>NW_006408618.1:6853335-6890474 GCF_000296735.1 Chrysochloris asiatica
CTTGGATCCACAATCAACACTCATGGAAGCAGAGGTCAAGAAATCATAAGACGTATTGCATTTGGCAAATCTGCTGCAAAAGGTCTCTTTAACGTATTAAAGTTCAAAGATGTTAGTTTGAGGACTAAATTGTACCTGACCCAAATCATAGCATTTTCAATTGCCTCATAGAAGAATCAATGTGTTAAATTATGTTGCTGGCAAATAAAATTCTGAAGGAACAAACCAATGTGTCTTAGAAGAGTTACAGCCATAATGCTCCTTAGAAGCAAGGATGGTGAGGCTTCATCTTTCATTCTTTGGACATGTTATCAGGAGAGAACAGTCCCTGGAGAAGGACATCCTGCTTGATACTGTGAAGGCTCAGTGAACAAGGGCAAGACTCTCAGTAAGATAGATAGATAGATACAGTCGCAGCAGCAGTGGATCCAAAGTAATGACAATTGTGAGGATGGACCAGGCAGTATTTGGTTCTGTTGTGCTTAAGGTCATTATGAGTCAGAACAAACTTGATGAAACTTAGCAACAACAATAATGGTTATTATTACCTAGATTCTCAGTTAATTACTTGGGTGGAACCATGAATCAATCCTTTTCAAAATTTTTTCTGCTTAACAACCATTGAGTTAACAATGGACAATCTTATTTCAAAAGCATGGTTTCAAACCCAAATATCCTATGCTTTAATTTTCGCATAAGCGAAATAGGGATAATGTTAGTGTTTACTTGCAGTGGACATATGGCTGGCAGCTTACTTTCTTCTTCTCACATGTTGTTGTGTTGTTGTTAAGTGAAATTGCTTTGTTGTCTCATAGCAACCCTATGTCCAACAGAAGGAAACTTTGATCATTGCGGTACTATCCTCACAATCATTGTTAATTTGAAGTCTACTATTGTAGGCACTGTGTCAGTCCATCTCATTGAGCATCTTCCTCTTTTTCTCTGACGCTCTAGTTTTCCAACATGCTGTCCTTCTCCAGAGACTGGTTTCTCTTGGCCACATGCCCGAATTATGTGAAACAATCTTGCTGTCATTGCATCGAAGGGACATTCTGGCTGTACTCCTTCCAAGGTAGATTTGTTCATTCTTCTGGCATTCCATGCAGTATTCAATATCCTTTGGCATTAATATAATTCAAAGGCATCAATTCTCTGGTCTTTCTTAGTCATTGCCCAGCATTAGCATGCATATGACAAGATTGAAAATTCCATGACTTGAGACAGGTGCACCTTAGTCTTCAAAGTGACATCTTTGCTTTTTAACACTTTAAAGAGGTTTTTTGCAGCAGATTTGCTCAGTGCAATACATTGTCCTTTGACTTATTGGCACCTATTTCCAGACATTAATTACGGAGCCAAAGAAAATGAATTCCTTAACACGTTCAATATTTTCTCCATTTATCATGGCAATTATTGTTGGTCCAGTTGTAAAGATTTTTATTTTTCTGTATATTGAGGTATAATCCATATTACAGTCTTCTCTTTGATCTTATCAGTAAGTGCTGTAAGTCCTTTTCACTTTTAATAAGCAAGATTGTGTCATCTTCATATGACGAGTTGTTAGTGAGCCTTCCTCCAATTCTGATGCCACATTCATCATATAGTCCAGTTTCCTGGTTTTTTGCTCAGCATACAATTTGAATAAATATGGTGAAAGGATAGAATCCTGATATACTTTTCCTGATTTTAAACCAGGTAATATTCCTTTGCTTTATTTAACCAATCCTTCGTGGTCTATGTTTAAGTTCCACATTAGCATATTTAAGCTTTGTGGAATTTCCATTCTTTGTAATATTATTCATAATTTATTATGATCCACATAGTTGAATACCTTTGTCTAGTTATGAAACACAGGTAAACATCTTTCTGGTATTCTCTGCTTTTAGCCAAAAGTCATCGGATATCTACAATGATACAGCAATGATACAATGAAATGTGTGTACAGTGTATACATTTTCTAGTTTTATTCAACTGAAAGGGACTACAAATGGCAATACTCTAATAATAGTTATCACATCTAGAAGGTCTACATCTTGATTCCCACACACCGCTCTCCACTGAAAGGCATCAGTGCACCTTGAGGAAATGGCTGATTTAGGACTTGGAAAGAAAAGTATAAGATAGGTTTGGAAGTGGTGTCAGAAAGAAAGGAAATGCTCAAATAATGATAAGGGCATGATAAGGACACTAAAACCAATTTGAAGTGATCCCACAAGTCATATCTGGGACAAGTTGATCATAAAAGTAAATAATGAGAGTTATTACAACCTACTCTGGTAGCATAGCGGTTACGAATCGGGCTGCAAACCGCAAGGTCAGCAGTTCAAAACTACCAGCGGTTCCGTGGGAGAAAGATGAGGCTTTCTGCTCCGGTCAAGATTTACAGCCTCGGAAACCCTGTATAGGGTCGCTATGAGTCGGAACCGACTCCATGGCACATAACAACAGCAACTCAATAAAACAGGAACACATGAGCTCATTTTGATATATCTATACATAAATGTTGTTGCTAAGTGTCATTGAGTTTTTCTGACTCTTAGTGACCCTGTATAGAGTTTCCAAGGAGTAGTTGGTGGGTTTGAATCATGAACCTTGTGATTAGCACTCCAGTGCCATACCAAATAAATGGGGAAAAAAGCTCCTTATTATTGTAGAAAGACAAATGTCTCATAAATGTAGAAGGGATGATAGTATTAGACAACCACCATTGGCAGTCATCAGATTTATAATTAAATTAGGCAAGGAATATCAATGAATGCTAAAACTGGGAAGGGGGTGGGGAGCTGGATTAAGATGTTACATAATCTTAAATAATCTCTCAAAATATATTAATTTCAAAGAGAAGAAGTAACTCTACTTTAGAGGAAACTGGGAGACACCATCTTATGAAGTAACTGAAATGAACATTGCCAGTAACAGATGTTGACACCCAATAAGATGCAATGCAAAGAACACAGCAGTCCTTATATTCTGGCCAAGAAGACATAATGTGAATCTAAGGAGGAGGAAATTTATAACAAATCCAGACTGAGGTTCATTCTGCACAATGACTGACCTATAATCTTAAAAACATCAAGGCCTTGACATTCCAGGGAAGACTGAGGAAGTATTTATCTTCTTTCTATTTTATTTTATTTTTTTTTTATGGAAAGAAATGAAAGTGACTTGACACTTCAGTGCTATGGATGGCACTGAATTGGTACCAGTTTAAACAACATTTTTAGATTTGAATGGAGTCTCTGGGGGACAGGCATACAGGATAGGTGTTCTTTGTATTATTCTTCAACATTTTTGTAAGTTTGAAATTGTTTAGTGAGTCCTTTAGATGGGAAATTAGAAAAGTAACTTTTAACCTGAGGTTTGAGTGATAAAAAGTCAGGTATGTGAAGAGGAGGAGGAAGAGAATTCATGAAGGTCTAAATGAGCCTTACATGTTAGACACATTGAAAGAGAGAGTGGAACAGGGCAATTGGGGTAAAGAGGAAAGAACTTTGTAAGTAAATATAAGCATGGTTTACAAGCAAGTAAAGAAACCAAAGTTAAAATAAGGGGCTAATGTATTCTGGCTCACATTTTGAAAGATGTCTCTGGGTGTGATGTAGAAAGTGGATGGGAGGGAAGAAAGGGTGGATTTAAGAGGACTGGTTATAAGACTACAGCAGACATGGTGGCAACTTAAGACGGCCATAAGTTGGGTGGAGTGCTAAGGTTTGGGATATACTTTGGAGGTAGAATTGGCAGGATTTGGTGAGGGATTGGAATGTAAGAGGCAGAGGGTCAAGGATAATTTCTTGAGCTTTGGCTTGGGTGGGTGCTGGTGTCACTTGTTGAAATGGAAAGTTCAGACAAGAGTAAGGTGAGGATGGGGTGGTGGTGGAAATTGTGAGTTCTGTTTTGGTCATGTTGAATTTAAGATACACAAGTAATAAGAATATATCAAAGCTATCTAATGGACAGTTGAATGTGTAATTCTGGAGTTGCTGAGAAAGGTAAAAGCTGGAGACACAGACTAATGGTCATTAATATATGAATGACATTTGAGGACTGGAACAGATCACTTTGGAAGAGCATGAATCAGAGAGAAATAAAAGCTCAAGACAGAACCTTGGGTGCTTTAATATGTAGATTCTTGCAGAGAAAGCTACCCTGAGGGGAAATTGGGAGGGCATGGTGTCATGAAAAATCAAGAAAACTAATCAACCAGTGCTGCTGAGAGATTATGTAAGATTAGAACAAAAAGAGGCTTTTGAATTTGGTAACACAGATTTCATCATTCATTCATAAATTATATTGAATGCCATGTATTATTTTAGATAGTAGGATAAGAAAGACAAGAAAGCAAAACACAGTAAAATACAATACAGTACTATGATCCTGACATCCATCCACAGTGTTCCATGGGTGCTTAGAGGAGGCTGTTGTTAGGGGCCATGGAATCAGGATCAAATCTTGTCCAAAGTACAAGAAACAAAGTCTTGCCATCATGACTTTTAAGGAGCAATCCAGTTTTAATTCTTCAAAGCAGATGTGTTTGCTCTTCTGGCAGTCTGTGGTACTATCGCTATTCTTCACCAACACCATAGTGAAAATGTATGGATTCTTTTCTGGTCTTCCTTATTCATTGTTCAGCTTTCGAATGCATATGAGGCAATTGAAAATACCATGGCTTGAGTCAGGAACAGCTTATTCCTCAAAATGACATCTTTAACATTTTAAAGCAGTCTTTTGTAGCAGATTTTCCCAATACAATACATTGCTTGGTTCCTGGATTTCTGCTTCCATCAGCATTGATGCAGATCCAAGTAAAATGAAATCTTTGAAAACTTCAATCTTTTTTCCATTTATCATGATGTCTGTTGGTCCTGCTTTGAAGATTTTCATTTCTTTACATTGAGGTGCAATCCAAACTGAAGGTTATACGTATTATTTGATCTTTAAAATGTTCCTTGCTTCCCGCAAACAAGGTTGTTATTATCTGTATATCACAAGTTGTTAATGAGTCTTCCTCCAATACTAATGCCATATTCTTCATATAATCCAGCTTCTCAGATTATTTGCTCAGCATACAGATTGAGTAAATAGGGTAAAATGATACAATCCTTATGTACAACTTTCCTAATTTTAAATCATTCCGTATCCTCTTGCTCTGTTTGAATGACTGCCTCTTGATCTATTTATAGGTTCCTCTAGAACACAAGTAAGTGTTCTGGAATACCCATTCTTCACAATATCATCCACAGTTTGTTATGATACACACAGTTGAATGCCTTTGCGTAGTCAGTAACGCACAAGTAAATATCCTTCTGGTATTCTCTTTTTCCAGTCAGGATCTATCTGATGTCAATAGTAATATCAAACATTCCGTATCCTCTTATGAATCCAGCTTGAATTTCTGCCAGCTCTCTGTCAATGTACTGCTGCAATCGTTTTGAATTATCTTCAGCAAAATTTTGCTTGCATGCAGTATTAATGACATTGTTTGATAATTTCTGCATTCCATTGGGTTACCTCCCTTTGGAATGGGCACAAATATGGATTAGTCCCAATTGGCTGGCTAGGTAGTTGTTTTCCAAATTTCTTGCCACAGACCAGTGAGCGCCTCCAGTTCTGTTAACAGTTTATTGAGAGATTTTAATTTGTGTTAAGTCAATTCCTACACTTTGTGTTTTTTGAATGCCTTCAAAGTAACTTGGACTTTTTTGCTTTAAAACCACCAGTGTTCTGCCTCTTGAAATGGTTAAACATCTACCAATTCTTTTTAGTACAGTGACTCTGTATTCCTTCCATTTTCTTTTGATGCTTCCTGTGTCATTTAATGTTTTGCCCATAGAATCCTTCAATATTGCAACCCAGGTTTGAATTGTTCTTCAATTCTTTCAGCTTGAGAAACATTGAGCATATTCTTTTTTTTTTGGTTTTCTAACTCCAGGTCTTTGCACATTTTATTGTAATACTTTACTGTCTTCTAGAGCTGCCCATTGAAATTTCTGTTCAACTTTTTACTTTCTCATTTCTTCTATTCTCATTTGTCTACATTCAAGAGAAAAATTCAGTCTCTCCTGACATCCATTTTTGTCTTTTTTTTTCTTTCCTGTCTTTTTAATGACCTTTTACTTTCTTCATGTGTAATGTTCTCGGTGTCATCTCACAATTCTTCTGGTCTTTGGTAATTAGTGTCTAATGCATTGAATCTGTTTTTGTAATGGTCTCTAAATTCAGGTGGGATATGTTCAAGGTAACACGTATTTTGGCTCTCATGGACTTGTGTAAATTTTCTTTAGCTTGAGCCTGAATTTGCACATGAGCAATTGATGGTCTGTTCCACAGTCAGTCCTTGACTTTGTTTTGGCTGATGATATGGAGTTTCTCCATTGTTTCTTCCCATAGATGTAGTAATTTTTATTCCTGTGTACTCAATCAGGTGAAGTCTAGGTGTATGTTGTTGTTGTTGTTAGGTGCCATCAAGTCAATACCGACTCAAAGCAACCTTATGCACAGCAGAACAAAACACTGCCCGATCCTGGGCCAACCTCACCTTTGTTGTTATGCTTGAGCCCATTGATGCTGTCACTTTGCCAATCCATCTCGCTGGGGGTCTTCCTCTTTTTCTCTGACCCTCCAAACATGATATCCTTCTCCAGCAACTGGTCCCTCCTGACAATATGTCCGAAGTATGACAGATGAAGTTTGGCCTTCCTGGCCTCCAAGGAGCACTCTGGCTGTACTTCTTCCAACAGAGATCTGTTGGTTCTTTTGGCAGCCCATGGCATTTTCAATATTCTCCTCCAATACCATAACTCAAAAGCATAAATTTTTCTGTGGTCTTCCTTATTCACTGTCCAGCTTTTACATGCATATGAGGTTACTGAAAATACCATGGCTTGGATCAGGCACACCTTAGTTTTCAAGCTGATATCTTTGCTCTTCAACACTTTAACAAGGTCTTGTGCAGCAGATTTGCCTAATGCAATATGTTGTTTGATTTCTTGACTGCTGATTCCATGAGTTTTGATAGTTGATCCAAGAAGAATGAAGTCTTTGAAAATATCAATCTTTTCCCTATTGATTAGAATGTTGTTTATTTGTCCAGTGGTGAGGATATTTGTTTTCTTTACATTGAGATGCAATCCATACCAAAGGTTGTGCTCTTTGATGTTCATCAATAAATATTTTAAGTCTTCTTCACTTTCAGCAAGCAAGATTGTATCATCTGCATATTTCAGATTGTTAATGAGTCTTCCTTCAATCCTGATGCCACATTTTTCTTCATATATCCCTGCTTCTTGGATTATTTGCTCAGCATACAGGTTGAATACGTATGGTGTAAGAATATAACCTTGTCACACACCTTTCTTAATTTTAAACCATTCAAGTGTTCCCATGTTCTGTTTGAACAACTGCTTCTTGGTCCATGTACAGATTCCTCATGAGCACAATTAAGTATTCCAGAATATTCATACTTCACAATGCTGTCCATAGCTTGTCATGATCCACACAATTGAAAACCTTTATGTATCCAATAAAGCACTAGGTATATAGTTACCTTTTATGTCGTTGAAAAATGTATTTGCAATGAATAAGTCATTGGTCTTGGCAAAATTCTTTCATGTGATCTCTAGCATTATTTCTATCATGAAGGTCATATTTCCTCAAATGCATTTTGATTTCATGTTTGATCAATTTCAGACTGAAAGAGTTGCTAGAAATCCTCAATTTCTTCATCACTGGCTTTAGTAGTTGGTGTGTTAATTTGAATAATATCATATTAACTTGTCTTCCTTGTAGGGATATGGATATTATTCTATCAACTACAGCACTGTATTTCAAGATAGATCTTAAAATGCTATTTTTGATAATGAATGTGATATTCTTCTTCTTCAATTTATCATTCCTGACATAGTTGTTGTTGTTAAGTGCCGTCGAGTTGGTTCTGACTCACAGTGACCCTGTATAGGGTTTTCGATAGGGAATCATATGATTTTCCAATTCAGAATTGTCAATACCGATCCATTTTAGCTTACTGGGTCAAAACTGACTAAATAGCTGTTAACAACAACATGCCTAGGATATTGATCTTTATGCATTTTTGACAGCATCCAATTTTTCTAGATTCAAACTTCATACATTCCACATTCTGATTCTTAATGGATGTTTGCAACTGTTTCTTCTCATTTTGAGTTATGCCTGTTAGCAAATGAAGGTCCCAAAAGCTTTGTTTCATCCATGTCATTATGGTCAACTCCACCGAGGCAGCTCTTCCTCAGTGGTATTTTGATTACCTTCCAAACTTCTGGCACTGTGTCAGACAATGTTCCACTGCTCTCCATAAGGTTTTCAGTGGCTAACCTTTCAGAAGTGATCTACCTCTTCTTCCTAGTCTGTTTTAGTCTGGAAGCATCATTGAAACCTGTCTACCACAGGTGACCCTGCTGGTATTTAAAATGCTTCCAGCATTACAGCAACACACAAGCCACCACAGTATGATAAACTTTCAGATCAGGGGTGGTTAGAGGAGATATGCGAAACCAAGTCTTGGAGGTGGGAAGGAATGAATGTTCATGAAAGTTGAGTTAAATAGATGTTAATGCCAGAATTGAATATTAATTTACCAAAAGAGTGTAAAATTTGTATTATGGTTTGAATTATGTTCCCCTTAAACAGGTGTTATAAATTCTTACCTCTTTGCTTATGGTAATAATCCCATTTGGGAATGGATTGTCTTTGCTGTGTGAAAGAGGCAGGATTAATGTAGGATGTGTGTTGAGTTAGTCTCTTTAGAGCTATAAAAGAGATTAAAATAAGCAGGCAGAGCAAAGATAAGATAAAATATGTGACAAGCCACATGAAGATGGCCTAGGAGAAGGAGCTCAAAGAGACAAGGGCCTTCATGCAGAGTCATCAGAGAGAGAAAACCTTTCTCTAGAGCTAGAACCATGAATTCAGATTCCTGATCTTCTAAACTATGAGAAAATATGGGAGAAAATAATTTTCTGTTTGTTAAAGTGACCCACTTATAGTATTTCTGTTATAGCAGCACTAGATAACTAAGATAGTTAGCTATAGGCAGAGAAAACCCATGTGCAAAGGCCTGCAGGCATGAAAATGAAGGTATTTGGGAGGATTACAAGTAAATTAGAGTTCTGGTATGGCACTGTGGGCTAATGGGCTGGACTGCAAAGTTGTTTGAACCACAAGGTCGATGGTTCAAGCTCATCATCCACTCCTTGGAAACCCTATACAGGGTTGCTGTGGGTCAGAACTGACTCGAGGGCACTTAACAACAACAAACAAGTAGATTGATTTCGGTAAAATGTACATATAGATTGAGGAACAAAGTAGGATGAGACAGAACTGGTAGCCAGGAACCAGGTGGTGAAGGCCCTGTGTGCCTTACCAGGGATTGTCTGTGGAAAGAAAGGAGAGGCCAGTAAGTAAGTCAGTGATGTTAGGGATGCTGGGGTGGGAGAAGATGGGGGAGAACCATGACTGACTCTGGCTGTGCTTTTGGAGGGCCTTTGGCTCTTGCAGATCCCTACTGGACATGTCATGGGAAATTGTCTCTAGTTCCAAACCTGGGGAGTGACCTGATGAACACAGTTCTCTGTATAATATCAGTACTTGGCAAGATGGTTTGGATGAGAAACTGGAGGCAGAAGGCCAGTAGTAAATGGATGTGAAGTGATGAGGGACCAGATGAAAGTCAGAGCCAGACATATGGAAGTAAAATACTGATCTGAAAGATTTGTTAAGGGTAACATACAAAAAGCATGTGGATACCAGGATAAGAATGTAATCTTAAGCACTTTATATTTGGGTGCAATATCTGTATATATCTAGTAAAGTATAATAGTGTTTCTTATTTTAATGTGTTGGCATTATGTTCTCAAAAGTAATTCTGAGAGAAGTGACTAAAGTAAGAAAATAATACAGCAATGTCCTGAACTCAAACTTATAACTTCAAATTTGCAACCAACAGAGAACCTGGAATACTTTTCCATCTGGAAAGATTTATGTCCAGTTGGTAGACAGCATACCAACAGAAAAGGAGCTAGAGCCCACAACACAGACGTCCAACACCAGAGGGCGCTCAGACCCCAAGAGAAAGTTGGCAATCTTTCCCACAGCAATTAAAAACCTTTGCCTAAGGTCCTTTCCAAGAACTGCAAAGTGTAGTACAATGAACTTTAGCCTTCACAACAACTTATCTCAGAAAGGCAAGATTTGCAATGAATATTAATTATCTTTGAAATAATCTCAGGTTATACCTGTAGAGAAGAAAAGGAAGGAGTGGACAGTGAAGGAATTCAGATAATTCTGGTGATGTTTGAAAATAGAATGAATAATTCCTGCTATTCTAATGCAGAATTTCTTTGCATGAGATATAAGAGAGGGGATAGTTCTTAGTTGATTTGTAGGTGTTATTTGGACATCATGCTTGATAAAGTGGAAGGTTGGAGGAGAAAAAGAAAAACCTCAATGAGATAGATTGACACAATGGCAGCAGCAATGGGTTCAAGCATAGCAACAAATGTGAGGTTGGCGCAGGGCCAGGCGTAGGGTCGCTATGAGTTGCTACTGGCTTGATGGCACTTAACAAAAACACTGACAAATTGGTGGATACTCTCAAAGAGTCTTAGGAATACTAGTATGACTCTGTAGAATAAGCACTAAACTACAAGATAGGCTTGAACCACAGGGTCAGCAGTTCAAATCCACAAGTTGTACCTCAGAAACCCTATACAGGGTTGCTATAAGTTGGAACTGACTTGACAGTATTTAACAACAGCAACTCAAAGTCATATTTAAAATTTTTAATTCCATTCTACTAGGGTTTTTTTTTTTTTTCCACCTCAAAATTATGAAGGCAGTAATCTTAATCTTCTTTTTCCTTTTGTGGTAGGATTCTTTCATTGTCATTCTTTCTCTTTCTTTCTCACTTGTATTGCTTCTTTTTCCTTTTCCTTCCTGGCTTGCCTCAGCCATCAGAGTCATTTCAGGAAACGATAGGAACTCATTCACCTTAAGGTTAACCTAGCAGTTACTGGTTTAAAATGTTACTTTCTTTGGAGTACATGTTTTACAACAGAAATTAAGGTCTTAAACCAAGTGTTTGACATTTTAATGGCATATCAAGCCTCATCCAGTGGGTCTCCTGGGAAATATTTTAGGGGAAAACAGTAATTCCTCCCTGGAATTTTAAAATGTCATTATCATGGGCATTATCATTATATTGTGCTTGGCCTATACCTGGTATCTATTCCTGGGAATCTCCTAGTTATATCAGATGTTTATTCAAAAGGAAAGCTTAACCATTATATAGCAATCTTGCCTGGATCATTTGAATAAATCTCTTCTGCTTTTTCTTCTCTCCACTCCAATTGACGAGTCATTCTTCTCTCACCCCACCCTTAGGAGGGTAGCAGGAACAATCAAGAACCTGAACAGTTGAGAGATCCTCTTCACCTCCACTTGCCTCTACTCTTCCAGGCAAGACTCGCTTTCTTGATTTCATCAGGACTCAAGACTGCGTGTGTAAGTAGTGGGTGGGGGACATCAGTTTCATTACATGTGTGCCTTTAAATGGCTCTTCTCTTGAAAGTCTTCCATAATTTTACCCTTAAGGAATATTTGGCCTATGACAAAGAAATTTCCCTTCTTACCCTTGAGGGGAAAAAAATACTGATGTAGTAAGTTTGAGACCTATGACATCTTCCAGGTGGGCAGAAGCTAAGTTTCATTCCTCTTTTGTTAAGAGTTGAATGTCATAGTTTAGCTTCTTTTATTCATTGGGTTCCTACATTTTAATTTTCTTCTTGTAGTACAGGTTTTCTTCTTTGGCTTGGAGCTACCGTGTTAATGCCACTTATCACACCACTTCAATGGAACCAACATTTATCCAGCCAGTGAGCTTAAGACATGTTCTGATTTATGGTTGAATTCTGGTTATTTGATTTGGAGTGCAAGACATCTATTGAGTAGACTTGATCAGATTCCATTTTTTGCAATTTGTATGATCCTGTAGCTTTCTGATAGTGGTTTCAATAGCCATTTGCAAGGATGATGTGTTGTATGGGGCTATTAAATTGGGCACATTTATTGGATAAGCATCACTCTATAGTTTGCCATTCCATCATTGTTAGCATCGTTTCTTTAGTCCTTTAAGGTTTACTCAGTCTTCAGACATTATATGTTAAAATGCATCTATTCCCAGGAAAATTTATAGCTTAGATTATATTAGTCACTGTCTTAGTTTCTAGTTGATAATTTAGTAGATATTATAATCATAGAAGGTAATCTCTTAGAGGATCTTTGGATATTGCACATTTTACAGATGAGGAAACTGAGGCCAAAGAGAAATATGAGAATCACCTCAGGTTGTTGTTGTTGTTAGGTGCCATCGAGTCGGTACTGACCCATAGTGACGTTATGCACAGCAGAAGGAAACACTGCCCAATCCTGGGCCAACCTCACTAATGTTCCCAAGCTTGAGTCCATCGATGCTGTCACTTGACCAGTCCATCTGGTTGGGGGTTTTCCTCTTTTTCTCTGACCCTCCACCTTACCAAACATGATATTCTTCTCCAGCAACTGTTCCCTTCTGACAATATGTCCAAAGTATGAGAGACAAAGTTTGGCCATCTTGGCCTCCAATGAGCACTCTGGCTGCACTTCTTCTAAAATGGATCTATTGGTTCTTTTTTTTTTTTTTTATGTTTGATTGTATTAAACTATTATGTAATAGTTTACATGGGAGAATGTTAGTTTTATATTCATCCTATCATATATCATTTCATTGCCATGGTTATAATCCCCTCCATGCATCATCAACCAACAAAAGGGTGTACCCTGCAAGCCTGCTCCCCCAGTCCTGGTCATCAGCACACAGCCCCTCTCCCTCTCTGGGTCTAAAGTTTCCAGTTGCTCCATCTCTCCACATCATCATCTCTGCCTCAATCTCTGGCATCACTGCTTCTCTGGGTAGGGTCCCGCTCTCCGAATCTACTGGTTCTTTTGGCAGCCCATGGCACCTTCAATACTCTCCTCCAACACCATCTGAGGAAATGCAGAATGAGTACTACACTTCAACTCTTCTGAATTGTAGGCAGGTGCTTTCCCTCCTCTACTACTCTATAAATGAGATATAAATGAACACTTATACAAGAGGTGGTTAGTTACCCAACATTCATTCAAAACATGTTCATTGAACACTACTGTTCCAGGCACTGAAGTATGTATTTGTAGCATAAAGACAAATAAGACATAGTTACTCTTCTCCTTATCTTGTAGTATAGTGGTGAGGCAGGCACATAGACACTTATAATGAGTGTAAGGTTGAAAGCAGAGAGTCATTGTGTGTTTTGGAAGGATGGTTTAGTCAGGATTCTTTTCATTGCAAGTGACAGAAAACAAACCAGTAAAAGAATTTATTGATTCACAAAACTAAGAGGTCTAGGAGGTATTTCTGGTTTCACACTTGGCTGTATTCAAGGTCTCCCAAACTCTGATCAGGGCGTCTCTCAACTATTCCTTCTCCTAACTATGTTCCAAACTGGTGGGGGACTCTGAATAGACCTCATCCCTGCACTACTCATAGCACTCATAGTTCACTATATAAAATGAACAATGAATGATTCTAAGCCCAATGGGCAGTTTGAACACGACTCATCCTTTTCTTACTGGAAACCATCATAAAATAACTTTCCTGTCTGTTCCCTTTACCCTTTCTTACTCCCTTCTTAACCTGTATCTTACATGGCACTCTTCAATCTGATGTTTTCATTGCTGTGTTTAGTTAGAACCCCTTATGTTGTTGTTGTTAAGTGCCATCGAGTCGGTTCCAACTCATATCGACCCTGTATAGGATTTCCTGGGAGCGGCTGGTGAATTTGAACCAAGGACATTTCAGCTCAAACCGGCCTTTCACTCCAGTGCATTATCCTACAGTGCTACACCAGGGCATATTTCATTCATCCTAATCATGCAGCTAGATATTGAGAGTTTTGAAATTGATGTGTAAGGTACATCCTGGGGATCATTTAAACACCTTTTGTTGTTGTTGTCAGGTGCCATCGAGTCAGAACCGACTCATGCGACCCCATGCACAGCAGAACGAAACAATGTCCGATCCTGGGCCAACCTCACCACCACTGCCACACTTGAGTCCATCAATGATGCTACCTGTCCAATCCATCTCGTTAGGGGTCTTCCTCTTTTTCTCTGACCCTCCACCTTACCCAGCATGACATCTTTCTCCAGCGACTGTTTCCTCCGGACAATATGTCCAAAATATGAGAGACGAAGCTTAGCCATCCTGGCCTCCAAGGAGCATTCTGGCTGCACCTTTAGGGAGTCAATTTGTTACATGGTATGTGTCATTGTTAGGTGCCATTGAGTCAATTCCAACTCATAGCAACTCTATGTACAACAGAATGAAAAACCACCCAGTCCTGCACCACCCTCACAACTGTTGTTACGCTTGAGCCCTTTGGTGCTGCCACTGTGCCAATCTACCTCATTGGGGTCTTCCTCTTTTTTGCAGACCCTCCACTTTACAAAGGATGATTTCTTTCTCCAGACTGCTCCATCCTGATAATATGTCAGAAGTATGAGAGATAAATTCTTGCCATCCTGGCTTTTAAGGAGCAATCTGGCTGAATTTTTCTAACACATACTTGTTATTCTTTTGACAGTCCGTGGTACTTTCAACATTCTTCTCCAACTCTATAATCCAAATGCACTGATTTTTCTATGGTCTTCCTTATTCATTGTCCAACTTTCACATGCATATGAGGTGATTGAAAATACCATGGCTTGGGTCAGGTTTACCATAGTCCTCAAACTTATATCTTTTCTGTTGAACACTTTAAAAAGATCATTTTGCAGTAGATTTGCTTAATGCAATATGTCATTTGATTTCTTGGCTGCTGCTTCCGTGAGTGTTGATTGTGGATCCAAGAAAAATGAAATCTTTGACAACTTCAATGTTTTCTCCATTTATCATGATGTTATTCATTGGTCCAGTTGTGAGGATTTTTGTTTTATTTACATTGAGGTGCAATTATTATGAAGGCTGTAGTCTTTGATCTTCATCAGTAACTATTTTAAGTCCTCTTGTAGTCCAGCAAGCAAGTTTGTAACATCTGTATACTGAAGGTTGTTAATGAGTTTTCCTCCAGTCCCGATGCCAAGTTCTTCATATAATCCACCTTCTCTGATTATTTACTCAATATACAGATTTAATAAATATGGGAAAAGGATACAATCCTGGTGCACACCTTTCCTGACTTTAAGCTAGTCAGTATTCCCTGGTTCTGTTCTAAAAACTGCCTCTTGGTCTGTGTACAGATTCCTCATAAACACAATTAAGTGTTCTGGACTGCCCATTCTTCTTAATGTTATCCATAATTTGTAATAGTTCACACAGTCGAAAGCCTTTCCATAGTCAATAATACACGAGTAAAATCCTTATGATGTTCTCTGCTTTCAGCCAAGATCCTTACATATTTTGGCTCTTATGAACTTGTTTTAATTTTCTTCAACTTCAGCCTGAACTTGCATATGAGCAATTGATGATCTGTTCCAGAGTCTTCACCTGGCCTGTTTTCAGCTGATGAAAATGAGTATTTTCTTCTTCTCACCCAAGATGCAGTCAATTTAATCCCTGCATATTCCATTTATTTAAAACAGGTATTTGTAATGAAGCAGTAGTACGTCTTGCAAACTCTATCTATCGTGTGCTCTCCAGCATCATCTCTATCACTAATGCCGTTTTTTCCAACTACTGATTCTTTCTCTTTGGTTCCTACTTTCACATTCCAACCACCAGTAATTATCAATGTACCTTGATTGCATGTTTGATCTATTTCAGTTGAAGAAGTTGGTAGAGTCCTTCAATTTCATCCATACTGGCTTTAGTGGTTGGTGTGTAAATTTGAACAATAGTGATATTAAGTGGTCTTCCTTGCAGGCGTATGGCTATTATCCTATTGCAGACAGCATTATGTTTCAAGATGGATCTTGAAAAGTTCTTTTGGATGATGAATGCAACAGCAGTACTCTTGATTTTTCATTCCCAACATAGTAAACCATATCATTGTCTGATTCAAAATAGCTAATACCAGTCCATTTCAGCTCAGTGTCTAGGATATGGATCTCAATGTGATCCATTTCCTAGATTCATACTTCGTGAGTTCCATTTTCCAATTATTAATGGATATTTACAGCTTTTTCTCATTTTGTGCTGTATACCATGAACAAATGAAGGTCCTGAAAGCTTTGCTCCATTCATATCTCTATGGTCAACTCTACTTGGAGGAGGCAGCTCATCCTCAGTCATATTTTGAGTGGCTTCCAACTGGAGGAGCTCTTCCAGCATGATATCTTCCAGTATTCTATTGCTTTTCATAGTATTTTCATCTTCTGACACTATATCTGACAATGTTCTTCTGATATTTGTAAGATTTTCAGTGGCTAACCATTCAGAAGTAGTCTGCCTCTCCTTCTTCCTATTCTGTCTTAGTCTGGAAGCTCCACTGAAACCTGTCCAGCATGGGTGACCCTGCTGGTGTTTAAAATACCAGAGGCATAGCTTTCAGCATCTTACCACACAAACCATGATAGTACCTAAAACTGACAGACAAATGGTGGCATGGTACTTGTGGAACTGTGAGTTTACTTAATATAATATGGCATTTCTATTCAAAGTCTTCTTAACTCCCACCAAATGATTGGGTGGGACCATGGAAATAGGGTAGTACTGGACTCTAACACCAGGATTTGTTAGTTTTGTCATCCCACTAGCTTTTAAAGAAACTATCTCAGAAGCAGAAACAAATGAACCCTTGTTCACCAAGAAAGAAATCTGTGGGTGGAGTGTGAGCAGCATCATAGGCAGTGGTATGAAGAGATAGAGCAGGTTTCTCAACCTATGGAATGAGTAAAGCTGAGTGCTTATGGGCAGGAGGCTAGCTTGCTGAATATGCCATTTAGACATTTACAGATTGCTAAATGAGTTCTGTAACACTTGCTCAAGCAGGGCAAACGCTGAGGAGGGCCCACATGGCTGAGAGGCCAAAGACAGGAATAAGGCATGCCTACATTATGTCAGAGAAGAGGCATTCCTGACTGGAGAATTAATGCATTCTGAGTTGTTTCTGATCCTGAATTGTACCCTGTTCACTTCCATCATAAACCCCATAATCATGAGTATTGTCTATGAGTTCTGTGTGGCTGTTGCAATAGATTACTGAATCCAGAAATGAAGGAGAGAGTGCTTTGGAAGGATGGTTGGTGTTAGAAAAGGTCAAAGAAGGTTAAATGGTGAAGGCATGCCTGACCTCTGCCTCATAGGAATCTGTCTTGGGCTGATTTTGAGTTTGATTCTTCTTCCCCCTTGTGAATTCAGAAGTAGTCAGATGTGACCTTTCTGTCATTTTAGCAGTACCCATTGCTTCAAAGAGACCAGGGATGCCATAGGGAGAAGCTAAGCTGTTAGGGTCATCAATAGAGGTGTTTCACCAAGGGGCTCCAATTCCCTACCTTGTTTTGGAGCCAATGTTTTATGATCAAAATCTCTGTACTACTTACTGTTTAGTGTGTGTGTTTTCTTCCATTGGTTGTGGACTACTGTGAATTTAGAAAGAGGAGTCAAAGTTTTAATTCATTTTTGTAAGAGTTGGGAAGGATAAGGTTTATGCAGATGAAGTAAATTTTCCAGATCACTTCATAGAGGACTAACCCTGGACTCTCTGAGTTTTAAAACAAAAATTCCTGTAGTCCAATAATCCCCACATTCACCCTACACTTAAATCCCTAAGTGCCAGAGATTGTCTTGTGTGTCTTCTATGTTCACCATTGTCTCTCATTTCCTCCATTACAATTTTAAGCATGATTCTTAGTAAGCATCTGCTGTCCAAAATAATGTCACTATGAAGTTACCTCAAAAAGCAGCAGAGGAAGGTCACCCACTTTTAATATGTGACCTCGTCCCATTAATGTCCTGAATACTGAGGACACTGAGAAGACCAGGAAGCAGAGAGTGGTGGAAATGGAGGATGAAAACTCAGGATGCTATTTTTGGTCTAGAAAGTCTTTGGATGAGTTACTGGCTTTACTCCAGGGGTAAAATGACTCCAAAGTTTCAAAGGAAGCCCCAGGAAAGGAACATTTTCAGGAGAAATCACTGTGTAAATTTCCAATGAGATCAAAGCAAGTGTCCATCCGGTGATGTCTTGATCCATCTCCCTTCACCTCTGGAGATCATCCCTCTGATGCAATTTACGGACTGTGATCAACCAAATACTTGTCACAATGTCATAGCTGAAGTATATTCACATGCTTGTTATTATGGCAACCATCAAAAATATTAAGAAAATTCTGTCTGGTTGAACCAAATGAATGGGGCATGTAAACACAGATAAGAATAGCCATATCCGATGTCGACATGGAACGGCAGAAGCACAACAGTCTGTATGCTGATTTCCTCCTTTCTCTCCACCCAGAGCCACATCTGTCTTGCTTATTCCTGAAACACCCACTGACTTCAAAAAAGGCTTCTGTGTAGGGGGCGATGCAAGTGGGCACACAGAAGAAAGAGGCCTGCTTTGAGCTCTGAAACAAGAGAAAGAGAAATAGTTTACTATGAGTATTTCATGAAACTAATGGTTCCCTGTATGATATTTGTACATTGTTCATCAATTATGATCATCATAAAACACATTGTCTACAAAGCTTGTTCTTATTAAGTGTTTTCTTTGCACATGTTAGTGACTTCAATAGTGGTTGATTTTAGCTGGAGGGCCAGTGGACACAATAGCCTCATGATGGTTGCCTTTACTTAGATTCTTCTTTTGTAAAATGGGATAATCAAACCTACCTTATAGACTGTGGGGATAATTTAATGAGGTAATGTAAGCAAAGCTCTTAGCCCAGTGATGGCATATCAGTGCTTAGTAAATGAACTCTTATGGAAGATTCTCATGAACTTTGAAGTTTAATTAAAATCCTTTTTCATTTTCCAGCTATATATCCTTTACAAGTTATGTAAATTTCTCTCAGTCTTGGATGAGTTTCCTTGTCTCCTAAATGGAGAACTTAGTGGTACCCACATTATAGTTGATGATGCTGATTAGGATTGTTGTGAGACTTGATGATTCTACCTAATAAGGGTATCATTTTAGTGTGTAGGGCTTGGCAAAGGAGCACTGGTGGCTCAATGATTAAGTACTTGGCCACTAATTAAAAAGTTGTTAACTCTATACCTACCTAGTAGGTCCATGGGAGAAAAGATCTGGTGATCTGCTCTCTTAAAGATTATATCTAAGGAAACCCAATGGTTCACATGGGGCTACTATGAGTCAAAATTGATAGCATGCAATAACAAAAATTGTCAAGGGCTCAATAAATAGTTGCTGTTGTTGATAGTACTAGTGAAGGTTATATTATCACAGTGAACTGTCTGGAGATACGACAGAATAGGATTGTGCAGTGCTGTGAATTGCTTAGCATGATTTTTGTAGCCATCGTCTTAGGAAGACTTTTTAAATGACTAGATTGTTGTTGTTAAGTGACATTGAGTTGGTTCCGACTCACAGTGATCCTATATAGGAATTCCAAAGGGTAGCTAGTGGGCTTGAACTACTGACCCTGTGATTAGCAGTCCATTGCTTGTTCTACAGAACCATACCAGGACTACACAAATGTGGGGAGCTGGTGTTCTATCAAGCTTGCTAATAGTGTAAGTAAGGTGTATGGCACCCTTGTGGGAGTGGGGCTATATAAATAAGGTACTGGAACCCTAACATGAGGATTGGTCAGTTTTGCCATCCTGCTAGGTTTAAAATGAACCATTCCAAAGATTTATCTCAGGGGGGGGATCTCACTACCATCAAGAAAGAAACCAGGAGTGGAGCACATCCTTAGGATGTGAGAGCACTATGCTGAATGCCCCCTAGCCAGAAGACATAAGCTATGGCACCAGAGACAGTGAGAAGCATTGGCAAAGTGGCAGCATCAGAGGCAGCAGAACCTGAAGACCATCAAGAGGCAAAGCAGTAGGATTCCTGGCCCTAGGAAAGAGAAAGCTGAATGCCTTTCTGGTGGAAAGGGGGCTTTCTGGTGGAGTGGAGTGTGTTTAAGTACTCACTGACACAGCTAAAAGAGCTTACTAACATTTGCCCAAGCAGGACAAGGATCAGGCCAAGGATAGAAAGAGGTATACCATGGGCACAACTGAGAAAAGGCTGTCCTGCTCAAATAACTGTATTTTTTTTTATAAAAGGCCTGGGCCTCATTATACTCCTGGGAACACAGACGCACTTAGAGGTCACCATTCATTCACCTGTACCAAACAAAACACAGAAATACACAGGTGGTGTTGCAGAGGTATCTTTTTAAAAACATTTTTTGAATGTTTTATTGTGAATTATGTGATAGTTTATATGGGAGAAAATTAGCTTTACATTCATCCTATCATATATCGTTTCATTGCCATGGTTACAATTCCCTCCATGCATCATCAACCAACCAGAGGGTATAGCCTGCAAACCTGCTCCCTGGTCGTCAGCACACAACGCCTCTCCCTCTCTGGGTCTAGAGTCTGCAGCCGCTCCATATCTCTACGTCATCATCTCTGCCTCTATCTCTGTCATCACTGTTTCTCTGGGTAGGGTCGCGCATTCCATTCTTCTTCCTTGATGGTCCCAGGGACCTCTGCTTCTAGACTGCAAAGTCAACCACTCCCCTCCTTTAGCTACAAAATGTCTACCTTTACATTTCCAACCCTCACAGTCAGTCCTGATAGCAATTATTCACTATTTTGCCACATGAGTGCTCTCCCCATCTCCTTTCATAAGTTCCACCCAGATAGATTGGATACTACTCAGTGGAGATTGTACCTTCCTCCGCACCCTCTGGATCTAGGCTCCCTCTTGAAAGCTTGTAAGCCAGTCCCTTCTTGCTGTTTTAGGCCTCTAACTCTGTTGTCCTTGCTCACAGAGAGATATTTTACTCTTAATAAGTTTCATTTTTTTCAACCTTATTTTCTATGCTTAATCATCCCAAATGCTATTTTCAGAGGCTTCAGTGGAGGAGTCATACCCTATAGAGGAGTAACATTTTAGAGGTTTTCTTTCTCTTCCATCAAAGAGGAGCATTCATTTACTAGTATGACACTGGATGGCTTCTTTTCTTATTGAGTCAACAAATAAATTCAATCAATTAATTGCTTTCTCAGCACTCTACTCAACAACAAGCTTAATGGATTTTTTTTTTTTTTTTTTTTAAAGTAGCAAACTGAGTAATTTTAGAAAAAGAACTTCCTGGTTGTCTTAGAGTTATCCCAAGCTGAGTCCCAGTCTTTGTGTTTGAGGTGATAGGGATTTGGAACCCAGAGTTAATCATCTACTGTTCTGGGGTTGTTTTTATTTCCTGTGTTTCATCTTCCCAAGTAGATGTGTGGAGGGAGCTCTTTTGAAGAGATGTTTTCTGTAGCCTATTTCCTCTTCTCTAAGAACTGACCTCCACACATAGGCTTGTGGTTGTGATTTTATTAAACAACTTTGTCTCCTCTGTAAGCATAGTTGTTTGCACCAGGGGTGGACACCCCAATCATATGGCCCCTTCAGTACTCTTCTTGGAAATCTCCTTGGCTAGATTATCTGCACTTTCTGCAGATGATAGTATTGCTTAGCGTTCTTCCCCTACATGGTAAGGATCCCTCAGTTACCAACCACCTGCTCCTAATTTCTTTTTGAGTGCTCACCAACAGCATTCTCAAATTCCAGATTTCTACTAAAAATCTGATTGTTGTTGTTGTTAGGTGCCATTGAGTTGGTACCAACTCATAGCGACCCTATGCACAACAGAACGAAGCACTGCCTAGTCCTGGGCCAACCTCATAATTGTTGCCATGCTTGAGCCCATTGATGCTGCCACTTTGCCAATCCATCTCACTGGGGGTCTTCCTCTTTTTTTCTGACCCTCCACCTTACCAAACAAGATCTCCCTCTGCAGTGTGACTAGTCCCTACTGACAAGATGTCTGAAGTATGAGAGACAAAGTACTCTGGCTGTACTTCTTCCAACACAGATCTGTTTGTTCTTTTGACAGCTCACGGTACCTTCAATATTCTCTTCCAACACCATAACTCAAAAGTATCAATTCTTCTTTGATCTTCCTTAGTCACTGTCCAACTTTCGCATGCATTTGAGGTTATTGAAAATACCATGGCTTGGGTCAGGCATACCTTAGTCCTCAAGCTGACATCTTTGTTCTTCAACACTTTAAAGAGGTCTTGTGCAGCAGATTTGCCTAGTGCAATATGTTGTTTGATTTCTTGGCTGCTGCTTCCATGAGTGTTGATCAACATCCAAGAAAAATGAAGTCTTTGACAACTTCAATCTTTTCTCCATTGATAAGAATATTGTTTATTTGTCCAGTAGTGAGGATTTTTGTTTTCTTTATATTGAGATGTAATCTATACTGAATGCTATTGTCTTTTATCTTCATCAGTAAATATTTTAAGTCCTCTTCACTTTCAGCAAAATCTAATTAGGGCAGTTTAACTTGCTTTAGCATCCATCGACTGCCCAATTCCAAAGCCACTTTCACATTTTTAAGTTATTGTTATGGTTCCAAAGTCTGTATTAGTTATCTATTGTTGCTCAACAAATTATTCCCCAAGTGAATGGCCTTTGATAGCAAACATTTGTTCTTCTCTTCTTTTTTAAGGGGGGAGGGGGGGGTAAAGAAGGCAGGTGTGGATGAGCTAGATAGCTGTGTCTCAAAAGTCTTCACAAGGCTGTCCTTGATGTATTCACTGGGGCTGTGATCTCATCTAAAGTCTTGACTGGGAAAGAATTAGTTTCCTGTGGTTGTTGGCTGGATTTAATTCCTTATGGGCTGTCTAACAGAGGTCTCCATTCCTCATTGACTTTTGGTCTGAGTCTTTCTTCAGTTCCTTGCCATATGTCCTTTCCAGAGGGCAGGTCACAACAAAGCAGATGGTTTCCATCAGAATGAACAAGAGAATGAGAAAGTGTGCAAAATGAAAGGCACGGTCTCTTTAAATGAATTTCAGAACTGGTGCATCATTACTGTGAGAGTCAAGGTTTTATGTTAACTTGGCTGTACATGGATTCTCAGTGGCTTGGCAGTTAAGCAGTAGTAATGTCCCTTGATGAGACTATACCCTAATATAGCTAATATAATGCAATCACCCCTATGATGTGATCTGATGTGATTACTCCTGTGTGTTTTGATGTTAATTAGTTCGGATGTTATCTACAGGATTAGGTTATATTGTCAGTCAATTTCTTTTGAATTAAGAAAGTGAAAAGAAGTGAGCAGAGAGACGGAGCTACTACCATCAAGAAAGAAGAGCTGGGAGTGGAGTGCTTTCTTTTGACTTGGGGATCCCTGCACTGTGTAACTCTTAGATCCGGGGAGAGATTGATGGACATCTCCAAAGAATGCTGGGTCTACCAATGCTGAAAGAAGACAAGGACCTTTTTCCAGAGCTGGTGCTCTGAATTCAGCTATGAGAGAAAAAATTTCTGTTTGTTAAAGCCATCCACTTGTGATATTTCTGTTATAGCAGCACTAGATCACTATGACAGATACTTTTGTTATAATCTATTCACTAATAATTCACAAATAGTGAGTGACAAGGTCCAGTTACACACAAGTATAGAGGATGACCCAAGAGAATGAATTCTAGAATGAAAGGATTATTGGGGGCTATCTTGAAGGCTTTTTACCACAGTCATCTTAGACTAGAAGAAAGGAGAGAGAAGAAACAAGATGTGTACAGAGAGGTAGAAATAAGGATCAACTTCTGCCTTGATTCCTCTAGATTCCTGCTATCTTTCCAGTTCTTAATTACCCCTCATGAGGCCAAACTTCATTCTTTGCTCTTGGCTTACATTTTTGTTGTTGTTAGGTGCCATCGAGTTGGTACCGAATCATAGTGACCTTATGCACAGCAGAACAAAACACTGCCTGGGCCAACCTCACAATTGTTGCCATGCATGAACCCATTGAGTCTGCCACTTTGCCAATCCATCTCACTGGGGGTCTTCCTCTTTTTCTATGACCCTTCACACTACCAAACATGATATCCTTCTCCAGTGACTGGTCCCTCCTGACAAAATGTCTGAAATATGAAAGATGAAGTTTGGCCATCCTAGCCTCTAAGGAACACTCTGGATGCACTTCTTCCAACACACATCTGTAGGTTCTTTTGGCAGCCCATGGAACTTTCAATATTCTCCTCCAACATTACAACTCAAATGCATCAATTCTTCTACTGTCTTCCTTATTCACTGTCCAGCTTTCACATGCATATGAGGTTATTGAAAACACTATGGCTTGGGTCAGGCACACCTTAGTCCTCAAGCTGACATCTCTGCCCTTCAACGCTTTAAAAAGGTCTTGTGCAGCAGATTTGCCTAGTGCAATATGTTGTTTGATTTCTTGACTGATGCTACCAGGAATGTTGATGGTTGCCTTACATAATATACCTTAATATAGCTAATGAATAATTAAGATAACTTGAGAGAGATTTCTGTTACTTGTAATACAAAAAATACAGGACAGGTCTAGACATAGATTCTCCAACCTACTTGCTGAACTAATTTAACTAATTGATCTTTCCTAGAATGTTCTCTGACTATGTAATCTTAAACATAAACCAGCACTAATAGGAATACCTCCTATATCGGCTTTTGGTGTCAACCATAACTTCCAAGGATTAGAGTTTCACACTGATGGAGCGGTTAGGCCTGAGCTTGGTGATAGGAGTTGTTAGTTTTATCTGTTCTTCCTCAGTTTTATGATATTTGCATGAGAAGAAGACTCACTGCGTAGGCACTCACATTCCATGAAGAGAGAATAGTGTTGAGGGGAGATGCTGAGTCTATAATAACTGGGGAAGGGAATTGAAAGTTGCCCACAATACATTCCTTGCTTCAAATAGTCTGACGTGGAGACCCTTGTCATTAGTCTCAGTTGGGTCCAATGTGTCCTAAAGTTTCATTCTTTTAGCTTTTTACCTCTACCCTCTTACAGAGGGTTGGCTCTGTGGTAATGTGGACCGACGGTGAAGTGTTTCAAATCCCATGTTTTGGCAAAATGTGGAAATTCCTTTGAGGACAACTGTGGCTCATCATCAGAGATAATCCTTTCAGGAATTCCATGTCTGGCAAATGTGGCCTTCAATTTGTGGACTCTTGTGGTAAATTGGTATTGTTCAGGCTTTCCAACCCTGAGATTTTTATTATAGTATCCTCTCTAATGATATAGTCTATGTTACTTTTTCTTCCAGATAAACATACTGGTGCCAATGTTCTGCTGTGGTCTGGTTGTAGAAACTTGGGATATCATTAATTTATTTCTCTTTCTCTCTAAATATAAATTAATGTGTATATTTACATAATGTTGTTGTTGTTAAGGGCCATGGAGTTGGTTCTGACTTATAGTGACCTTGAATACACACATACATATTTATATATGACACTTCAGCATCAGTTCACATTACCACATTACCAAAGGGTAGTGGTGAAAAGCTGAAAGAATTAATATGTGTTTATATATACATAAGAGTCCTGGTGTGGTGTTGTAGGATAAACACTAGATCACAAGGTCAATTTGAACCACAAGATTGGCAGTTCAAACTCAAACTCAAACTCAAACTCACTAGAAGCTCCTCAGAAACCATATACAAGGTCACTATAAAGCAGAACTGACTCAATGGTACATAACAACATTACATATATATACACATTAATTTATACTTATTTATATAGAGAAAGAGACAAATTAATGGTATCCCAAATTTCTACAACCAGACTAACAGCAGAACACTGGCACCAGTATGTTTATCTGGAAGAAAAAGTAACATATTAATATATAGGTACACATATGGAGTCCTCTGCAAAGTCAGTGTGAACTGCAAGGTCAGCAGTTGAAACTCACCAGCCGCTCCTAGGAAACCCTATACAGGATCTCTGTGGGTCGGAACTGACTTGACAGTACTTATCAACAACAACATACATATATGTTGTTGTTGTTATTGTTACCTACCATCGAGTCAGTTCTGACTTATAGTGATCCTGTATAGGGTTTCCAAGGACGATTGGTGAGTTTGAACCACTGACCTTGCAGTTCAACCCGACCTTGATTGATACATATATATCATTAATTTATATGTATATAATGTTATACTATACACTGCTCAGGAGTTCTGGTGTGGCACTGTGAGATAAACACTGGACTGCTAAGGGCAAAGTCGGTGGTTCAAACTCACCACCTGCTCCTTGGAGGCCCTATACAGGGTAGCTGTGAGCCAGAACTGACTTGACAGCACGTAACAACAGCACCATGCACCTTTCAAGTGAGACTGAATATTTGCTGATGAAACTAGTGAACTGAAAGAGTAGACTATTAATGGCATTTCCTATGCTTATTGAGACCATGATAGAGTTTGAAAACTTCAAGCGACCATGAAGATTATCCAGCACAATACCCTGAGCTCAGAGTCAGCGTAAACAGACAGAAGAATTGCGCCTTGGGTTCTTGAATCTTTCTCTTTGTCATGTTGTTGTAAATTTGATCTAGTCTCTCTTATATTAGACTTCTGGTGTGGTGCTGTAGGATCAGCACTAGACTGGGAACCACAAGGTCCATAGTTCAAACCCACCAGCTACTCCTTGGAAACCCTGTTATACAGGGTCATTATGAGTTGGAACCAATTCGATGACACTTAAAAACAACAACAGTTTCTTGTTTGGGAGCCCTGGTAGCTAGTGAGTTATGTGCTGGTCTGTTAACAGCAAGGTTGGCAGTTCAAATCCATCCTTCACTTCATGGGAGAAAGATGAAGCTTTCTGCTCCCATGAAGATTTACAGCCTCAGAAACCCTATACAGAGTCATTATGAGTTGGAACTGGCTCAATGACACACACACACAATGCTCTTATTTTTAAGCTTGTTCTATACAGCTAAGAGAAATTTTATCTTCAGTAAATATTTTTTGTCATTGTCTTTTTATTCCACTAATGAGTCCTAAGGAGCTCTGGTAGCTTAGTGGTTATGAATCGGGCTGCTAACCTCAAGGTTGGCAGTTCAAAACTACTAGCTGTTCGTGGGAGAAAGATGAGGCCTTCTGCTCCCCTAAAGATTTACAGCCTCGGAAACTCAGAAATCCTATACAGGGTCACTATGAGTCGGAACTGACTCTATGGTACTTAACAAATGAGTCCTGATGTGTTACTGTAAGATAAGCACTAGACTGTTAACCACAAGGTCGGCAGTCCAAACTCACCAGTTGCTCTTTGTAAACCCTATATGGGGTCGCTATGAAACATACTTAAGAACAAAAAACAATATTATACTAAGGATCCCTAGTACCACACTGGTTAAGTGCTCAGCTGCTAATCAAAATGTTGATCCCACCAGCCCCTCCACAGGAGAAAAGATGCAACAGTCAGATTCTGTAAAGATTTACAAACCCTATGGGACAGTTCTACTCTGCCATTATGGTCAGTAAAGAGCCACTGTGAGTCAGAATCAATGTGATGACACACAACAATATGCTACTCATAATCAACCTCCAAAGATAGTTGTGATGTAGTGATTTACTTGATGTGGCTCTTCTAGCCATTGTCTTTGTTACTCACAAGAAATGACTGAATGGAACCATTGAAGATTCGGTGTATTTTCTCTTTTCCTTATGGGTCTGGGATATGAGAAAATGGGGGAAGATGCTGATATGATTATACGATTCAGCTGTGAATGATTGCTAATGAGACTAATCATGATCATAAGAACTTGGAACTTTGTTGTGGGGATTGGTAATTTTTTCCATACTGTAGAGTATAAATTGAGCCACATCAGCAGCAGAAGGGGAGATTTCACTGTCCTCAAGAAAGAAGAGCCAGATGTGAAGCATGTCCTTTGGACCCAGAAATTCCTGTGCTGAACCTCCTTAGTCCAGGAGACAGAGAGCTGTGACATCAGAGACATAGTGGAGAAGTGGCTGCAGCAGAGGTAGCAGTACAAAAAGCATGAAATTAAGTGGCGGGTTTCCCAGCCCATGGAGGGAGGAAGCTGAGAGCCTCTTGGTATGAGGCTTGTTTTCAGAGCTGGTTGCCTCCAAGAACTTAATCTGGAAAACTGGCATTGTGGACCCACAGGCCTACAACTCAGTGCCCTCTGGCCGAGGCTTATAGTAGAATAGAGTGCCTTTGGGGAATTTATTGGCAGCTACAAAAGAGCATTGTAACATTGCCTGAGCAGGGCAGAGATCAAGGAGCCTAGTGCCTAAGAGGCCAAAAATGACAGAAAGGCAAGCCTGTGGGCACTTAGCTTGCCTTTCTGTTGTCTTTGGCCTCTCAGTTAGGAAGAGGCTGTTCTGATCAAAGAACTATGTCTTTAGTATTTCTGATCCTGAATTGTAACCTGTTAACTTTCCTAAAAAGCCCATAATCCCAAGTATCACCTGTGAGTTCTGTGTGGCCACTGCAGTGAGTTATGGAAACCAGCTGAGATGCTGTAGGTTAGGAAGATTAGAGGGTAGGGGAATCGCTACCTCATAGGAATCCACCTTGGGATGATACTTATGGTAATTCTTTCCCTCCCTCCTTGTGAAGTGGGTGGAGGTTAGACACAGTATGCATACCATTAGAATAGTAGATTCTCATTTACCTAGAAGCCAAATGCAACTCAGTCTCCCCAAGTTTCAACACACTCCAATCTGGAGTTCTTTGATGTCCAAGTGACCATCATTGGATTCCCTCAAGTTATTCAGTCATTTTTTGTTGTTAGTCAGCCACAGCTCATAGTGACTCTATGCATAACAGAAGAAAACACTACCTGGTCCCACACCATCCCCAAATTTGTTGTTATCTTTGAGCCCATTGTTGCAGCCATTGTGTTAATCAATTTCATTGGAATCTTCTTCGCTGACCCTCTCCTTTACCAACACTATGTCCTGTGTCAGGGACTGGTCCCTTCTGACATGTATATGACATGAAATCTTACCATCCTCATTTCCATGGAGCATTCTGGATGTCCTTTGTCCAAACCAGATTTGTTTTTTGTTCTTCTGGCACTTCATGGTACTTTCAATCTTCTTTGCTAACACCATAATTCAAAAGCCTCATGCTTCTTCGATCTTCCTCATTCATTGTCCAACTTTCACATATATAGGAGGAGATTGAAAATACTGTGGTTTGGGTCAGGCACACCTAGTTTAAGGACATATTTGCTCTTTAACACTTTAAACAGGTCTTTTGCAGCAGATTGCCCAATGCAATATGGCATTTGATTTCTTGATGCTGCTTTCATGAGCATTGATAGTGTATTCAGGTAATATGAAATCCTTCACTACTGCAATCTTTTCTTCATTTATCATGATGCTTATTGATCCAGTTGTGAGGATTTTTGTTGACTTTACATTGAATTGTGATTCATACTGAAGATTGTATTATTTGAAGTGTCTCAAGTCCTCTTCACTTTTAGCAAGAAAGGTTGCATCATTTGCATAATTCAGGTTGTTAATGAATTTTCTTCCTATCCAAATGCTGCACTCTTCTTCATATAACCCAGATTCTTGGATTATGTGTTCAGTGTACAGATTGCATAAGTATGGTGAAAGTATACAACTCTGGTGCAGACCTTTTCTGATTTTCAGCCACTCAGTATTCCTTGTTCTGTTTGAACAACTGCCTCTTAGTCTATGTACAGGCTCCTCATGAGCACAGTTAAGTGTTTTGGAATTCCTGTTGTTCACAACGTTATTCATAGTTATGGCACAAACAGTTAAATGCCTTTGCATAAACATCTTATATTATCTACTTTAAGCCAAGATCCATCTGACATTAGCAATGATATCTCTTATTCCATTTCTTCTCTTCCACTACTCCTCTGTCAGTACTGTGGTGGCTTGCTTGTTTCTGTGGTTCTGGATGATGTACCACCAGTATTTTAAATATCAGAAGGGTCACGCATGCTGGACAGGTTTCAATGGAGCTTCTAGACTAAGACAGACTAGGAAGAAGGAGAGGCAGATTATTTCTGAATGGTTGGCTAGTGAGAACCATATAAAAAGCAGCAGAACATTTGTACCAGAAGATGAGCCTGTAAGGTTGGAAGACACTAAAATTATAAATAGGGAAGAGCTGCCTCTTCAAAGTAGAGTTGACCATGATGACATGATGGGATAAAGCTTTCTAGACCTTCATATATATGCTGGGAACAACTCAGATTGAGGAGAAACAGCTTCAAATATTCATTAATAATCATAACATGGAATGTATGAAGTATGAATCTAGGAAAATTGGAAGTTGTTAAAAGTAAAATGGAACACATAAAGATTGATACCCTAGATACGAGTGAGCTGAAATGGTATTCAGAATTTTGAATCAGATAATCATATGGTTTGTTATGCTGAAAATGACAAATTCAAGAGAAATGGCATCACATTCATTGTCAAAAAGAACAATTCAAGATCTGTCTTGAAGTACAGTGCTGTCCGTAATATGATAATATCCATATGCCTGCAAGACAGACTGGTTAATACCACTGTTATTCAAATTTATGCACCAACACCAAAGCCCCTGATAATAAAAATGAAGAATTCTACCAATTTTTCAATCTGAAATTGATTAAATATACAATCAAAATACATTGATAATTACTGGCGATTCAAATGCAAAAGTTGGAAATAAAGAGGAATTATCAGTAGCTGGAAAATATGGCATTGCTGATAGAAATTATGCTGGAAATCTCATGATAGAATTTTGCAAGAACGATGACTTCTCCATTGGAAACACCTTTTTCAAACAACATAAATGGTGACTGTACACATGGACCTCAGCAGATGGAAGACACAGGAATCCAACTGACTATCTCCATGGGAAGAGATGTTGGAAAAACTAAATATTATCAATCAAAACAATATTTGGGCAACTGTGGAACAGACCATCAGCTGCTCATACTCAGAACAAATACTGAAGCTGAAAAAAATTTACAAATTCTGCAAGAGCCAAAATATGAAGATTTCCCACCTGAGTTTAGTGCCAATCTCAAGAACAGATTTTATGCATTAGATACTAATGACTGAAGACCAGAAGAGCTGTGGGATGACATCAAGAACATCATACAAGAAGAAAGTAAAAGATCATTAAAATGACAAGAAAGAAGGAAAAAACCAAAATGGATGTCAGAAGTGACTGTGAAATTTAATCTCCAGCATAGAGATGCTAAAGCAAATGGGAGAAATAAGAAAGTAAAAGCTGAACAGAAAATTTCAAAGGACAGCTTGAGAAGAAAGAGTCTTGTATCATACTGAAATGAGCTAAGATCTGCAGTTAGAAAACCAAAAGGGAAGAACACATTCAGCATTTCTTAAGCTAAAGAACTGAGGAAAAAAATCAAGCCTCAATTTGAAATATTGAAAGATTCCATTGACAAAATATTGAACGATGCAGAAAATATTTTAAAAAGATGGAAGGGACACACAGAGTCACTGTACACAAAGGAATGGTCAATATTCAACCATTTTGTTCTTGTTAAGTGCTGTTGAGTCATTTCTGCCTCATAGAGACCCTATATAGGTTTTCTGAGGAGCGTCTGATGAGTTTAACCACCGACCTTGTAGTTTAAAATAACCTTGAGTTCCAGTGTTTATCTTTTCTTTTTTTTTCACTAGAAATGTGTGCTGGCTTAATTTTAGTTGCAACCTTCTTATAGATTGGTCATTTCCTGTTGTCTCTCAATAACATTTATCATACTGACTGTTTAAACTTAAATTTTTTTTTTTTTTTACATACATACACAGCAGATTATGGGAGGCTGGGAACACAAAGCTAGAGTTCATCAAAATCAGATTCAAGCTTACAGACAGGACTTTTAGTTTCTTTAAAATTAGGTGGTGGGATTGAATGATCTTTTATTTTTATTTTTAAGTTTTATTGTGAATTATGTGACAGTTTACATGGGAGAACATTAGTTTTACATTCATCTTATCGTATATTGTTTCATTGCCTTGTTTACAATCCCCTCCACGCATCACCAATCAACAAAAGGGTGCATCCTATAAGCCTGCTTACCCCCCCACCCCCTATATCCCAGCAATCAGCAAAGAATCTCCCCAACCCCCTTTAGTATGGGTTCTATTTCTTAGTCTTTTACAGTAGTGGTCCTATGTAATATTTCCCTTTTGTGACTGACTAATTTCACTCAATATAATGCCCTCAAGGTTCATCCATGTTAACTGGTGGTTTGCAGCTTTCTTGTTATTCTTCGAGGTAGCATAGTATTCCATTGTGTGTATGCACCACAGTTTGTTTATCCATTCTTCAGTTGATGGGCACTTTGGCTGTCTCCATCTCTTTGCTATTGTAAATAGTGCTGCTATGAACATTGGCGTGCATATATCTTCTCGTGTTGTGGCTCCTTTTTCTCCAGTGTTTATCTTAAATCATCACACCAGGTTAGCCATTTTCGGAGATAGCATAAGAACAAAGAACCAGTGATAATGAAGGAAGAATTTCAAGGCACACTAGAAGCATTGGCAAAAAATCAAGGCTCCAGGAATTGACAGAGCACTAAATAGAAATCTTTCAACAAACTGGTTCAGCTCTGGAGGCACTCACTCATCTGTGCCAAGAAATTTAGAAGACAGCTACCTGGCAAACTGATTGGACAAGATCCATATTTGTGCCTGTTCCAAAGAAAGGTGACCCCACAAAATGTGGAAAGCATCAAATATTATCATTACTATTACATGTAAGTAATATTTCACTGAAGATAATTAAAATATGGTTGCAACAGTACATTGACAGGGAACTGCTGGAACTTTAAGCCAGATTTATAAGAGAACATGGAAGTAGAATATCATTGCTAGTGTCATATGTATCTTGACTGAAAGCAGAGAATACCAGAAAGACATTTGTTGCTGTTGTTAAGTACCTTTAAGTAAATTCCAGTTCACAGCGACCTTGTGTAGGGTTTCCGAGGTGTGGTTGGTGGGTTTGAACTGCTGACTTTGTGGCTAACAGTCCAGTGGTGATCCTATAGTGCCTACCAGGGCTTGTGCTTTATTAATTGTGCTTAGGTTTTTGACTGTGGATCATGACAAGCTATGGATAATATTGTGAAGAATGGGTATTCCAGAACATTTAATCATGCTCATGAGGAACATGTACATAGACTAAGACACAGTCATTTGAAGGGAACAAGGGGATACTAAATGGTTTAAAGTCAGGAGAGGTGTGTGCCAAGGTTGTATTCTTTCACCATACTTATTCAAACTGTATGATGAGTAAATAATCTGAGGAACTGTATTGTATGGGGAAGAATGTGACATCAGGATTTGAGGAAGACTCATTAATAACCTGTGATATTTAGGAGGTAACAATTTTGTTTGCTGGAAGTGAAGAGGATTTGAAATACTTACAGATGAAGATCAAAGACCACAGCGATCAGTATGGGTTGCATCTCAATGTAAATAAACAAAAATCCAATACATAACATCATGATAAATGGAGAAAAATATTGAAGTTGTCAATGGTTTCATTTTGCTTTGATCCACTATCAACACTTAGGGAAACAGTAGCCAAGAAATCAAGTAATATATTGCATTAGGCAAATCTGCTGCACATTACCTTTGTAAAGTGTTCAAGAGCAAAGATATCAATTTGAATACTAATGCACCTAACCTAGTCTATGATATTTTTAAAAAGTCTCATATGCATGTGAAATTTAAACACTGAATTATAATGACCATAGAAGCAATGATGTATTTGATTTATGGTGTTGGAGAAGAATATTGAAAGTACCATGGACTGACAGAAGACCAAACAAATCTCTGTTGAAAGAAGTACTGCTAGAAAGCTTATGAGCCAGGAAGTTGAGAATTTGTCTCTCATGCTTTGGATATACTAGACCAGCCCCTGGGAGGATATCATGCTTGCTAAAGTGGAGGGTCAGTGAAAAAGAGAAAGACCTTCAATGAGATGGATTGGCACAGTGGCAACAGCAATAAGTTAAAGCATAACAGTTTTGAGGATGTCACAAGACCTACGCAATGTTTCCATCTGTTGTGCATAGGGTTGCTGTGAATCAGAATTGACTTAAATGACAACAACAGTATGGTCTCTTTTGAGCCTGGCTTGAATTTCTTGCAATTCCTAGTTGATGTATTAGTGCAACTGTTTTTGAATTATCTTCAGCAAAATTTTACTTGTGTGTGATCTTAATGATATTGTTCAGTAATTTCTGCCTTCTGTAGGGTCACCTTTCTTTGGAATGTGGCTATAAGAAGTCAAATTTTCTAAGTATTTCTGAGTATACTTGGTTTTCAATGGCAATGATAGAATATTGCACATTTGTTTTATCCCATGATACCCATAGAGTAGTTTCAGAATATTAATATTAGTCTTACCATCAAATTCTTGAAAGCAATTTGGATTCTAATTTTTAAGTGTCTCTTGTCATCTCCATATGGGTATGTGACCAGGTGGACACAACATTAGGTTCTTTAGTTTCATTCTATTTTAATTATTAATAGGAAAATTTAAAACATTTAATAGTTCTCAACAATGTAAGATCCTTACATGACTCTAAAGTGAAGTCTATAAAAAAAGACAAATTCAGAGAAGTCCTAAATATTCCTGTCCCCTGCACAATCTTCTTAGATTTACCTTTTCTTAATTACTTTGACAGATGATTCTTGATTTGTTCTTTTACACCAATCATTTATTAAATAGCCTTTTACTATGTGGTCTGTTTGAAAACTTACTTTTTAAAAGTATATATGTGTTTGGTATTTATAGAGGTTTGCATTTTGTTGTAACTATCTGCAAATAGAGAATAAAGACAATCTTACTTCTTCCCCACCCCCCAATCTAGATATACTTTATTTCTTTTCCTTGCCTATTTTTATTGACTAGAGCTTCAAGTGGTAAGATTATATATCTTTGTCTTGTTCCTAATTTTAGGGGAGTGCATTTAGTCTTTTAGCATTAAGTATATTGTTGTTGTTAAGTGTTGTTGAGTAGGTGTTCAACTCATAGCAACCCTGTATAGGTTTTCCAAGTAGTGGCTGGTGGGTTTAAACTTCCAACTTTGTGGTTAGCAGTCTAATGCTTATTCTACAGCACCACACCAGGACTCCCAGCTGTTGGTTTTTCATAGAAGCCCTTTGTCAGGTTAAGAAAATTCTCCTTTTCCTATTTTACTGAAGTTTTTTTTTTTTTTTTTTAAATTGGGGATGGCTGTTGGATTTTGTTAAATTCATTTCTGCATTGGTTAATTTTCAAGTCTTAAAAAAATCTTGCATTCCTGGGTTACACTGTAATATACTTTTTTTTTTTTCACTGTAATATACTTTTGTTTGTTTGTTATTTTATTGTGAACTGAGTGATAAGTTCACATGGGAGAACATCGACTTTACACCATTGTTTCATTACAATGATTACAATCTTCTCCATGCATCATACATAATTCAACAGTGTTTGCTTCCATTCTTTTTTTTTTTTTTTTTTTTTTTGAGGGGGTGGGGATGAACACAGAAACACTCAGGAATATATAATATTTTAAACAACCAAAGGACGGGCATGTTCTGCAAGCCTGCCTCCTGGCCACCAGCACCCAATCCCTCTTTTTACATGAGTCTGGAGTCCTCAGCTACTCCCTTTCTCTGTGTCCTCATCTTGGCCTCCATCTCTGGAGTCGCTGCTTCCCTGAATAGGATCCTGCACTCTGCTTGTGCTCTTCTCCCTTGATGGTCCTAGGGTCCTCTGTTTCTGTACTGTAAGATTAACTACTCCCTCATTTTTGTTACAAAACTTCTACCTTTACAGTTGTAACAGTCGCAGTTAGTCATGATAACAATTACTCACTATTGAATCATAAGAATCTTACCCCCATTTCTTTTCATCAGACCCATCTAGACAAGATGGAAACAATTCAGTAGGGACTCTGCCTTCCCCTGCACACTCTTAAACTAAACTCCCTCTTGAAAACTTGCAAGGCAGTTACTTCGTGGCTTTAACCCCCTCTCATTTTAGGTAATCAATGCCTAAGTTGCCTGTCCCTATCAACCCTATATACAGAGGGGATAGAATTGATACTTGATGTGAAGACTCCTTCCTTTTTTGGTATTTTGAGCTACTAAGTACATAAATATAGGTCAAATTCATCAAATTATAGCAGTTTACACTAGTTTCCTTTATCAAAAAAAAAATAATAAAAATCTTCCTTTAGTCAAGTTCTGATTATCAAGCCATCGAGGCTAGGTCAAATGGTTACTATCTTCAGTTTTAGGTGTTCTTGTGCATCTCCCCTCACTTCATATCAGCCGGAGACTTCACTTTCAGCTTTAGCCCTCTGTGGCTGTGTCCTTGTCCAAGGGCTCAGGAGTCCCCAGGTCTCACCACACTTTGGACCAACCAGCCCTTTCTCTTTGCTCTCTCATTTCCAGGTCAATGGGAGTCTATGGAACGTAGTTGAATTCAGCCCATTTCTTTGTTGCCTTTCCCCCTCTTCCATTCACTAGTAGACCAACATGGTTGCCAGCAAGCTTACATGCCAGCTCATGTGTTCCCTTTGAGTTTCCGTCTTGGAAGGGGGTTTGTCTTGAAGGAACTGGATTACTTGCCTTGATGGCTCCCTGGTGAACAACATGCTTGTTCTTGCAGTAGCCAGTCATACTGACATTTTTGGTTTAGATTTTTCCTGCTGATCTTTCTTTGAAGATGTATCTTGTATTTCTCCAACTATTTCAGGCTTGTCTGCTTGTCCTTTTTAGTGGGAATGTCCCACCTTAGAGGGTTCTGGATGGGGCTCAGGATTTCACCTAAGATCCTATATATTGCAAAGGCTCTGCAAGATGCCTGTTTTACAGGGCAAGTTCTAGAACCCCTTTCAGGTATTTCAATGTAATATACTTTTTTATATCTTGTAATATTTGATTTACTAAAATTTTGTTTAGATTTTGTGCATATGTGATTATGTTGAGAATTTACTTTAATAGTAATATCTTTATCTACTCTTGAAATCTGTGTATTCTGGGTCCCCTAGACAAATTGACAGAGAACTTCCAGAGGTTCAAGCTGGATTCAGAAGAGGCCGTGGAA
>NW_006408618.1:6890780-6897017 GCF_000296735.1 Chrysochloris asiatica
TAAAGCATTTATTGATGAAGGTCAAAGAGCACAGCTTTCGGTGTGGATTACATCTCAATGTAAATAAATAAAAAATCTCCACCACTGGACAAATAAACAATATTCTTATCAATGGAGAAAAGATTGAAGTTGCCAAGGACTTCATTCTTCTTGGATTAACTATCAACACTCATGGAAGCAGCAGTCAAGAAATCAAATGATGTATTGCTTTAGGCAAATATTCTGCACAAGACCCTTTTAAAGTATTGAAGAGCAGAGATGTCAGCTTGAGAACTAAGGTGCGTCTGACCCAAGCCATGGTATTTTCAATAACCTCATATGCATGTGAAAGCTGGACAGTGAGTAAGGAAGACCGTTGAAGAATTGGTGCTTTTGAGTTATGGTGTTGGAGGGAATATTGAAAGTGCCACGGGCTGCCAAAAGAACCAATAGATCAGTTTTGGAATAAGTACAGCCAGAGTGCTCCTTGGAGGCCCAGATGGGCAAACTTCATCTCTCATACTTTGGACATATTGTCAGGAGGGACCAGTCACTTCAGAAGGATATCATGTTTGGTAAGGTGGAGGGTCAGAGAAAAAGAGGAAGACCCCCAACAAGATGGATTGGCCAAGTGGCAGCATCGATGGACTCAAGCATAGAAAAGTAGTGAGGTTGGCCCAGTATCAAGCAGTGTTTCGTTCTGCTGTGCATAACATCACTATGGGTGGGTCCCAACTTGAAGGCACCTAATAACAACAACAACAACAAGAGTAAAGTGGGATGTATCATTTCATCTTCAATTTTCTGGAAGGGTTGGTATAAAATTAGTATTTGTTCATTAAGAGTTTGTTAAATTCACCAGTGAAGGTATGTGGCATTGACTGGCATTTTCTATGTGAAAATATTCAAAACTGACTTTAAATTAAGGTGTTTATACATTGTTGTTGTTAAGTGCCATTGAGTTGCTTCCTTTTCATAGTGATCCAGTATAGGATTTCCAGAAATGGGTGGTGAGTTCAAACTAAAAGGTTGTGGTTCAAACCAACCTTTTAGTCCAGTGCATTATCCTGCAGTACATCATCGACGTTAGTCGTTAGTATTATAATTGAGGTGTTGACTTTGAACATATCATCTTGGTACTTGACCTCAATTTTTTCTTTTTTATCCATGATGCTCTCTCATATTTTCTTTTTCTTGTTTTTCCCAAATTACATTCGATCTTATGATATACATCTTTATGTTATAACTGTTTATTTTCAAGTATTTTTATATGCCTTTATATATAGAAACTTTATAATGGTGTATTTCCATCTCTACTACCCCAGGAATTTTGTTCTTGTCTTCATAAATATTACTTCTATATATGTTATAAGCCCCACCTTGCATTTTTATTATCTTTTATTTACCTAGTTAATGATCTTTTAAATCCATTTAAATAAGGAAAAAGATCCTCTTTTAGATCCATCTAGCAGTTGCCATTTTTTTGTTCTCTGTAGTCTTTTGTAGAGCTTCAGTTCATGTGATAAAATTTCCCTTCTTCCTAAAGAATTTTCTTTACAGTTCTCATAGTGATAAATTCATTAATTTTGTTTTAATGTTTGAAAATGCTATCATTTCAATTTTGCTTTGAAAGCATATATTTTTTAAATTTGTTCTAATGTCTTTTTTTTTTTTAAGGTTTTTATTGTGGATTGAGTGAAAGTTTACAGGGCGCATCATCGGTTTTACATTCAACAAATCATATACCTTGTTTCATTACATTGATTAAAATCCCCTCCATGTACCATCAGTTAACAGTATTTCTCTCTATCCACTTTAGCTTTTTAAAATACACACAAACAAAAAAACACACCACTCAGGCATATATAATAATTTACATCTCCAAAGGGCACATTCTGCAAGTCTGCTCCTGGCCACCAGCTCTTAGTCCTTCTCTTTTTAGTCCATGAATCTAGAGTCCTCAGCTGCTCCCCCTCTCCATGCCCCCATCTCTGCCTCCATCTCTGGCACTGCTGCTTCTCTGGATAAGGTCCCGCATTCTGCTTGTGCGTTCCTCTCTTGATGGTCCTAGGGTCCTCTGTTTCTACCTTTATAATTTTGACAGTCACGATTAGTCATGATAATAGTTATTCACTATTGAATCTTACGACTCTTTTCACCAGATCCATCTAGACAAGATGACAGCTATTCAGTGGGGACTTTTTCTTTCCCCTCATACTCTTAAACTAAACTCCCTCATGAAACTTTGTAAGCCAGTCACTTCGAGCCTTTATTGCCCCCTCATTTTAGATAGCCAATGTCTAAGTTGCCCATCCCTATCTACCCTGTGTACAGAGCAGATAGTAGTGATACTTGATTTGAAGACTCTTTCCCTCTCTGTTGGTATTTAGAGTAACTAGGTCAGGTTCATCATGAAGATGTATCTTCTGTCACTGTAGCTGTTCCAGTCTGCTTGTCCCTTCTAGTGGGAACGTCTCACTTCACAAGGTTGTGGATGGGACTCAGTATTCCACCTAAGGTCCTATACTCTGTAAAGGCTTTGTATGAGGCCTATTTTACTGGGAAAGTTGTAGAACCCCTTTTAGGTATTCCAATCAATTATAGGCTAAAGACAGGCTTACAAGTTTTCTCTAATCATGTTTCCCAACATTCCTTTCCATCCCACTCAAGTGTCTATTTTACAATAGTAGGCAAGCGAAACTAATATTCATAAGTCAGTAAAGGATTTTAGTATTATTTACCCTCTTCAGGCTATACCTAGATCCCTGTATCCCAGAGCCCTGTTGTTCCAAGGTTGAGTATGCAACACTATGTACCTCTGTCCCACTACCATGCAAACCTGTCTCAGTGTTCCCCTATCTATCTTGTTCTTCTCCCTCCTCCCCTCTTCTTGTATTGCCCTCCTCAACACCCAAAGTAAACCCCCCACCCCAACCCCATTGTGGTTACCTTATATTCTATTATTAGCCCTTCCCTCCATTTAAGATAGACTAATTTATCCAGTAATCTTCCTGAACTTCCCCCCACCTGGATCTCTGTTCCTCTGTTTACCTTTTTTTCACATTGTAATTGTTTTGATCATAGACTGACCTCCCAGATCCTCTGTTCTTATAATTTTATTCTGTTCTTGACTCTTCCATTTGTCGACTGAGTTCCAGTTGATGCTGCCATGTACATCATTCTGTAGTTGTTTGAAAGCTATTTTTGCTGGGTAAAAGAATTTTTTAAAGGCAGTACTTCACTGTAGTCTAGTTTGCATCATTTCTGACAAGATGTGTACTATTATCCTTTATTTCTCTGAATATAATTTCCATTATTCTTTGGCTACTTTTAAGATTTTATCTTTAACACTGAATTTAAGTAATTTGATTAGGATGTGTCTTGGTTTTCTTAATGTTTTATGTACTATGGTTCATTGAGGTTCTTTGATCTCTGTCTTAGTCCTCATCAAATTTGAAAAATTTCAGTCATTATTTCTTCAAATATATTTTTCTGTTCCTTCTCTTTCTTATAGGAATCTTGGTGGCGCTATAGAATAAGCACTGAACTATTAGCCACAAGGTTGTCAGTTCAAATCCACCAACTTTTCCTCAGGAGAAAGATTAGTCTTTCTGTTCCCATGAAGATTTAATCTAGGAAATCCTATACAGGATCACAAAGAGTTGGAATCAACTTGGTGGCGGTGGGTTTCCTTCTCTCTTTCTCTGTCTCTCTTTTTATTTTTTATTTTTACACTCATCCTATCATATTTCATTTCATTGCAATGATTACAATCACCTCCATGCATCATCAAATAACCAAAGGCTACACCACACAGGACTGCCACCCGGCCGTCAACACACAGACCTTCTCCCTCCCTGAGTCCAGTGTCCCCAGCCACTCCATCTGTCCACGTTATGGTCTCTGTCTCCATCCCTGGCATCACTGCCTCTCTGGGTAGGGTCCTGCTGCTCTCCATTCTTATAACTTGATGGTCCCAGGGACCTCCGTTCCTGGGCTGCAAATTCTATCACTCTCCTCCATTTGTCAAAAAACATCTACCTCTATATTTCCTACCCTCACAGTCAGTCCTGATGGCAATTATTCACTGTTGTACCACAAGAGTCTTATCCCCATTTCCTTTCGCCAGCCTGGTCCCAACAGATTGGAAACCATTCAGTGGTGAATCTACCTTCCCCTGCCCTGTCTAGAACTAGGCTCCTTCTTGAAAGCTTGCAAGTCAGTCACTATATACTTGCCTTTATAGCCCCCCTCCCCCATTTTGGGTACCCAATATCTAAGTTGCCCATCCCTGTCAACCCTGTGTATCGAGGTGGTAGGAGTGATCCTCGCTGTAAAGATTTGTTCCCTTTTTTGAGTTAGTACATCCATTGTTGTTGTTAAGTGCCATCGAGTCAGTTCTGACCCATAGTGACCCTGAACAGGGTTTCCGAGGCTGTAAATCTTTACGGGAGCAGAAAGCCTCATCTGTCTCCTACGGAGCAGCTGGTACTTTCAAACTGCTGACCTTGCGGTTTGCAGCCCGATTCGTAACCACTAAGCTACCAAAGCTCCTTACTACATCCATAAGTATAGGTAAAGTTCATCAAATTGTAGCAGGTTACTCTTTTTTACCCCCTTCTTCTTTCTTCTGGTTGAGTTCTGATCATTCAGCCATCGAAGCCAGGTCAACTGGGTACTAACTGCAAGTATGAGTGTTCTTGTGTATCTTCCCTTACTTCGTATCAGCTGGACACTTCTCTCTCCACTCTAGTCCTCTGTGGCCATGTCACTGACTCTCAGCCCAAGAGGCCCCAGGTCTTGCCATACTGCTGGTGATCCAGGTCTCCACCTGGGTTCACAAGGGTCTATTTAATGTGGCCTGACTTAGCTCGCATCTTCATTGCTGTTTTTTTCCCCTCTTCTCCTTATTGATGACCACCATGGTCACAAGCCAGACCATATGCCTGCTCATGTATTTCCTTTGAGTCTCATTATTGGACGGAGGTTTGCTCTGAGGGGTCCTGACCACTTGCCTTGATGGCTCCTGGTGAACAGCTTACTTGTTCTTATTGTAATCAATCAGACTGCTTTTATTGTTTCAGATTTTTCCTGCTGGTCTTTCTTTCATGAAGTATCTTCTGTTCTTCTAGCCGCTACAGGCTGGTCTACTTGTCTTTTCCAGTGGAAATTTCTTACATCATTCGGTTCTGGATTCCACCTATGGTCTTGTGCAATGCAAAGGCTCCATAGGAAGCCTCTTTAACTCACCAACTTCTAGCCCCCTTTAAGGTATTCCAATTAGTTTTAAGCTGAAGATGGACTTACAAGCTTTCTGTAGTTATGTTTCTGGCTATTCCTTTCCCCCTCAAGTGTGTAATTTGTAATGGCAGCAAGGGAAACCAAGATTCAAAAGACAACCAAGCATTTGAACATTGTTGTTGTTGTTAGGTGCCATCGAGTCAGTACCGACCCATAGCAACCTAATGCACAGCAGAAAAACACTGCCCAATCCTTGGCCAACCTCACTACTGTTGGCACACTTGAGTCCATCGATGCTGCCACATGGCCAATCCATCTCGTTGAGGATATTCCCCTCTTTTACTCCTACAAACCTTGCCTCAATCCCTGTATCCTGGAGCCCTGTTGTTCCAAGGTTGTGCATACATTGTCATTTACCTCTGTCCCACTTATCCTATGTGAACCTGCCTAACTGTTCTCCCATCCGCCTTGTTCTAACATTCCCCTCCCCATTCTTGTGTATTACCCCCCGCACCCCTATCCCCCCAGGTATCCTGTGTCTATTCCATACTCTGTGCTCTATCTTCCCCTCCCTCCCCTCCTCTAATCCCAAGCATTTTGGTGATCAGCAAATATATATACATAATTCGCTCCCCCTTTTAGTGTGGATTCTTTTTCTTACTCTTTTAAAATAATGGTCCTATGTAGTATTTCTCCTTTTGTGGTTTACTAATTTCACTCAGCATACTTTCCTCAAGGTTCATCCATGTTATGCATGGCTTGCAGTGGCTTACAGCCTCATTGTCGTTCTTCAAGGTATCATACTATTCCATTGTGTTTATGTACCACAGTTTGTTTATCCATTCTTCAAATGATGGGCACAAAAGCTGTCTCCATCTTTTTGCTATTGTAAATAGTGCTGCTATGAAAATTGGTGTGTTGATAACATTATTATATCTACTCATGTTATGGCTCTATTTCTTGTGGGTAAATACCAAGTAGAGAAATTGCTGGATCTTAAGGTATTTCTATTTCCAA
>NW_006408618.1:6898253-6925873 GCF_000296735.1 Chrysochloris asiatica
CTTTCCCAATTTTAAAACATTCAGTGTTCCCATGTTCTGTTCGAACAACTGCTTCTTGGTCTAGGTACAGATTTCTTAGAAGTACAATTAAGTGTTATGGAATACTCATACTTAGTTTCCTATATATTTTAGAAATGAGTCCCTTGTCTGATGTGTCATTGCAGAAGATTTTTCCTATTCTGTGGGTTCCCTTTTTACTCTTCTGGTGAAGGTTTTTGATGCACATAAGTTTTTAATTTTTAGTATGTCCCACTCATCTATTTTGTGTCTTTTGTTTGTGTAGTTTTCAAAATGTTTGGTAGTCTGTATTCCCTGTATTAGATCCCTCATGTTTGTCCCTATTTTTTCATTGATGTCTTTCATAATTTTGGGATTCACATTTAGGTCTTTATTTCATGCTGAGTTCATTTTTGTATAGGGCGTGAGGTAAAGGTATTGTTTCATCTTTTGCATATTGCTTTCCAGTTCTGCCAGCACCATCTGTTAAAGAGACTATCTCCTCCCCATGTAACATACCTAGGCACTTTGTTGATAATCACTTGGCTGTATGTGGTTGGGTTAATTTCTCAATTCTTAATTCTGTTCCATTGATCAATGTATCTTTAATTGTACCAGTACTAGGCTGTGTTGGCCACTGTAGCCATGTAGTAGATTTTGAAACTGGGGAGTGAGAGACCTTCAACCTTGTTCTTCTTCTTAAGCAGTGCGTTGCTTATCCTGGGTCTCTTTCCTTTCCATATAAAGTTTGTAATTGTCTTTTCCATCTCTTTGAAGAATGTCTCTGGAATCTGAATTGGGATTGCATTATGTGTGTAAATTACTTTGGGTAGTATTGACATTTTCAAGATGTTGAGTCTTCCTATCCAGGAACATGGTATATTCTTCCACTTTTGTAAGTCTCTTTTGGTTTCTTGTAATAGTGTTTTGTAATTCTCTTTGTATAGGTCCTTTGTTTCTCTGGTTATATTTATTCTGAAATATTTAATCCTTCGGGTGGCTATTGTAAATGGTATTGCTTTCCTAATGTCTTTTTCAGCACTGTCATTGTTACTATAGAGGAATCCAACTGATTTTTGGATGTTGATCTTATACCCTGCCGCTTTGCTGAATCTTCCAATGATGTCTAGTAGCTTTTTTACTGAGTCTTTGGGGTTTTCTATGTATAGGATCATATTGTCTGCAAATACAGCAAGTTTTATTTCTTCATTGCCAAGTTGGATGCCTTTAATTTCCCTGTCTTGCTGTATAGCTCTTGCTAAGACTTCCAGCACAATATTAAATAGGAGTGGTGACAAAGGGCATCCTTGTTTGGTTTCCTTTCACAGAGGGAAGGCTTTCAGTTTGTCTCCATTGGAAGTGATGTAGGCTATTGGTCTTGTATATAAGCTTTTGATTATGTTGAGGAATTTCCCTTCAATTCCTACTTTGTTGAGTGTTTTTATCTGGAATGGATGTTGGATTTTGGCAAATGCCTTTTCTTCATCAATCGATATTATCATGTGGTTCCTTTCCTTTTTCTTATTTACATTGTGGATTACACTGATTGATTTTCTAATGTTGAACCATCCTTGCATCCCTTTTATGAAACCCACTTGATCATGAAAGAAGCTCTGGTAACATAGGGATTACGAATTGGGTTGCTAACCTCAAGGTCAACAGTTCAAAACTACCAGCCATTCCGTGGGAGAAAGATGAAGCTTTCTGCTCCTGTAAAGATTTACAGCCTCGGAAACCCTGTACAGGGTCACTATGAGTCGGAACTGACTCCACGGTACTTAACAACAACAACAACTTGATCATGATATGTTATGTTTTCGATGTGGTGGTGGATTCTGTTGGCTAGGATTTTGTTGAGAATATTTGTGTCTGTGTTCATGAGGGATATTGGTCTGTAGTTTTCTTTCTTAGTGATGTCCTCCCCTGGTTTTGCTATGAATGTTATGCTTTCTTCATAAACAGTATTAGGAATTTTCTGTCCTCTTCTGTATTCTGGAATAATTGGGGTAGAATTGGTGACAGCTTTTCCCTGAATTTTGGTAGAACTCACCAGTGTAGCCGTCTGGGCCTGGACTTCTTTTGATTGGGAGTTTTTTGATGACCTGATAAATTTCATCTTTTGTTATTGGTCTGTTAAAATTTTGTCCTTTACTCTGTGTAAGTTTTGATAGGTCTTGTTTTACTAAAAATGCATCCATCTATTCTAAGTTTTCAAATTTGTTGGAGTACAACTCTTCATAATATTCTTTTATTATCCTTTGATTCCCTTGGGACTTTGCCCATATGTTTTCTAATATGAGGTATTTGTCTTCTCCCTCTTTTCTTTTGTTAGGTTTGCTAATGATTTGTCAATTTTATCAATCCTTTAAAAGAACCAGCTTCTTGTCCTGTTGATTCTTTCTATAGTTTTTCTGGTTTCCATCTCATTTATTTCTGCTCTTATGTTCATTATTTCTTTTCTTTTGGTGACTGTAGGTTCCCTCTGTTGGTCAGTTTCTAATTGTTGTAGATGCTGTGTTACTGTGTTAATTTTGTTTCTTTCTTCTTTTTGGATGTGTGCATTTATTGCAATAAATTGTCCTTTTACCACCGCTTTTGCCGTGTCCCAGAGATTTGGGTATGCTGTGTTTTTATTCTCGTTTGTTTCTAGGAACTTTATAAATTCACGTTTAATTTCTTTTTTCACTCAGTTGCTTTTCAGCAGTGTGTTATTCAGTTTCCATGTATTCAACTTTATTTCCTTAGTCTTCTTGTTGATTTCTAGTTTTATAGCATTGTGGTCTGAAAAGATGCTCTGTAGTATTTTGATGTTTTTGCATTTATGGAGGCTTGCTTTGTGACCTAATACATGGTCAATTCTGGAGAATGTTCCATGTGCACTGGAGAAGAAAGAATTTTGTGCTGTTGTTGGGTTGAATGCTCTGTACACGTCTATGAGGTCAAGTTGGTTGATTGTACTGTTTAGTACAATTTAAAATCTCCCACTATAATTGTAGATTTATCTATATCTTTCTTCAATTCTTGTAAAGTTTGCTTCATATATCTTTGTGCTTTTTCATTGGAAGCGTATATATTTATTATGGTTATGCCATCTTGCTCAACTAGCCCTTTGATCATGAGATAGTGTCCTTTTTTATCTCTTATGATGATTTTTGTCATAAAGTTTACTTTATTAGAGATTAGAATAGCCACTCCCACTTGTTTATTGTTGCAGTTAGCTTGGTATATTTTTTTCCATCCTTTAACTTTTAGTCTATTTTTGTCTTTATGTGTAAGGTGTGTCTCTTGCAGGCAGCATATTGTAGGGCCTTGTTTTCTTATCCATCCTACCACTCTCTGTGTCTTCACTGGTGCATCACATCCATTGACATTTAATGTGATTATCTATAGGTATAAATTAATTGCTCCCATTATATTAATTTTTTGGTAGTGCTGTTCGTTCCTTTGTTCTGCATGCCTTTCTTGTACTGAGTTTGTGTTTTTGTGCTATTTCTTGTCGGTTGCTTCTTAGTTTTCATGTTTGCTTATTCTATTTGGAAGTTCATTTTCATGGTATGTTGTGAAGTATTAACTTTCTTTGAGGTTACCTTATAGTCTATTAACTTTTCTCTCCATTTAAGAGAATTGATCGTATCCTGTAATCTACCTGACATCCTCACCACCTGGATCTCTGTTCCTACATTTATCCCTTCTCTGACATTGATATTATGTTGATCCTCGGTTGATCTCCCAGATCCTTTGAATTTGTTCTTGTAGTTCTGTTCTGTACTGTTATCTGTCAGATGATTGAGTTCCAGGTGGTGTTGCAATGCCTGTCAATCTCTGGTTGTTGTCTGTTCTTGTTGGTTTTCAGTCCAAATAACTCCATTTTGTATATGTCTCCCCATGGTCTTCTTGCCTGCATGGTTTCTGCTGAGAAGTCAGAGCTTAATTTGATTTGCTTGCTTTTGCAAGTGACACTTCTCTTTTCCCAGGCCACTTTTAGGATTCTCTCCTTGTCTTTGATTTTGGAGAACTTGATCATTATATGTCTTGGTGACTTTTTTTTTTTTTTTGGGGGGGGGTGTCTATCCTTCCTGGGGTATGTTCAGCTTCTTAAATGTTTATCTTCTCATCCTTCTAGATGTTAGGGAAATTTTCTTCTAGAAGCTCTTCAGCTATCTTCTCTGTGGACTTCTCTGATACTTCTTCTTCCGGAATGCCAATAATTCTTAAGTTGTTTCTCTTCATGTTATCCAGCATGAATCTTAGACTCTCTTCAGATATTTTTTATCCTTTTTTCTGCGTGCTCTTCTATCTTAACAGTATTGAGAGATTTGTCTTCAAACTTGCTGGTTCTGGCTTCCATCTCTTCTATTCTGCTCCTTTCCCCTTTCAGTGTATTGTCCATTTCTGATATTTTATTATTAATCATCTGGATCTCTTTTTGCAGGTTTTGAATTGTTTCTAATGCTGTATCACCTTTGTTTGATTGTTCTTGTAGTACTTTCCTGACTTTTTCCTTGTGTTCATCCACCCGGAACATTTAAATTTATTTCTGTATCCTTCTTCTGAATTATTTCTCAGGCAAATCCAAAACCTGCTCTTCCTCTTCTGGGGAGCCTTTGTCTGTCTCCAGCTCATCTGTCTCAGTTACTCTTTTCTGTTTTTGCACATGTTTTGAGGTCTTTTGTTGTGTTTTGTTTGTTATTTCCAGTAGTTATGTGGGTTTTTTATTGCTTAAATGGATGTTTGTTGTTGTGTTATTAAGCTTACTGGTTGTCTCCTGGTGGATATGGTCAGGAGATAGGTTTCTCTTTTTGCACGTGATGCTTAGCTGCTGTTATTGGCTCTTGTCTCAATGTTGGAATATTATGGGGTATGCTTGTAGCTTGACTATATGGCCACGATTGTTGTCTCTTCTTGGGTAATATAGGGAGAAAAAGCTTCATCTTCAGGAAAAATGTGTGCTCAAAAGGACCATAACAGAAGCAATATAAAAGCAGAGACAAAACCAACCACTTTGAAACAAAAATACAACTGAGGTTGACTGTCCAGTTGCCTTGCTGCACAGGCTGTGTGTGTATACCATAGAAGCCTCCAGTTGTGGGTTGGGGTGTCCACTTGCTCAGGCCCTTCCTCTAGTCACCACCTTAAAGGTGCGCTGTTAGATATTGAGAAGTTAATGGGAGAAAGATTGTCTACTATTTTTGTCTCTGAAGTCCAGTTAGGTATCTGCGTGTGCAGAGTGTAATTCTCAAGATAGTTGTGTCCTTTTATGTTGGGGTTTTACAGATTGTTCATATGGTTTGTCTGTCAGGCCTGGCGGGTCTGCTTTTTTCTTGCTAGATAGGCTGGAATAAAGAGTCCTGCACAAGTTAATTTTAGAGTTGTGACCCCGAGGTTGATGTCATAAGCAGCTGTCACACTCATTTGCTCTGTGCCATGGGAAAACTGTGGGCTTAGCACTAGATTTTTTTTGGGGGGGGGGGAATGTGTACCCACCTGCCTGAAGGTGTCTGGTCTGGGCAAAAGATGTGGCAGGGAAGAGGAGGAAAAATTGTGTAGAATCCCCTGCACCTCCTTTTGCAAATGTCATTGCACTGCTTTTTGCGCTTGTTCCCTGTGCTGGTCTGGCTGTAGCCCCGCCCTCTGAACTCTGCCTGGGTTGGGGTGGCTGCAGAGGGAGTCCTGTCTCTAGTGATTCCTAGCTTACAGTATTTTCCTGTATATCATGATTTTTCCATTTGCTCATGTGAGAAACTGACACCTTGCACCTTATAGTAAATCCAGAGCTCTGGTGTTGTTCTGTGAGTGCAGATTCTCTGGGTTTTCAATTCCTCCCCCACAGAGCCTTTCCTACCTGGCTGTCTCTGCTGCCACCAAAACCAGAACACCTCCTCTCTCTCTTTTTGTCTTTCTTTTTTCCTTCTCTTTCTTTGTTTCATCATTTGAGAACTTGAACTGTACATGTACTAGATTACTTGAACTTATTCTAGAACTTATTGATAATTGATTTATTTTTAGCCTCTTTTTCTGTGTTTTATTTTGAATAGTGTCTATTGGGTTATTTTCCAGTTCACGTATTTTTTCTTATGCAAGTGTAATCTGCTTTTAATTTCATCCAGGTGCTTTTCATCTCAGATGTTTTCACTTCTGGAAGCCATAATTCAGTTTTTATTTTATCTTCCATGTTTCTGTGCACGTAGATCCCTGGTGACACAGTTAAGTGCTTGGCTGCTAACCAAAAATTGAACTCACCCAACTCTTCCATGGGAGAAAAGACCTGGCAGTTCATCCCTATAATGATTACTGCCTACTCTGTCATAGGGTCACGATGGTCAGAATCTACTCAACAGCATGTCTCTATATAATATGTTTCATATTCTCTATAGCTTCTTGAACAAAGACAATACTTATAATTATATAGTTATACTAATTATATGATCGTAATCATAATTAAAATTAGTAGAATGCTGGTAAATGTTTGACAACTGGTTGTTTGGGAAAAGAAAATAATACAGCCTTGATTTATAATACTTGGCAATTTTTGTGAATTAAATGATCCCATCTTTGCTGATTTCAATCTATAGACATATTATCACTGAATGTAAAGCTGGGAAAAATGCATAGTAATAACACATGATTATATAGTGTCTTCATTATATATAGAATAGTCTTATATAACTTCAGAAGCACAGATTATACTAAAATGTAGTGAAATAAGTAGCAAATGATGAGTTAAGTGTTTATTACCTTTGCTTTAGTATAATTTATTTGATTACAATTCATATAATTTAATTTTTAATAATTGCTGTGTTTTTACAACTGGTTTGCAAAATTCTCAGTAACTGAGGGATTAATTCTTTACAGCTGGTATGATCTAACCCCAGCACACCATTGAATAATTTAAAAAATATTTTTGTCAATAATTCTATCATCAGTGTTGTTAATGGGTAAGTTTTGTTTGACTTGTCTCATTGTGGGTCATACTTTCCTACTTCCTTTTTTAAAAAACTTTTTATTATGAAATGAGTGATGGTTACTGAACAGATGAGTTTTACATTCAACAAATTGTACACCATGTTTCATCTCAATGATTGCATTCTCCTCAGTGTAGCATCATTTGTCCCACTTCTTCCCTAAGTTTCTTATTCCCATTCTTCCTTCTTTCCCAACCTTTTGAAATTTGTCCTTAGGTAAATGCTGCCCTTTTCATCTTGAATGGTGTGTGTCACTCACTAGTGTTGTTATTCATCCTATATACCTATTTATCGCTTAGCTAAAAACTGAATCAAGGAGGTGAGTTCAGTTCTAGACTTAATGGGTAACCATGGACCATAGTGTTTGGGTTCCATCATTTCTAACTAACCAGTAAGCCTGGCCTTTTTTTTTTTTAAGTGACATTCCTACTTCTTTCAATGTCTGATCATTTTACTTGGATACCAGTATTGTGAATTTTACTTCATTGGGTCTGGGATATTTTTTGTATTAATCTTATGCTTTGGGACTGCTAACCAAAGGGTCAGCAGTTTAAATCCACTAGCTGCTCTGTGGGATAAAGATGAAACTTTCTGCTCCTGTAAAGATTTGCAGCCTCAGACACCCTATATAGGAACTGACTTGATGGTACACATCAGCCACAACAATACATATTTTTGACTTTTGACTATTGTTCTGTGATACCATTTAATTTATTGGAAAAGAATTGATGATTTCTTGTTTTGTTTTTATGTTTTGGTATGTTTTAGTATAGGATTAACTCTTATCCAATACTGGGGCAATGTTGTTCGTAGTCTGTCGTGATCCACACAATCAAAAGCCTTTGCGTAGTCAATAAAGCACAGGTAAACACCTTTCTGATATTCTCTGCTTTCAGCCAAGGATATCAGCAATGATATCCCTCATTCCATGGCTTCTTCTGAATCCGGCTTGAACCTCTGGAAGTTCTCTGTCAATGTATGCATTCAGACATTTCTATATTACTTATATTAAAACTTTAGTTGCATGGGATATCAAAGATATCGTCCAATGATTTCCTCATTCCATTGATCACTTCTTTTTGGAATGGGCACAAATATGGATCTCTTCCAATCAGTAAGCCAGATAGTTGTCTTCCAAATTAATTGTGCTTATGAGGAATGTGTACATGGACCAAGAGGCAGTTGTTCGAATAGAATATGGGAACACTGAATGGTTTAAAATTAAGAAAGGTGTGCGACAGTGTTGTATTCTTTCACCATACTTATTCAACCTGTATGCTGAGCAAATAATCCAAGAAGCTGGGTTATTTGAAGAAAAATGTGGCATCAGGATTGGAGTAAGACTCATTAACAACCTGTGATATGCAGATGATACAACCTTGCTTGCTGAAAGTGAAAAAGACAAAATATTTATTGATGAAGATCAAAAAGCACAGCCTTCAGTATGGATTGCATCTCAATGTAAGGAAAACAAAAATCCTCCCCACTGAACCAATAAACAATATTCTTATCAATGGAGAAAAAATTGAAATTGTCAAGGACTTCATTCTTCTTGAATCAACTATCAACACTCACGGAAGCAGCAGTCAAGAAATCAAACCATGTATTGCATTAGGCAAATCTTCTGCATAAGACCTTTTTTTTAAAGTGTTGAAGAGCAGAGATGTCAGCTTGAGAACTAAGGTGCATCTGACTCAAGGCATGGTATTTTCAGTAACCTCATATGCATGTGAAAGCCTGACAGTGAATGTGGAAGACCATCTAAGAATTGATGCTTTTGAGTTATGGTGTTTTAGGAGAATGTTGAAAGTGCCATGGGCTGCCAAAAGAGCCAACAGATTTGTATTGGAAGAAGAGCAGCCAGAGTGGTCCTTGGAGGCCAAGATGGCTAAACTTCATTTCTCATACTTCAGACATATTGTCAGTTGGGACCAGTTGCTGGAGAAGGATATCATGTTTGGTAGGGTGGAGGATCAGAGAAAAAGAGGGAGACTCCCAGCAAGATGGGTTGGCTAAGTGGCAGCATCAATGGGCTCAAGCGTGGAAACAATAATAAGGTTGGTCCAGGACTGGGCAGTGTTTCATTCTGCTGTGCATAAGGTCGCTATGAGTCGGTACCGACTCGATGACATCTAAGAACAACAACAAGTACTGGGGCAAAACTCTTTTGAGCACTTTACCCTAGGTCCTGTAAGTTATAAGATTTTCCATTCTGACCAATAGCAATAGTAACTATTTCTAGGCTTGTGTGGACCCCAATAAGGGCTCCCTCTAATCTCTCTAGGTTGCTCTTTATTTGGAGATGGGTAGTTTTCTCACATGCAAGAACTGATCAGTACTCCCCTGAACACTCAAGGAGGACCCTCTGAAGATCTCCAGATTTCTCCTCTCTCGCACCGTAGCTCTATTTTCTCAGGTACTTTCCTTGTGAGCTCTACTTGTCTTGGCCTTTTTGGATTCTCAGCTCTGTCTTCTCAACTCATTGAAAATTTTCATCTTTTCTGGGTTACTTCCATTCTAATCTGTGGTCTGGAAACTATCTTTGGGAAGTACACTAGGGCAATTGCAGGGCTCACCTTGTTTGTTTCCATTTTTTCTTAATCTTTTGATTAAGGAGTCCTGGTGGCACAAAAGGATAAACATTGAACTGATAATCACAACTTTGGTGGTTCAAACCCACTAGTGGCTCTGTGGGAAACAGATGAAGATGTCTGCTCCCATAAAGATTCACAGACTCAGAAGCTCTATATAGGAAACTATGATTCGAATAGACTTGGTGGCAGCAGACTTGATTTCGGTTTGGTGAATGATTGCCTGATGTCTTGATAACCATCATTTTTTGCTCATGTAGGATGGTAAATTTGGCATCTATTACTCCATTTACAGAGTCCTGGTGTGGCACTGTGGATTATTGAGCCAGACTGCAAAGCCATTTAAATTGCAAGATTAGCAGTTCAAGCTCACCAGCTGGCTCCTTGGAAACCCTATGGGTCACTATGGGTCGAAACTGACTCAGCAACACTTAACAACAACAACAACAACTCCATTTACACTGGTATTGAAGGTTCTAACCTCTTTATTTTTTAGTGTAAATAATTTCATTCCTTAAACCTTTTATTTACCTTAAGGAGTTATCTAATTTATTACTCTTTTCTTCTATATTTAGTTTTAATTACTAAAATTATATATATATTTTATTTCAAATCCTTTTCTGAGTTTTATAACATTCTTTCTAAGGTTTCTAATTACAATGTATATCACTCTTTCAATACTTCCATCATTTTCTTAATGGTTTTTAAAAGTTATTTTGAGAAATTAGATTACAGCTTCATCTGTTATGTAGACATGCCCTTTATGAGTACTTTTGATGCCTATAATGATACTATTCTGCCTATTTTCTTGTTTAAATTTATAACTTTTTGTAGGAGTTGATCATGATTCTTCTTTGTGGCTCATTTTAAGTGAAGGGATTTTTATGAATTTTCAGAGTAGTGGGATAGGGTAAGATAGCTTTGGAAACTTCATGGCTTGAGAGTTTCTTCTTTCATTGTTTTCACAAAGTAATCAAAAAATGGTCTCATACTTTATGAGGTCTTCCTCACAGAGGTGTATCGATGGAAAATAGCATGTTGGCAAGCACTGAAATTGTGCCCCTATCCAAACATCTGACTCCCATCTTTTAGATGACTTTACCATGATACCAATTCAAAAATACAAGTTAAGCTACTAACATTTTACTAACCACATTTTGGAACTAGATGAAATTACAACTCCACCTTCTTTGCTTTTGATGAAAATTGGTCTATGATGTGTTCAAAGTCGTATATTTTTTTCTTTCAAATTCTCCTCTTCTACATTCAATAGAGCAAGCTCATAGTTGACCTTGGCCTATGGAGGCTCTCAGACATGAAATTACTAATTTTAACCTCCTGAATTTTCTGTCACAGCTAGTGATGGAAACTGGGATGGTAAATAGAAACTTCTCACTGGCACCTCCTTCAAGTGATGCTCAGGGTACTACCATACATGTCATTCCTTAGATATACTCTGCTTCCTCCACCCCCCTTTTTTCCTGTCTCTTTATCCAGCTCTATAGTAATCTGCTACTAGGAGTTTCTCAATGCTGAGCTTTATTCTGAATGAACACTTTTAAAATTTTTATTTATTTATTTTTATTTTATTTATTTTGTTTATTACAAAATGGAACCAGCTCCTTCATTATTGTGTGTTCCTTGCACTTGCCCTAAAAAGTGAAACTCAGGTGTCATTTTAAAATTGGCTCAGTGTGCTTTCCAGTCAGTATCTATGGGGGTTTGTGAGTTCTCATAATGTCAGATTCATTAGACACCTGCCACTTTTCATCTGTTACCTCTATATGGATGCTGATGCCATCATGTAGATCTTGTAGTTGTTGGTGGTTAAACGCTCTCTCTCTTTCTTTGTATTTTGTAGTTTGTGGGACTCATGTTATATACTTTTGTGGTAGATTTGCCCGTGGTCATTTGTTTTGCTAACCCTGGTAGGCAGAATAATGCCCCTACCAGTCTAGGAAAATAGGAAGTTTTCAAATATTAAATGGAACACATAAAGATCAATATACTAGGCATTGTTGTTGTTAAGTACCATTGAATCAGTTCTAACTTATAGTAACCCTATATAGGGTTTCCAAGTGGCTGCTGGTCAGTTTGAACTGCCAACTTTGTGGTTCAAACTGACCTTGGTTTCAGGACTCCATCTTTTAGGAATTAGTGAGCTGCAATAGACTGGTATGGCCATTTTGAATTTAACAATCATATGGTTTACTATGGTGGGAATGAAAACTTGAAAAGGAATGGCATCACATTCATGATCAGAAAGGACATTTCATGATCTATTTTGATGTATAATACTGTCTGTGATGGCATGATGTTAATACTCCTACAAGGAAGACCAGTTAATACTATTATTCAAATTTATACACCAAATACTAAAGCCAGTGATGATTAAATTGAAGAAGTCTAACTACTTTTTCAGCCTGAAATTGATCAAACATGCAATCAAGATGCACTGATAATTGCTGGTGACTAATATGCAAAGATTGAAAACAAGAAGGATCAGTAGTTGGAAAATACGGCTTTGGTGATAGAAATGATGCTGGAGATAAAATTATAGAACTTTTCAAGACCAATGGCTTATTTATTGCAAATACCTTTAAAAGCAACATAAACCCTACCAGATGAAACACACGGAAATAAAATTGACTACATCTGTGGAAAGAGATGATAAAAAAAGTTCTATATCATCAGTCAAAACAAGGCCAAATGCAGACTGTGGAATAGACCATCAATTTCTAATATGTAAGTTCAGGCTGAAGCTGAAATAAACAAGAAACAGTCCAAGAGAGTTAAAATATGACCCTGAACATATCCTACCTAAATTTAGAGAACATACCAAGAACATATTTGAGGCATTACACACAAATGACTGAAGACCAGAAAGCTGTGAGATAACATAAAGAATATCATCCAGAAAGAAAGCAAAAGGTCATTAAAAAGAAAGGAAAACCCATTTGACCTAGCCTCAATGGCTTGATAATCAGAACTCTACTAGAGGAAGATTAAAAAAAAAAAGAACCAAACAATTTTTGATAAAGGAAAAATGAAGCAAAATTGCTACAATTTGATGAGCTTCACCTATACTCATGGAGGTAGTAACTCTAAATACCAACAGAAAGGGAAGGGGTCTTCACATCAAGTATCAGTGCTATCCCCTCTGTACACAGGGTAGTAGATAGGGATGGGCAACTTAGATATTGGCTGCCTAAAATGAAGGGGTGATAAAGGTACGAAGTGACTGGCTTACAAGGTTTCAAGGGGAAGTTTAGTTTAAGAGTGTGCTGGGGAAGAAAGAGTCCCCACTGCATAGTTTTCATCTTGTCTAAATGGGTCTGGTTAAAAGAGATGGGGATAAGATTCGTATGATTCAATAGTGAGTAATTGTTATCATGTCTAATTGCGACTATCACAATTGTAAAGGTAGAAGTTTGTAACAAAAATGGGGGAGGAGTTAATCTTACAGTCCAGAAACAAAGGATTCTAGGACCATCAAGGGAGAAGAGCACAAGTGGAATGTGAGATCTCATCCAGAGAAGCAATGACACCAGGGATGGAGGCAGAGATGGGGACATGGAGAGAGGGAGCAGCTGAGGACTCTGGACACATGGGAAAAGAGGGGACTATGAAGTGGCAGCCCGGAGGCAGACGGTTAACTGATGATACATGGAGGTGATTATAATCATTGTAATGAAACACGATGCATGTTTTATTGAATATAAAACTGATGATCTGCCCTGTAAACATTCTCTAAATCTACAATAAAAACCTTAAAAAAGAAAAAGGAAAGAAGGAAGAGACTAAAATGGATATCAGAAGAGACTCCGAAACTTACTCTGCATTATAGAGAGGCTAAAGCAAATGGAAGAAATGAGGAGGTAAAAGACTTGAACAGGAAATTTCAAAGGACAGCTCGAGAAGATAAAGTTAGGTATTTTAATGAAATGTGCAAAGACTTGGTGTCATAAAACCAAAGGGAAGAGCATGCTCAGCATTTCTCCAGCTGAAATAAACAAACAACAACAAAAAATATCAAGACTTGAATTGCAACATTGAAGGACTCACCTGTTAGCTTGTCATACTATGGTGACTTGCATGTTACTGTGGTGCTGGACGCTATGCCTCCAGCATTTTACATACCAGCAGGGTCACCCATGGTGGTCAGGTTTCAGCTGAACTTCTAGACTAGTAAGAAAGAGAGGCAGACTATTTCTGAATATTAAGCTACTGAAAACATTATAAAATAGCAGTGGAACACTGTCAGATAGCACTGGAATACTGAATACTGAACATGATGTAGAACACCAGAACATTGTCAGATGTAGTGCTGATGTGTTGCTGTAGGATAAGCATTGGGCTGTGAACCACAATGCTGTTGGTGCAAATCCACCATCTGCTCCTTGGAAACCTTGTATAAGGTTGCTATGAGTTAGAACCGACTAAACAGCAGCAATAATAGTGCTGAAAAATGAGCCCCTCGGGATGTAAGGCACTCAAAATATGACTGGGGAAGAACTGCCTCCTCAAAGTAGAGATGACCGTAATAACGAGAATGGAGTAAAGCTTTTGAAACCTTCGTTAGCTGATAGGGCACAACTGAAAATGAGGAGAAACAGCTGTAAGCATCCATTAATAATTGAAACATGGAATGTACAAAGTTTGAATCTAGGAAAATTGGAAGCTGTCAAAACACATAAAAATTGACATCTTAGAAAAAAATTGATATTTTATGCATTAGAGAGCGAAAATGGGCTGTTACTGGCAGTTCTGAATCATATAGTCATAAGGTTTACTATGCTGGTAATGGAAAATTGAAGAGGAATGGCTTCACATTGATCATTAGAAAGAACATTTCATGGTCTTTTTTTCAAGATAATGCTGTCTGCAATAGGACAATATCCCTATACTTATAAAAAAATACCAGTTAATAACCACTATTTTCAAATTTACACACCAAACACTAAAGCCAGTGATGGTGAAATTGAAGAATTCTGCCAAATTTTTGAGTCTGAAGTTGATCAAACATGCATTCAAGATATATTGATAATTACTGATGATTGGAATACAAATATTGGAAACAAAGAGGAAGGGTCAGTAGTTGGAAAATATGGCCTTGTTGATAGAAATGATGCTGGAGTTCACATGATAGAATTTTGCAAGACAAATGACTTACTCATTGCAAATACATACTTTAAACAACGTAAAAGACCACTATACATGTAGATCTCACCAGATGGAATACCCATAAATCAAATGGACTAATCTATGGAAAATGAGTGTGGAAAACTCCATATCATCAAACAATACAAGGCTGGGGCAGACTGTGGAACAGACCGTCAATTGCCCATGTGTAAGTTCAGATTGAAGCTGAAGAAAATTAAAACAACTCCAGGAGAGCCAACATATGACCTTGAACATATCCCATCTGAATTTAGAGATCTTCTGAAGAACAGATTTAGGAATTACAAACTAATGACCTAACACCAGAAGAGTTGTGGGATGATATTATAAATATTATACAGGACAATAGTGAGGTTGGCCCAGGATCGGGCAATGTTTCGTTCTGTTGTGCATACAGTTGCTATGAGTCAGTACTGACTTGATGGCACCTAACAACAACAACAACAATATAGCACAAAAGTAAAAAGTCACTAAGAAGACAAGAAAGAAGGAAAAGACCGAAGTGGATGTCAGAAGAGACTCTGAAACTTTCTCTCCAGTGTAGAGATGCTAAAGGAAATGGAAGAAATGAGGAGGTAAGAGAGCTGAATAGAAAATTTCAAAGGGCAACGCTAGAAGGCAAACTCAAGTATTATAAAGAATTAGAAAACCAAAAGAAAAGAAGATGCTCAGCATTTCTTAAGCTGAAAAAACTGAAGAAAAAATCCAACCCTTGACTTGAAATAGTGAAGCATTCAATGGGCAAAATGTTAAATGATGCAAAAAAATCAAAAGAAGATGGAATGAATACACAGTCATTGTACCAAAGGTAATGGTCAATGTTCAGCCATTTTAAGGGGTAGCATATGATCAAGAACCAATAATATTGAAGGAAAAGGTTCAAGGCACATTAAAGGCATTGACAAAGAACAAGGCTCTGGAAATTGATAGAATACAAATTGAAATCTTTTAACATCCCTGGAGACACTCACTTTACCTATGCCAAGAAATTTGGAAGACAGCTACTTGGCCAACTGATGGAAGAGATCCATATTTGTGCCCACTCCAAAGAGAGGTGACCCAACAGAATGCAGATATCATTGAACAATATCATTCACATTAGCAAAGAATGGGTATTCCAGAACACTTAATTGTGCTCATGAGGAACCTGTACATAAGACAAAGAGAACAAGAGGACACTGAATGGTATAAAATAGGAAAGGTGTCTCCAGGGTTGTATTCTTTCACCATACTTATTTAATCTGCATTCTAAGTAAACAATCAGAGAAACTGGATTACATGAAGAAGAATATGGCATCAGGATTGGAGGAAGAGTCATTTACAACATGTGCTATGCAGATGATGCGACCTGGCTTGCTGAAAGCAATGAGGTCTTAAAATACATACTGATGAAGATCAAAGACCACAGCCTTTGGTATGTGTTGCACCACAATGTAAAAATAAAAAATTCTTACCATTGGACCATTAAAGAACCCCATGATAAATAGAGAGAAGATTGAAGTTGTCAAAGACTTCATTTTGCTTGGATTAATATTTCTTGTGGGTAAATACCAAGTAAAGGAATTGCTAGATAATAAGGTATTTCTATTTCCACCCTTCTGAGGAAGTGCCATATTGCTTTCCAGATTGGTTGGACCATTTTGCAATCCCACCAACAATGTAGAAGGGTCCCAATCTCTCTGCATCCTCACCAGCATCTATTGTCCTCTATTTATTTATTTGATCTTTGCTGTTATTGCTGGTGTGAGATGATATCTCATTGCTGTTTTGATTTGCATCTCTCTAATGGCTAGTGATTGTGAGTATTTCTTCATATGTTTGTTAATTGCCCAGATCTCCTCCTAGTTGAAGTGCCTGTTTTTTAATTGGGTTATTTGTCTTTTTCTTGTAGAGGTGTTGTAGTTTCCTCTATATTTTAGAAATGCGTCCCTTGTCTGATGTGTCATTGCAAAAGATTTTTTTCCCATTCTGTGGGTTCCCTTTTTACTGTTTTGGTGAAGTCTTTTGATGCACATGAGTTTTTAATTTTTAATATGTCCCAATTATCTACTTTGTCTACTTTTGTTTGTGTAGTTTTCAAAATGTTTGGTAGTTTGTGTAGGCCCCGTATTAGAGCACTCACATTTGTCCCTATTTTTTCATTGATGACCTTCATAATTTTGGGATTCACATTTAGGTCTTTAATCCATGCTGAGTTGGTTTTTGTATAGGGCATGAGGTAAATTTCTTGTTTCAATCTTTTGCATATTTCCAGTTCTCCCAGCACCATCTGTTAAAGAGACTTTCTCCTCCCCATGCAGTATACCTCGGCACTTTGTTGAAAATCAGTTGGCTGTATGTGGATGGGTTAATTTCTGGATTCTCAATTCTCTTCCATTGATCAATGTATCTTTCATTGTACCAGTACCAGGCTATTTTGACCACTTGTAGCCATGTAGTAAAATATGAACCTTGTTGTTGTTCTTCTTCTTTTAAAAAAAAAAATGTTTTATTGTGAATTATGTGATTTTACATGGGAGAACATTAGTTTTACATTCATACTATCAAACATCGTTTCATTGCCATGGTTACAGTCCCTCCATGCATCATCAACCAACCAAAGGGTATACCCTGAAAGCCTGCCCCCTGGTCATCAGCACTCATCCCCTCTCCCTCTCTGTGTCTAAAGTCCCCATCTGCTCCATCTCTCCACGTTATCATCTCTGCCTCCATCTCAGGCATCACTGCTTCTCTGGGTAGGGTCCTGCCCTCCGCTCTTCTCCCTTGATGGTCCCAGGGACCTCTGCTCCTACTGAAAAGTTAATCACTCCCCTTCCTACTACAAAACATTTACCTTTACATTTCCAACCCTCACAATCAGTCCTGATAACAATTATTCAGTATTGTATCATGAGAGACCTATCCGCATTTCATTTTATCAGCCCCGCCTGGACAGATTGGATACTACTCATTGGAGATTCTACCTTCCTTCATGCCCTCTGGATCTAGTCTCCCTCTTGAAAGCTTGTAAACTAGTCACTTCTTGCATTTGTAGCCACCACCACCCCCCGCGCCTCATATTGGGTAGCCAATGTCCAAGTTGCCCATCCCTGTCTATTCTGTATATGGAGGGGGTGGGAATGATCCTTGCTGTAAAGATTTGTTCCCTCTTTTGAGCTACTGCATCCATAGGTGTAGATCAGTTTCATCAAATTGTATCAGATTACTCTTTTTTTCCTATTCTTTCTTCTTCTAGTTGAGCTCTGATCATCCAGTCATTGAAGCCAGCTCAAGTGGGTATTATCTGCAAGTGTGGGTGTTCTTGCGCATATGCCCTGTCTTCTTATCAGCTGACCACTTCACTCTCCACTGTAGTCCTATGTGCCTATGTCACTGACTCTTGGGCCTAAGAGTCTCCAGGTCTTGCCACACTGCTGGCCAACCAGGTCTCCACCTGGGTTCACAGGAGTCTACTGAATGCTGTAGGGCTCAGCTTGCAACTTCATTGCTGTTTTTCCCTCACTTCCCCTTATCGGTGACGAACGTGGTCACCAATCAGAGTGTGTATTCCCATTGAGTCTTAGTCTTAGAAGGGGGTTTGGCTTGAAGGGACCTGACCACTTGCGTTGATGTCTTCTGGGCAAGCAACTTGCTTGTTCTTGTAGTAACAGTCGGTCTGCCTATATTGTTTTGTATTTTTCCTGTAGGTCTTTCTTTCAAGAAGTATCTTCTGTTCTTCTAGCCGCTTCAGGCTGGTCTGCTCATCCTTTCAATTTCAACCTTGTTCTTCGTAAGCAGTGCTTTGCTTATCTTGTGTCTCTTTCCTTTCCATAAAAAGTTTGTAATTGTTTTTTCCATTTCTTTGAAGAATGTCATTGGAATCTGGATTGGAATTGCATTATATGTGTAAATTGCTTTGGGAGTATTGACATTTTCACGATGTTGAGTGTTCCTATCCAGGAACATGGTATGTTTTTCCATTTTTGTAAGCCTCTTGGTTTCTTGTAGTAGTGTTTTGTAGTTTTCTTTGTATAGGTCCTTTGTTTCTCTGGTTACGTTTATTCTTAAATATTTTGTCCTTTGGACAGCTATTGTAAATGGTATTGCTTTCCTAATGTCCTTTTCAGAGCTGTCATTGTCACTATAGAGGAATCCAATGATTTTTTGTATGTAGATCTTATACCCTGCCACTCTGCTGAATCTTCCAATGATATCTAGTAGCTGTTTTACTGAGTCTTTGGGAGTTTCTATGTATAGGATCATAGTGTCTGCAAATAGTGAGAGTTTTATTTCTTCTTTGCCAAATTGGATGCCTTTAATTTCCCTGTCTTTCCGTATAGCTCTGGATGAGACTTCCAAAACAATATTGAATAGTAGTGGTGACAAAGGGCATTCTTGTCTCCAAGTGATAGTATCTTTAAAAGCCTCATATGCATGTTAAAGTTTGACAATGAATAAGGAAGATTGTGGAATATTTGATGTATTTGAGTTATGGTGTTCTAGAAGAAGAATATTAAAATACCATGGACTGCTAGAAGAGCAAACAAATTAGGTTTGTGGGATAAAGCACTGGACCACAAGGTTGTTTTGAACTCTACTGTCAGCGAGTTCAAACTTACCAGCCACTCATTGGAAACTGTATACAGGGTCACTATGAGTCAGAACTTACTTGACAGCAATTAACAACAGCAACATCCAGAAAGCGCCTTAGAAGCTAGGGTGGTGAGGTTTAGTTTCTCATACTTAAGATATATTACTAGGAGTGATCAAGTCCTGGAGCACAGCAAGCTTGGTAAAGTGGAGGGTCAGTGAAAAAGAGGGAAATACCCAACAGGATGGACTGGCACAGTGGCAGCAGCAATGGGCTCAAGCATAACAATGATTGTGAGGATGGCACAGGACCCAGCTATGTTTTGTTCTGTAGTGCATAGTGCCGCTATGAGTCGGACCGACGTGATGGTACCTAAAAACAACACATATAATCCAGGATGATCTCATCTTGGGATCTTTAACTTAGGTACATATTCAAAGACTCTTTTGCCAATAAGGCCACATTAGCAGGTTCTAGGAACTAAGATGTGACTATACCTTTTGATGGCGACCACCATTCAATCCATGACAACTAGCTAAAATAGTTGTCTGGAAGAAGGAAATGTCTTCTGCTGGTCAGTAATGCTTCTTGGTTGGTTGATTATGTACCATGGAGTTGGTTCTGACTCACAGCGACCCTGCACAGGGTTTCTGAGGCTGTACATCTTGACGGGAACAGAAATCCTTATCTTTCTTCCACAACATCTGATAGTTTCAAACTGCTGACCTTGAGGTTCGCAGTCCAACTCATAACCACTATACTACCAGAGCTCCTTCTATTATGCAAGCTGCTTTTATTATGTAAGAATAAGGAGTCCTAGTGGCACAGTGATTAAGTGTTTGACTGCTAATGGAAAGGTCAGTGGTTCAAACCCACCAATCTCTCTGCAGGAGAAAGAGATGATAGTTTGTTTCTGTCATGTATTTACCATTATAGTATCATACACAATCATTTCACTGCCTTAAAAAATATCTTGTGTTTCACCTACTTGTCTCTCCCACTGGTCCTTGGAAACCACTGATCTTTTTTTTTTTGTCTCTCAAGTTTTGCCTTTTCCAGACTGTCATATGGTTGGAATCATAGAATGTAGTTTTTTTTCTGACTTCTGTCACATGGCAGCATACATTTAAGGTTCTTCCAGGTCTTTTCATAAGTTAGTAACTCATTTATGATGTTATTATATGATATAACACATTTGCTTATCTATTTGCATATTAAATGACATCCTAGTTACTTTCAATATTTGGCAATTTTGAATAAAGCTACTATAGACATCTGTATGCAGATGTTTATATTAGCATATATTTTATATGATAATATACCTACAGGAGTGATTGCTGGCTTGAAGTAAGCCTATAGTTAGCTTTCTAAGAAACTACCAGACTGTCTTTCAAAGTGAACACCATTTTGCATTCATTGCAATCATTGAGTTCTTGTTGCTCTGCATACTAAACAGCATTTGGTTGTCAGTATTTTGGATTTTAGCCATTTTAATAGGTGTGTAGTAGCATTTCATTGTTTTAATTTGCAATTCCCTAAGGACATCTGACAAGCATTTTTTTATATGCCTATTTGCCGTTTGTTTATCTTCTTTGGTGAGGTTTCTATTCAGATTTTTTGTCTATTTCGTAATTGGGTTGTTTGTTTTCTTAATTGCTTTTAAAATGCCTATTATTCTGTGAGCACTAAATGAATTTAATTTCTGGTAGTCACATTTCTTTATTAATCTGCCCTCTGAAGCTCAGAACCTCTATGTTGTTTAATCTCCTGGGTGCTTCTCTGAGGATTCAGCAATGGCCTTCTCAAACAGCTACTTGTTCAAATTCATTAACTCAGTGTTCTTCCTTTTCAAATTGGCTCTACAAAGGTCTAGTCCTTTTTCTTTTGCATATTTAAAAGACAACAAACAAAAGATCATAATATTATGAAGGACTGGAAAAAGAATAAGATGAGAATTGAAAAAACAGTGAATTTGGGAACAAGAAGAATAAGCAAAGATTGGTCCATTATTTAAGAGTAAATGAGGCAATGTTAACAGTTATTAAATACAGACCTACCTAGCTAGCTAGCTCCTATTTTCTCTTTCTTCTCTGTCAAAGAAAAGAGTTTTTAAAAACAGAAAGGTAAAATAAATAAAGACTGAGATGAGTGAGTGAAACCAAGAGAACTTAACCTATGCTAGTCTTTGGACCAAGAAGAAGTAAACTATGGGTATTTATAGAACTTGGAAATGTGTACTGCCAATTATAATCGAGTAAAAATGGCACGACAGATAACTGCCAAAAACTTGAGAGGGACACTTGTTTCAATTTTTATTATGGAAAATATAGAGTTCAGAGATTACAGATGAACGATTTTGCTGTTGATGTGTACTCTGTCCAGGCTGAGTCTGTTGTTCATGGCCATGTTCAAGTCATGGCAGGCAAATAGTGTCCTACCTCCACACCAGCTCCCAGAACTGCACCTAAATGTACCTCAGCTAATGTTAGAACATCTTCATTTCCATTTACCTGTTGGGGAGGATAATACTGCACATTCTTTAGTGAATCTTTAAACAAATAGTTTTAGAAACTTACAAACATATGCCATTTTCACTAGAAGCCAGTAGAAGCTCACTGGTAGCAAGTCATGTCAAACTACCTCTTTCACTCTCTGATGTGTTTACTAATATGTAAGTACTGCATTTCATTAAGATACCAGAAACTGTGGAATTGTAATGGTGGAAGAAATCTTGGCTGTGTGCCGTGTAGTCGGTTCCGACGTATAGTGACCCTGTGCAGGGTTTCTGAAGCTGTAAATCTTTATGGGAGCAGAACACCTCATCTTTCTCCCATGGAACAGCTGGTAGTTTTGAACTGCTGACCTTGTGGTTCGCAGCCCGATTCGTAACCACTATGCTACCAGAGCTTGCTTAGGAAGGGATCTTAGAGATCACGTATTTCAACTCTCTTATTTGTAAGTGGAAAAAGGAAAAGCAGAGAGATAAACAACAACATCTAGTATGTTTGTTGACAGGCTGAATTTGCAATAAACACAAGTCTCCTAATCTGAGTTCTTTCTAGCACATTAGTTTCTTCTCATGATCTCTTTGTTGACAAGCGGAAGTATAAGATGAGCGAAGCACAGTCAGGTAGATAAATAGTTGTTGCACACCCAAAAATGCCTAGGAGGGTTGTCACAATTGGAAGAGCTCTACAATGGAGTCCTGGTGTGGCACTGTGGATTAATGTGCCAGACTGCAAAGCCGTTTGAACTGTAAGGTCGGCGGTTCAAGCAAGATTGGTGATTCAAGCTCACCAGCTGCTCCTTGGAAACCCTATACAGACAGGGTCACTATGGGTTGGAACTGACTCAGTGGCACTTAACAACAACAACATTGGTATATTTCCGGCCTCTGGGTCAGGCCCTATCACTATCCTGTTTGATATTTTAATTATTGAATTAGAAATAAAGGCACAGAAACCATCTTACTAAATTTTCAGATAACACCAAGCTGGGAGGAATAGCTAATGCACCGTATGATAGAATCAAGATTCAAGGATTTTGACAGACTGGAGCAATGAGCTCAAACTAATAAGATGAAATGTAATAGGGTAAGAAAAAAAAATACTACAATTAAAAATTTTAAATTGTCTGCCTCATTTCAAGATGGGGATAATTTGTAGAAGTTATAGTTGATTATAAGTGCAATGTATGCCAACTTAACTGCCCAAAGAAGCAACATATAATGTCACTCTGCCTTGAAAAGCATGATTGTACCCTAGTCAAGGGTGGTAACTATCCCCTGTACAGTCCCAATGTACAAGATGAATTGGAATCTGGAAACTATATTGTAACAGGAATACTGATAACGGTTGTGCTTTAAAGAAGTGTGGCAGGATTATGAAGGTTGTAAAGAAAACTAGACATTTATTCTGAAAAGGAAAAGACAAATTTGCAAAGTGAGCTGTAGGATAAGTGTGGTACTGCAAGGTCAGTTTGAACCATAGGGTTGGCAATTCAAACTTACAGCTTCTCCTCAGAAACCCTATACCAAGTTGCTGTGAGTTAGAATTGACTCAAAGGCACTTGATAATAACACAAATTATTTTTAGAACTCTTCTTTAATTTTTTTTTTTTTTTTTTTGTGTGTGTGTTTTATTTGTTCAATAAAAGGTTGCTTATTTAGAACCTCCTACTAAACTTCAAGGAACTCTGGTAGCGTAGTGGTTATGAATTAGGCTGCTAATCTCATGGTTAGCAGTTCAAAAGCACCAGCTGTTCTGTGGGAGAAAGAGGAGGCTTTCTGCTCCCGTAAAGATTTACAGCCCTGGAAACCTTGGACAGGGTCACTATGACTCCACAGCACATAACAACAACAACTAAATTTCAGGGAGTCAGTTAAATATGCTAAGATTGGTGCTTTTAAAAGTGTTGTTGTCTAAATGCTTTATTTCTCAAAGCAGGATCTTTGTACTATCTGGGTGCTTCTTAAACTGCCTCGATTCAAGATGAGGATGGTTTGTAGACGTTTTAGTTGATTATAAGTGCAATGTAGGCCAGCAGTGTTATTGGAGTGTACTAGGCTCCACTCAGACCTATTGAGTGAGTCCACTGGAGGAGAGGCTAGGAAATTGCATTTTGAAGACCACTTATATTAACAATATTATTGGATAAGTACTGTAGTAAAGATTTATCCACTGCACTTAGGTAAAACATGGGAGGGAGTGTCTAACTGTATTTGATAGAATCTGCCTTGCAGTACAAGGAACACACATATTTCTTGATATTTTAGAAGGCAGAATGGAAACTAGTGAGTGGAAATTAAAATGGGTTTCAAGATAATGAAAAAGTTTTCAACAATGAGGACTTTCAGAAATGGGATAGATTTCCTAGTGAACCATGTGCTTCCTGGAGATGAGTAAGAAGAGGCTTGACAAGCAGCTGTCAGGTGGTTTGGAGAAGGATGTTTGTGCCTTCAGTCTTATGAGCCACCTCAGCACAAAGAGGGGCATTTATACCAATATTGCTACTCCCTGTCTCTAAACCTGCTTATTAATGTCTCCTATCAGATAGACAAGTGTGATTTGTTAGAATCTGTGCTATTTTTGAGACCATGTTTTCTTACAGGCAGGTAAGTCATTTTATCAAGCTCTTCCTCTATCAGATTGGTAATTGCTGTGTAAGTCAGACTGGCAGACTTTTAAACTAAACAGGTGTAAGTTCCCAGAGGCTGCTCTGCAGGACTTCATAGGCACACCTAAGTATGTAGGTTCCAGAGTGCATAATGAAGGTAGAAAAGAGGAGTTGCAGTTTGCATCAGGTCTATGTGATATTCTCCAACATATTTACAATGACTAAGCTTACAGGATTTCTGAGAGCATGCCTGGTCATTAAGCAGCTCATATTTGGATCTCTATTTAGTTGAAAGTTTCATTGTTGGGTGGAGGATGGGAGAAATGTAGGCCATGAATTCATAACATATTTTATTTTTTCATTGAGTGTTAAACAGAATGTAGAAGTTGGTCCCTCTTGGTTCTAGATGGCTAGTCTCTGCAGGTGGGAGGTTGTACTAAATGATGCCATTAACCCTTCAGATACTTACTGGAACTTGAGTGCTCCAAGTCCCCACTTGTTCAAAGATTCTGGCTGATATTACTTGAATAATTTGTTCCTAAATGATCGATAACATCTGTTTTTACCCTTACCTTGTCTTCTATGGCTCTGTTGTTAAGTGCCATCAAGTTGGTTCCAGATCCTCAAAAAGATGGTGCTGTCTTGCTATAATTTAGGCTGCTGTCTTCCATGTATTCAATAAAATATGATAGATGTTGTGACATGATGTCCAGAGCTTCCCTAAGGATTGAAACAGTCACTTAGTCATTTCCCCAGTTGCTGGGAGTTGGCAACTGACGACTTGCAATGAAGCTCCTCACCAGAGACTGCCCTTTGCTTAATATCCTCTTACCCAAGGTAACTCTTCCTTCCTGAAAGCAGCTAACCTGGTTGATGCTGTTGATGCTGCTGCTACTATGTGCTGTAAAGTCAGTTCCAGCTCATAGCGACCATATAGGATCTCTGAGACTGTACATCTTCACAGTAGCAGAAAGGCTCATCTTTCTTCCATGGAGTAACTGGTGGATTTGAACTGCTGACCTTTGTGGTTAGCCGCCCAATGCATAACCCTCTACACTACCAGGGCTCCTAACCTGGTTGATGTCATTACTATTGTTGTGTGCCCTTGAGTCAGTTTTGATTCATAACAACCCTGTATAGAGTTTACAAGATTTTAAAATATTTGCAGTAGCAGAAAGCCTCATCTTTCTGCCATGAAGTAGTTGGTGGCCTTGAACCACCAATGTTGTGGTTCATGGGTCTATGCTTATCCTATGCAGTCACCGCATTCCCCAGCCTGGTTGATTGTTGTTGTTAAGTGCCTTTGAGTCAGTTCTAACCCATAACGAACCTGTATAGGGTTTTCAGGAGTAGCTGGTGAGTTTGAACCACTGACACTGCAGTTCAAACGGCTTTGCAGTCTGATGTATTAACCAGCACTACACTGCCTGGTTGATACAGGGGTATAAATACCTACCCCCTTTCTCTAATTTGGAACAACACTGTAGGCCATTCCAGCTTTAGAATACCTCATGAGATTGAGGACTTTTTTTTTTTTTTTTTTTTAATGTTTTATTGTGAATTATATGATAGTTTACATGAGAGAATCTCAGTTCCATATTCATTCCATCATATATCATTACATTGCCATGGTTCCAGTCCCCTCCATGCATAGTCTTCCGACCAAAGGGCATATTCTAGAAGCCCGTGCTCTATACTCCCCCCTCCCTACTCAGTCTTCGGCTCACAGTTCCTCTCCCTCTCTGGATCCAAAGTCTCCAGCCACTTCATCCCTCCATGTCATCATCTCTGTCTCCATCTCAGGCATCCCCGGTTCTCTGGGTGGGGTCCAGTTCTCGGTTCTTATCCGTTGGTGGTCCCAGAGACCTCCGCTCCTAGACTGGAGAAATAATCTCTTCCTTGCTACAAAACATCTACCCCTGCATTTCCAACACTCACAATCCGTCTTGATAACCATTATTCACTGCAGTATCTCACATAACCCATCTGTATTTCATTTCATCAGCTCCACCTAGACAAATTGGATGGTACTCACTGGTGATTCTGCCTTTCTCCATGCCCCCTAGCTCTAGGTTCCCTCTTGAAAGCTTGTAAGCCATTACTTCTTGCCTTTGTAGTCCCTCCCTCCCCATTTGGGTATCCCCTCTCTGTCTACTCTGTGTGTGGAGGGAGTGGGAATGTTTCTTGCTGTAAGGATATGTTGCCTCTTTTGTGTCACTGCATTCATATGCATAGGTCAAGTTCATCAGCTTGGATCAGCTCAATCTTCTTTCCCTCCCCTCCCCCTCTTCTTTCTTCTCCTGGTTGAGCTCTGATCATCCAGTCATCCAGTCCCGGTCACGTGGGTGTCATCTGCAAGTGTGGGTGTTCTTGTCCACATGCTCGGGTCTCCTTGCACTGCTTGCCAACCAGGTCCCCAACCGGGTCCACAGAAGTCCTCTGAATATTGTGAGGCTTAGCTCACCGCTTCATTGCTGCCTTTACCCATTTCTCTCCAACGGTGATGCATGTGTTTACCAATCCGAGTGTTCATTTCCACTGAGTCTCAGTTTTGGGGCAAGGGGGTTTAATCACATCATAGACCAACGTCTCTCTCTGACCAAGGTTGCGTCCATCTATCTCCATATTTATGATTCAAAGAGGACACCTCAGTAAACTTCTGTATATAAGTCGCTACTTCAAAAGTCTGCTTCCTTCTGGAGGAGTCAAGCTTCAACACAAATGCTTGCTGTCCTTTTTTTTTTTTTTTTCTAGGTGTCAAGCATGTGTTAAATGTATGTCATATTGCAGTGAGAAACTAGCTCACAGTTCTGTAGTTTATCTCTTATTCCTATTGTTTTTGTTAAATGTTATGACTTGGTTAAAACCAATGCCTTAACCCTGCACAAGTCTTCCTTGCTGCTGATGCTCACATACTGCTGCTACAGCCCTCTTAACTTCTGTTTTGTTAGGTGTGCCTGAGGCTAGGCCATTAGTTGCTAGTAGTTACACATGCTGTCTGTGTTCTTACTCTCTGGTTGTCTCTGCAGGTTTGATGAGCTGTTCTCATCCTTGAGTTCTCTTAATAATGCCTGCTCTTTCTGCTCCTGTCTGATGATGGAAGCTTCTCTTCATCTCTGCCCATCTTTATTTTGAATCTTTTGTTGGTGAGTAAGTTCATTCCTCTTCCTGTGTCCAACTCTTTCTTTTTTTTTTTTTTTTTTA
>NW_006408618.1:6926978-6937370 GCF_000296735.1 Chrysochloris asiatica
CCCTCTTCAAGCTATACCTAGATCCCTGTATCCCAGAGCATTGTTGTTCCAAGGTTGAGTATGCATCACTATTTATCTCTGTCCCACTAGGCCTTTGCAAACCTGTCTCTGTGTCCAACTCTTTCCAACAGGTCCCTAAACACAACTGCTTGGTTTATTAGTGGTAATGTATTTTCTTTTAATCATCCAGCCTCTGTGTATGTGATTGTCTCATCAGAAATGCAGTTACCTTAGAGTGACTGATTTATTCGTATATTCATTTTTATGCCACTTTCTCTCCTACCTCAGATACATAGGTATCCCAGGGGACTGGTTGGGGTAGATGGGCAATGCCATAAGAACTGCCTCATATCATGCTCAGAATGACATCTCCCTTTTCTATATTTAGGCTCTTCTATCTCAAGATTCCTCCCCGCTTATGGCAACTTTTTTTTTTTTTTTGGCAGCCTAGTTGTCACTTCTTGGATATGGCTTCCCTTGGGACATCCTCATTATATCTCCCCAATATATCAGAAATGTCTGTATTTGTCTAGACCACAATTATGGACACAGTTCAAGTTTTTTCCCATGGGGGTCTTGGGCCCCATACCAGTAAAGGGATGCAGCTACATTCTTATCTAAGTATCCACAAACATTCCACTAAAGTTATCCTGAATAGCTGGTGTACATAGATGACCTCTGGATAGGAGGGTGCCTAATTCCACATGCTAGCATACAAAGTCTCAACCACAGTGCACTGCTATATCAGACTTTGGAATTCTATGAAGTAATAATATCTGGTAGAAAGAGGACTGAACCTAGAGTCAAAGAGTCTGGAGAGAATCCTGTAAATGCTTTATCTCTTTGAGTCTCAGTTTCCTCAACTGTAAATAGAACTGGATCGTCTGTAATAGCCCTTTTAATTCGAACACTTCGTGATTCTTTCTCTCCATTTGTGCCATTTTTCCACACTCTTTATTACCATGATTTTAATTGGATCTGGCATGAACTCCTCCGAGGGATGACATTTCCAAAACAGTTTGCTGCTGGAATGCAGATGATACTGTTCCAGGGTTAAGACATATGCATTTCTTTGTGTGACCTTTGGAGCCCAGTACAAAATTTTCCATCACAACTCTGTCTGGGATTAATCAAATGCTTCAGGATAGGCCCATCCAGGAGAGCTCCTTAGCAAGAGATTATTGGGTAGGAATTATTAGGCTTACTTTATGCCCAGATAGATTTGAGGGCTGTATGGAAATCAGTTGGTCAGAAATAATCTTTATGGGTTTACTACCCCAACCTAAAGCTATAAATCTGTCTGCAACAAACATCAAAGAATAACTGTGAGTGGACTATAGACTCACATAAGAAGACATTTAGTAGTTAGAACTTCTCAAAACTGACTCCTCGGGATAAAATGCTGTCAGCACATAATGTAAGTGTTTTAACATAGGGTGTAAATCCCAAAGGCAGAATCACTGGCTCGAATGGACTATGGACTATATGAAGATCACCGTGTTTCCTTGCTTTAAGAATAAATGAGACAGTTACGTCTTCTCAAATGGAAGATGATCAATGTTATCTATTAGAAAATAATATAATCCATACCTTTTAAGAGGAAGCACGTTTATCTTCTTATCTATTATAATAATATAATGTCTAGCAAACCTTTTGTCACCACTGTCTCTAGTCAGAGGCATATCGGGTAGGGGATTAATTGTTGTTGTTAGGTGCCATAGAGCCAGTACCAACCCATAGTGACCTTATGCACAGCAGAACGAAACACTGCCTGATCCTGGGCAACCTTACTACTGTTGCCACACTTGAGTCCATCGATGCTGCCACTTGGCCAGTCCATCTTGTTGGGGGTCTTCCTCTCTTTCTCTGACCCTCCACCTTACCAAACATGATATCCTTCTCCAGTGACTTGTCCCTCCTGATAATATGTCTGAAGTATGAGAGACGAAGTTTGGCCATCTTGGCCTCCAAGGTGCACTCTGGCTGCATTTCTTCCAAAATGGATCTACTGGTTCTTTTGGCAGCCCATGGCACTTTCAATATTCTCATCCAACACGATTACTCAAAAGCATCAATTCTTCTACAGTCTTCCTTATTCACTGTCCAGCTTTTGCATGCCTGTGAGGTTATTGAAAATCCCATGGCTTGGGTCAGGTGCACCTTAGTCCTCAAGCTGACATCTCTGCTCTTCAACACTTTAAAAAAGTCTTGTGCAGTAGATTTGCCTAATGCAATATGTCATTTGATTTCTTGACTGCTGCTTCCGTGAGTGTTGATAGTTGATCCAAGAAGAATGAAGTCCTTGACAACTTCAATCTTTTCCCCACTGATAAGAATGTTGTTTATTGGTCCAGTGGTGAGGATTTTTGTCACAGTCATAAAAAGTCAGACTTCTTCAGTCTCCACTATCAATGGGTTCTGCCAATTATTCCTTTAAACCTCTCTCTCTCTAATCTATTTTCTAAGGAGCTCTGGTGGTATAGTGGTTACAAATCGGGCTGCTAATCTCATGGTCAGCAGTTCAAAACTTCCAGCAGTTTCATGGGAGAAAGATGAGGCTTTCTGCTTCTGTAAAGATTTACAGCCTTGGAAACCCTGTACAGGATTGCTATGAGTCAGAACTGACTCCATGGCACATAACAACAACAACAAAATCTATTGTCTGTCTTCCTCATACCTCTTCAGCTTTGATTTGGACCCACATAGTTTCTATTCTGGATTACTGTAATTGTCTCTTAATTCAGTAAACACCAGTTCAATGTTACAAGTAGAACAGTGGGACCCAGTGCAAGATCTGATATTCCCAGGTCCTTCCCACACACCAGGAGCCCTGGTTATGAGCTGGGCTGATGGCCACAAAGTCAGCAGTTCAGATCTACCAGCTGCTCTGTGGGAGAAGATGATCTGTGTGCTCCTGTAAAGATTTACAGTCTCAGGAACCCTATGGAGAAGTTCTACTCTTTCTAAAGGGTTACTATGAGTCAGAGTAGACTCGATGGCAAGAGTGGGAGATGATCTTTCAGGTATAGATCACCATACCTTTTTTCTGTGGTGGCTTTAGGTGGATTTGACATGCCATTCCTTTGATTTGTAGTTAAGCACTTAACCATTTATGTCACTTAGGGACTTATTTTCTATCCTTCTTATTGTATTCTAGAAAATCAGTCCTGAATTTTGCCAACCCTGTATGACAGAGTGAACTACCTCATGGTGTTTCCTGGGTTGTAAACTTTATGGGACCAGTCAGTAGGCCTTTTCACCTACAGAGCAGCTGGTGGGTTCAAGCTACTGACCTTTCAGTTAACAGTCCAATGCTTAACTATTGTATCTACTTGATATCTTTTTTTCTATGGTTAGATGCCCCATTATATTTAGTGTAGTGCTAGGCATGTATCTGAAGTTCCGTAATACATAATGGATTAAATTAAAACAATTAGAGATTATGCTATTAATGTTCCCTAGAGAGTACTGAGTGGATGTAGTAACTTCCAAAAGTTCATTTAAGCCATATGTAGATCCAAGACTGTTTAATATTATGGGTAATTGAGTATTTAAGGTCTGAGTGACCCTGGAAAATAAATAAAATCTAAGTAGATGTATTAGGATCTCTGATGAGTCAAAGAAAAGTGCATTTTCTTGAGACAAGATCCCTGTCAGTGTTTGCCTATTAAGTGAGAATATCAGATTGTGTGTTTACAAATGGGTCTACAATTGACATCAGTAGAATAGGCTTAAGATACAAATATGACTCAATGTCTCCTAACTAAAGAAGAACCAAGTGTTGAAAGCTTAGTCAAAACTCAGAAATTAAATATGGTAAAGTGGTTTCTGCTTTCATGATAAAGTTTCCTCTGTCTCTGGGACTGTACACTTCTGTAGTTGGAAGAATACTCTAGAAAGTATAGGTATAATAGAAAATACTAAGTTTTTAGAAAATCTTATGTAATATGCAATTATGATTCACCATTGCGTTAACACTGACAAGTGAGTACTGGAGCCTCACAAGGAATGGTTCTCATCTTCTGATTTTTTTTCTAAACCTCATTTCCACACCAATTGAAGTCAAAACATTCTTCCAATTTGTTGAATTGCCTAATTACTTTTAGTTGATTTTTTTCTCCCTGGTAAGTAAGCCAATGAGATTGATCAAAATCTCCAGTTTTCTAGAGTCAGTATATTTTCCCTAGATAAAGAGTGATTCTGAGTTCTTAATTCTGGAAGATTGATATAAAAATGATTTAATCTAATCTACTTGAGCTCTGGTAGTGTAGTGGTTATGAATGGGGCTGTGAACCCCTGGTCAACAGTTCTAAACTACCAGCTGTTCTGCAGGAGAAAGATGAGGCTTTCTGCTCCCATAAAGATTTACAGCCTTGGAAACCCTGTACAGGGTCTCTATGAGTCGGAACCGACTCCACGGCACGTAACAACAACAACAACAATTTGATTGTAGTTCTTTAGGAGTCCTGGTATGGCACTGTGGGTTAATGTGCCAGATTGCAAAGCTGTTTGAACTGCAGTATTGACAGTTCAAGCTCACCAGCTGCTCCTTGGAAACCCTACACAAGGTCGCTATGGGTCAGAACTGACTCGATGGCACTTAACAACAACAACAAGGGAAAATTAATTTTTACCTGATAGATCTTGCCAATTATTCTTTGCCCTGCCTTGAATATGGAAAAATTCCAAGTGGATTTGGAATCTAAAGTCTTAGATTGGCATCTCTGCTCCATTATTGGAGTATGGTCAATTGACAGAGGCTTAGTTTTCTTATTTGTAAAACAAAAATCAAAACCTCTGCTCTGAGTAGATTATATGAATGACCATAAGTCAAGATGTTTTAAGATCACTATTATTACTCCTAGGACTCCTGGTCTGGTGCTATAGGATCAACACTGGACTGAAAACCACAGGTTGGCAGTTCAAACCTACCAGCTACTCCTTAGAAACCCTATATAGAGGTACTGTGACTTGGAATTGACTCAGTGGCACTTAATAACAACAACATTATCACTACATAGTTTGTACATATGCTACGTATTGCTTTATTTCTGTATAAATGAAAATTCTTCAAAACTGAGTGTCTCTGATGACTTCTGGCAAGATGGTGAACAAAGCAGAAATACTATACAGACCCTCTACAACAAAGAATGGGAAACCAAATGAAATATACACTGAGGATAGTCTTGGAACTCTGAGCTTCAGAAGATGGTTAGAGCAGTGGATTAAATGCCTTCTAGGAGGAGAAATTGAGCAGGGGTGGCAAAAGAAGGTGACTGCTGAAGATGAGCAGTCTGTTGGTCAGATGTGGCATGACCACACTGAAATTTTGCAAGCAGCTTTGGAAAGACAGACAGACAGACAGTGGCCTGATGGAACAGACTCACATGGGTAATTAAAAAAAGGTGGGATTCCTTCTTATTCACCTGGATAACAGAAGTAAGGCTGGTCCCCACATTCCATTGTACCCCACCACAGACACTGCACTCTGGAAGTCTGGAGTCATGTGATTTGAGCCAGTGTGATGTGGGTGTCTACCGCACCATTTTGGCATCTGAATTCAGCTGGGCTCTGCTCTAGAACTGCAGAACCCACAGAGTTTCCAAGCCAGAATTAGAGTAGCAGGAACCTTCATAATTAGCTATCCTGCTCCCAACTACCCTTTGGTTTTGACAGACACGGAAACTATCAACCTGAAGGGCCTCCTTAGACTGCTTCCAGATTGGGTACCCTGAACATAGACAGCACCTCAGCTTGTAGGAACTCCAGCGAGGGCTGGGAACTCAGTCATCACATTCCTTGTGCACCCACCTTGTAAGTTCCTTCACTGGCAGGATACCCCCAGAGTTTTCTCCTCTTTGGGTCCAACAACTGCACTGTTTTTTTTTTTTTTTTTCCTTTTCATTGATTCATTGATTTTGGTTGTTTCCTCTTCTTATGACTCTCTTTCCCTTCTCGATTTTATTATTTCTATCTCTGCTTTTCTTTTTTTCTTCTATTTCTCATTTCTACTCTCTTCTCTTTCTTCTTTTTTATCTTGATTTTTCTTTACCACTCTCAAGTCTCTTTTTCTTTTCATCTTCCCTTTCTGTTTTAGTGTTGTTTTTTCTCTTCCTTTTATTTTATCTTATTTTTCTTTTGTACAGCTCTATTTTCCTATATTTCTTACATTTTCTGGTATTATGTTATTTTTTATTTTTGCATTTTTCTCCTTTATATTTTTCTGTTGTTTGCTTGTTTTTGTTTTTTCTTTCTTTTTTTCTTCTCTGTGTGTTTTCTCTTCTTGTCCATACAGGTCAATCACAACCTTACCCTCTGCAGCTCCACCCACTGGACAAGAGTCAATTCCAGCTCCTGTATCACCTGATCAGGATAGACATCAGCCAACACCAAGCACACCCGTTCTAAACTGAGCTGCATGAACAGTGAATGGAAAATGGTACACACATTTCCCTTATATATTTACACCCACTGGGAGACAGTTGATGAGTCTAAGATCACATCAACATTCAATCATCAATTAAATGCAAATATAACAACAACACAAGTCTCAGAAACAACAGATGATTTTTGCTCACATGAAGAAATAAGAAAATGGATCAAACAAATGATCAAGATGCATATCCAGAAAATGTTTCTCAGTAGGAAAAGGTAATGAAACTACTTGAAGAAGAATTATAAAGAATGATGTTTAGGTACTTTCAATGGATTGACAGAAAGATTGAGGAAAACAAGGAGAGCACAGAAAAATCTTTAAAAGAATTTAGGAAAACACTACAAAAACAGTTAAAATAAATGTAAATCTTGAAACAATACAAAACCTGCAATCAGAAACCCAGAAGATAAATACTAAGATCTTAGGAATGGACAATGAATTAAAAGGGCAAAAGAGTAGAACTGAAGCAATGGAAACTCAAATTAGTGAGCATGAAGATATATCTCTCAATACTGGTATGCTAGAAGGACAATCAGAAAAAAATAATTTAAAAAATCAGAAGAAAGCCAGAGATTTATGTGGGACACCATGAAGAGGAATAACTTATGGGTAATTGGAATTCCATAACAACAAGAAATAATAAAAAGCATGGAAAAAAATTGTTGACGTGTTGCTGGAAGAAAACTTTCCTAACATTATAAAAGATGAGAAGATAACCATTCAAGAAGCTGAACAAAGCCCAAACAGGGTAGACCCCAAAAGAAAAGCACCAAGACATATAGTAAAACTATCCAAAACCAAAGACGAGAAAATCCTGAGAGCAGCTTGAGAAAAATTAAGTTACTGACAAAGGAGAACCAACAAGATTTAGCTCTGATTTCTCAGCAGAAACCATGTGAACAAGAAGATAATGGGATGACATATTTATAACAATGGGAGAAAAAAATTTCCAAGTAAGAATCATATACCCAGCAAAGCTGCCCTTCAAATATGAAAGTGAAATTAGGACATTTTCTGATAAACAGAAATTAAAAGAATATGTAATAACATGATCAGCTCTACAAAAAAATACTAAAGGTGTTCTATGGACAGTGTACCAGCAACAGCAGACAATAACCTGAGATTAGTATACATGAGGACACCACCCAGAATTCAATTCTGATCTATAAGTATTTAAAGTAAAACAAACCTTGTTGTTAAGTGCTGTTGAGTCAGTTCAGATTCATAAGGATCCCGTATAGGGTTTCTGAGGAGCAGCTTGTTGTTGTTAAGTGCCGTCGAGTCGGTTCCGACCCATAGCGACCCTGAACAGGGTTTCCGAGGCTATAAATCTTGACGGGAGCAGAAAGCCTCATGTTTCTCCTGCAGAGCAGCTGGTAGTTTCAAACCACTGACCTTAAGGTTCACAGCCCGATTCGTAACCACTACGCTACCAGAGTGAGTTTTAATTGCTGACCTTGCGGTTCAAGTCCACCTTAAGGTCAGCTGCTTATCCTGCAGTGCCACACCCAGAAACCAGAGGTATCACTTTATAATGAAGCCAAATACAAAGCAAAAAGAGGGAATAGTATAGATACAGAACTTCCAAATGGCAAGGAAGTCAAGTAGAGTTTGAGATAAAACAGAATGTTTTAAATGGAGGGAAAATATTAATAAATTACAGGGTGATCTCAAAGAAAATTAATACAGCATCACATCAAAATGAAAAATAGAACAATCAGAAAGATTTAGTAAACATTAAAACAACAGCAATTTAAAACATCAAAAGAAAACCCACAAAGTGAACTTAGCACAGAAATGTATGTGAAACAAAGAAATTAGCAATACCACAAAAAAAGCACACAGCAAAATAACAGCAATCAATTCATGCTGTTGTTACTAAGTTGGTTCTAACTCAGAGCAACTCTGTATAGGATTTCTGAGGAGAGGCCGGTGGATTAGCAGTCCAGTGCTTATCCTACAGTGCTACACGAGGACTCCAATAAATTTATACCTATTGATATTGACACTGACTGTAAATGGACTAAATGTACGAGTCAAGAGACAGAAAGCAGAATGTATAAGAAAATAGGATCCTTCAATATGCTACCTACAAGAGTCATGCCTTACATATAAAGACAGAAATAGGTAAAGAATCAAAGGATGGAAAAAAATAATAAATAAAGCTAACAGCAATGAAAAACAAGCAGGAGTGGCAATATTAATCTCTGATAAAATAGACTTAATGGCAAAAAAAAAACAGAATAAAAGACAAAGAAGGACATTGTTGTTGTTATTGTTATTATGTGCCGTGGAGTCAGTTCCGACTCATAGCCACCCTGTACAGGGTTTCCGAGGCTATAAATCTTTACGGGCATAGAAAGGCTCGTCTTTCTCCAGTGGAACAGCTAGTAGTTTCGAACTGCTGACTGTGAGGTTAGCAGCCCAATTCACAACCATGATGCTACCAGAGCTCCTTAAGAAGGCCATTATATCATGATTAAAGGGTCAATTGAACAAAAGGACATTACCATTTAAAAATCTATAATCCCATTGAAAGAGCTTTAAAATACATATATCAAATTCTAGTAGAACTTATGAAACAGACTACTCTACCATAATAATAAGAGATTTCAGAACACCACTTTGAACAAAGGACAGAACAACTTGAAGGAAACTCAACAAATACAAAAACAAGAAACAACCCAATCATCCAATTTGACCTCATAGACATATAGGCAGAGCACTCAACCCAACAATACCACAATATGCCTTCTTTTTCAGTACACATGGAGCATTCTCCAAAACAGGCCATATGTTAGTCCACAAAGCAAACCTCAATACATTTTAAAACATCAAAATACAGCAAAGACCAGCCTGAAACAGCTAGAGGAACAGAGGATACTTTTTAAAAGAAAGACCAGCAGGAAAAATCCAAAAGAACAATGGCAGTATAACTTACTGTTACAGGAATAAGCAAGTTGTTCACTGGGGAGCCATCAAGGCAAGAACCCAAGTACCTTTAGGACCTTGAGGACTGAAACTGAAAGGGAACACATGAGCAGGCATGTAAGTCTGCTGGCAATCATGCTGGGTACCTGATGAGTGGAAGAGGAGGAAAGGCAGCAATGAAGATATGGGCTGAGTTCAACCATGTTCCATAGACTCCTGTTGACCTGGAAATGAGAGAGACAAGAGGAAGGACTGGTTGGTCTGATGTGTGATGAGACCTGGGGATGCCTGAGCCCATAAACAAGGACATATAGCCACAGAGGGCTAGAGCTGAGAGCAAAGCGCCCAGCTGATATGAAGTGAGAGGAGACACACAAGAATGCTCAAACTTGCAGATAGTACCTATTTGACATAGCTTTGATGGCTTGAAGATCAGAACTCGACTGTTGTTGTTAAGTGCCAATGAAGTAGTTCCGACCCATAGCGACTCTATATAGGGTTTCCGAGGAGCAGCTGGTGAGCTTGAACCACGGACCTTGCAGTTCAAACAGCTTTGCAGTCTGGCACATTAACCCACAGTGCCACACCAAGACTCCAGAACTCGACTAGATGAACATAAAAAAAAAAAAAAAAATTGATTAAAAAAACAAGTATAAATTGCTACAGTTTGATGAACTTGACCTATATTTATGGATGTTGTTGTTAAGTGCCATCGAATCAGGTCCGACCCATAGCAACCCTGTACAGGGTTTCCGAGGAAGGAAAGCTGAACGGGAACAAAAAACCTTGCAGTTCAAACAGACCTTGTAGCCCAGTGTTTTATCTTACAGTGCCACACCAGGACTCCATATATTTACACACACTCCCACTTTACAACTATATATATACAGAATGGTATGTTTGAGGATCTAAAAATTCCAATTTAGCTGGAGAACAGGCTTGTTGTTGTTGTTGTTGTTGTTAAGTGCCGTCGAGTCGGTTCCGACCCATAGCGACCCTATACAGGGTTTCCGAGGGTGTAAATC
>NW_006408618.1:6937470-6951192 GCF_000296735.1 Chrysochloris asiatica
CTTTCTCCCGCGGAGCGGCTGGTAGTTTCGAACCGCTGACCTTAAGGTTCGCAGCCCGATTCGTAACCACTACGCTACCAGAGCTCCTTATTTATGGATGTAGTAGCTCAAAATACCAACTGAGAGGGAAGGAGTCTCCACATCAAGGATCAATCCTATCCCCTCTGTATACAGGGTTGATAGGGAGGGGCAACTTAGACACTGGCTACCTAAAATGGGAGGGCTGTAAAGGCACAAAGTGACTGGCTTACAAGTTTTCAAGAGGGAGTTTAGTTTAAGAGTTAAGTTTAAGAGTGTGAGGGGGAAGGTATAATCCCTGCTGAATAGTGTTCATCTTGTCTAGATGGATCTGGTGAAAAGAGATGGGGATAATATTCTTTTGATGCAATAGTGAGTAATTGTTATCATAATTAATTGTGACTGTCACACTATAAAGGTAGAAGTTATGTAACAAAAAGAGGGCAGTAGTTAATCTTACATTCCAGGAACAGAAGACCCTAGGATCATCAAGGAAGAAGAGCATGAATGGAATGTGGAACCCTATCCAGAGAAGCAGTGACACCTGAGATGGAGGCAGAAATGAGGACATGGAGAGATAGAGCAGCTGAGGACTCTAGACTCATGGAAAGAGAAAATGATTTTTTTTCCTTTTTTTAAAAGTGTTTTAAAATGTATTGTTGCATTTTGAAAAATACAAAAAACAAACAAAAGTATTCTAAATCTTTATGAATATTTTCTATAGTCTTGAAATTTGAGAGTATGTGTTCACTTGGTCTAATTGTTATACTGTTTTTTTTTTGTTGTTGTTGTTGTTGCTTGGGGGGTGGAGGGAGGAATGTACACGAAAACACTCAGGAATAGATAATAATTTAAACAACCAACGGGCACATTCTGCAAGCCTGCTTCCTGGCCACCATTACACAGTCCCTCTCTTTCCGTGAGTCCAGAGTCCCCAGCTGCTCCCAAATTAATTTTATGAAACAAACATAATCCTGATATCAAAACAAGATAAAAACATCGCTAAAAAAGAAAGTTATAGACCAGTATCCCTCATGAACATAGATGAAAAAATTAGCAAAAAAATCCTAGCCAATAGAATCCAACAACATATCAAAAAATAATACATACTTTATGACTAAGTGGGATTAATGTCAGGTATACAGAGATGGTTCAATATTAGAAAAATAATCTACATAATCCACCACATAAATAAAACAAAGTGATAAACACGTATGATCATATCAATTCATTCAGAAAAAGCATTTGAATAATCCAACACCCATTCCTAATATAAACACTCAACAGAATAGAAATAGAAGCGAAATTCCTCAACATAATTAAGGGCATATATACAAAACAAACAGCCAACATTACTAAATGGAGAGAAACTGAAAGAATTCACTTTGCGAATAGGAACCAAACAAAGATGCTCTTTATCACCACTCCTATTTAGTGTCATTCTGGAAGTCTTAGTCAGAGATTTAACACAAGAAAGGGAAATTAAAGGCAGGTGCATTGAAGGAACTGGCAAAAAACAAGGCACCAGGAATTGATGGAATAAATATTGAAATTTTTCAAGAAAGTGAGTTGGCACTGGAGGCACTCACTCATCTATGCCAAGTAATTTGGAAGACAACTATCTGGCCAACTGATTGGAAGAGATCCATATTTGTGCCCATTCCAAAGAGAGGTGACCCAATGGAATGCATAAATCATTGGACAATATGTTTGATATCCCATGTGAGTAAAGTTTTGCTAAAGGTAATAACAGAAATGGCTGCAAGTATACATTGACAGAGAACTTCCAGAGGTTCAAGCTGGATTGAGAAGAGGATGTGGAGCGAAGGATATCATTGCTGATGTCCGATGGATCTTGGCTGAAAGCAGAGAATACCAGAAAGATGCTTACCTGTACTTTATTGACTATGCAAAGGCTTTCGATTGTGTGGATCATGACACGCTGTGGACAACAATGCAAAGTATGAGTGTTCCTGAACACTTAATTGTGCTCATGAGGAATCTGTACATGGACCAAGAGGCAGTTGTTTGAATAGAACATGGGAACATTGAATGGTTTAAAACTAAGAAAGGTGTGTGACAGGGTTGTATTCTTTCACCACACTTATTCAACCTGTATGCTGAGCAGATAATCCTAGAAGCTGGGTTACATGAAGAAAACCATGGCATCAGGATTGGAGGAAGACTCATCAACCTGCAATATGCAGATGACACAACCTTGCTTGCTGAAAGTGAAGAGGACTTAAAATATTTACTGATGAAGATCACAGAGCACAGCTTTCAGTTTGGATTGCATCTCAATGTAAGGAAAACAAAATCTTCACAATTGGACCAATAAACAACATTCTTATCAATGGAGAAAAGATTGAAGTTGTAAAGGACGTCATTCTTCTTGGATCAACACAACTATCAACATTCATGGAAGTACCACTCAAGAAATCAAATGACGTATTGCATTAGGCAAATCTTCTGCACAGATCTTTTTAAAGTGTTGAAGAGCAAAGAAGTCAGCTTGAGAACTAAGGTTCGCCTGACCCAAGCCATGGTATTTTCAATAACCTCATATGCATGCTAAAGCTAGACAGTGAATAAGGAAAACTGTAGAAAAGTTGATGCTTTTGAGTTATGGTGTTGGAGGAGAATATTGAAACTGCCATGGGCTACCAAAAGAACCAACAGATCTGTGTTGGAAGAAGTGCAGCCAGAGTGCCCCTTGGTGGTCAGGATGGCCAAACTTCAACTCTCATACTTTGGACATATTGTCAGGAGGAACCAGTTGCTGGAAAATGATATGTTTGGTAAGGTGGAGGGTCAGAGAAAAAGAGGAAGACCCCAGTAAGATGGATTGGCCAAGTTGCAGTGTCAATGGGCTGAAGCTTGGCAACAATTGTGAGGTTGTCCCAGGACCAGGCAGTGTTTCATTCTGTTGTACCCTGGGTCGCTATGAGTTGGTACCAACCCGATGGCACCTAACAACAACAACAGTTTGGCAAAGAAGAAGTAAAACTCTATTTGCAGATGATATGATATTACGCATAAGAAATCCCAAAGCCTCAGCAAGAAAATTGTTAGAAGTCATTGAAAGATTCACCAAAGTAGCAGGGTCCAAGATCAACATCCAAAAATCAGTCGGATTCCTTTACACTAATATAAACTCTGAAAAAGAAATCAGGAAAACAATATCATTTCCAGTAGCCACAGAAAAAAGATGAAATACTTTGGAATAGATCTCACCAGAGAAACAAAAGATGTGTACAAAGAAAACTTCAAAACTGCAAAACACTACTACAAAAAATTAAAAGAGACCTACAAAAATGGAGAAATTTACCATGGTCATGGATGGGAACACTTAACATTGTGAAAATGTGAACACTACCCAATGAAATCTGGGAGTCCTGGTGTGGCACTATGGGTTAATGTGCTGAACTTTGACTGCAAGTTCAGTAGTTCAAGCTCACCAGTTGCTCCTTGGGAACCCTATACAGGGTTGCTATGGGTTGGAATCAACTCAACAGCACTTAACAGCAACAACAACCCAAAGAAATCTGCAATCCCAATCCAGATTCCAACATTATTGATTACAGAGATGGGAAAACTTGTCGCTAAACTTATATGGACAGGAAAGAGACCTTGGACAAGGGAAGCATTACTAAAAAAGAACAAATTGGGAGGCCTCTTATTTTTCGATCTCAAATTGTACTATGCAGCCACAGTAGTTAAAACAGTCTGGTATCTGTACAATGAAAGCACATAGATCAGTGTTACAGAATTGAAAACCCAGAAGTAAATTCATTCAGTTTGGTTTGATTTGAAGGATAGTGAGAATTGTTTCTATTCTAAAATATAATCCTGCTAGTGACCTACCTATATGTGAATTTTTTTGTACTGTGGTAGTGTGGTTTACCGCTATGATGCTGGGAGATATACCACTGACATTTCAAATACCAGCTGGGTTATCTGGGGTGGAAAGGTTTCAGAGAAGTATCCCAACTAAGACCTGGAGGAAGACCTGGTAATCTACTTCTGACAATCAGTGCACTATCCAATATGGTACTAAAACACAAGTCCCCTAGGCTGGAAGGCACTCCAAACACACAGCGACTGCATGGTTGTGCTAGAGCATGCACAGTCATGAAGATGATGCATGACTGAGCAAAGTTTTGTTCTGTTAACAACAGTGATCTACAGTGGGAGGTGAAAACAACAGTAGCAACAACAAAAATATGGAAAATTTGGTTGGTTTCACATCTTTGTGGGATATCTAACTGTCTTAAGGATCTACTGGATCTGGGAACAGTGTCAGAGATGGAAGTTAGGGTCTCATGAATAACTGCATTTAAAAATAACAGAATCCACATTTCTGTTGACATCTGTGTGGAAGAGATGTTAATGTATGGAGGGAAACTATGAGAAGGTAAGACGTCTTTAGAAACTCTTGTGGATGATAACATTTTCCTCTGAACATTGTACTGATTCAGTGTTGATTATAAATTTTGTTATTAAGTGCTGTCAAGTCGGTTCTGACACATAACGACCTTATATAGGGTTTCTGAGGAGCAGCTGGTGAGCTTGAACCACTGACCTTGCAGTTCAAATGTTTTTGCAGTCTGGCGCATTAACCCAGAACACCACACCAGGACTCCATGGCACTATTATATGGTGGGACTAGCAACCACAAGTTCCATGGTTCGAGAGAAGCAGCTGCTCCGGGGGAGAAAGATGAGGTTTTCGGCTCCCTTGAAGATTTAAAGCCTCAGGAATACTAGGCAGGAATACCACGGCACTCACCACCAACAAATAACATGATAGCAAACAACCTGGCCTTGAGTCTGAGTTTTGGTTCTAGCCCTGGCTTTGCCACTGACAAGTTTTGTTTTGTCTTTTAGTTCTTTATAGCTTTAGCTTTCATATCTTTTTAAAAAAGGGGTTTAATAAATAGCCTCTTCAGTAAACATTATTGAGCTCCTGCTACTTGTTTGGTAATATGCTAAGGTCTAAAAGTATAAAATAAATAAGACACAGCTCTTCTCCTCAAAGATCTTACAGACTAATGGGACAGACAGATGCATACATGAATACATAAAGGAATGCTAGTACTAAGCTAAATGTCTACTTAGAATTCTTTTAATGTTAATTTTTTATGAATTTCATGTATCTTTTAAATTGCCACATATTCTCTCAAAGGTTAAATTATTAGCAGGGCGCAATTTGAATTCCTTATGCTTTGGTCTGGAGTCCTGTTGGCCAATGACATCCTGAAAATAACCTCCCATAGTTTCTCCCTGCTTGTTTTAGGTGTTTCAAATGATACAAGGAAGTTTCTAATGTAAAAAGGACTGTTTTGATGAAGTCGATCAGTATTATTCATACCATTATGTGTCATTTCGATTCACTAGGGTACAATGATAAAAAATGATAAGAATGATTATTGTTAATGCCACTATTAATTATTTATATTAATGCTATCCATTAAAATCAATCTAGAATTCCCCAGGTAGACTTAGGCACTTTCTTGTCTGTACTGCCATTTCATTACCTACCTTCTTTCCTTCCCTCCCTCCCACCTTTCCTTGCTCACATTGATAATTATACTTCTTTGTTATCTGGTTTCCTCCACTAGAACATAAACTCCTCCAGAGCCTGGGTCTTGTCTTACTTATATAAGTATACTGACTTTGAGGCAATCTCAGTGCACAGAATAGATATTCAGTACATGTTAGCTGAATAAAAGAATGGATTTGATTATCTTAACTATAGCTCTTTTGACAATAGGACCTTTAAAATAATAATTTCTCACTAGATATCCACCCGCGTTCTGCCTTTAGGTACTAATGCATTATTTCATTGGGGGGGGGGGCCTGGTGGACATTATATATCTATTTATGCTTAAAGAAAGGGCTCCAGTTGGATGTCATTTTACACATGCTCAGCACGGGTTTTTTTAAAAAAATGGATTTCTCTTTTTTGAAAGAACCCATTGTCTCTGTGTCCTGACCATAATCTCCATAACCCACAATCTCCCCTCCTACCTCCATACACATCTCCTTTTGCTTGAAATGTATGATGCAGCACCATTTTTGGATAAAATTTTATGAAGATGCTAGACACTAGATCCTCTCAGGTGACAGAGAGGTGAAAGAAGAACTCACATGTGTCTTTATTGTCTGCTATTTTTCTTTTCTCGTTAAGGCATGCAAATAGAGACTGCATGCAAGAATCTGAAGGCTGAACTGAACTCTATGGGATATCAAAGTGGTGGCGGGGAGGGAGAATGTGAAGATATGAGGAAAGAATTTGGATCCAGAACCAGTTTTAGCTCAGCTGCCAACTGATCAAATGTCCCTTTGTTTCCCAGAACTTATCCATGAAATTTGTATCTTGGAAAAACTATACTTGATGTTGGCAGGACACAGGTTTTATGTTGATCAAAGTTGAGTCCTTACTGTGTTGTGTTCTCTTTTCCCAAGTGCTCCATGTGTTCTGAATAATCCTACCTTCTCCCCAATCCACAGTAGTAAAGAAATGCTTCTTGGAATATGAAAAGATCAAAATACATTAGCTTCAGTTCTTGTCTATTTTTTTCCATAGTCCAGGGACAATGCCAGATTCCCCATCCATTCCGGATACAGACAAGCCAGTAACATCCACATTAATCTAGATTATGTTGACTTCATTCTAGTCTGACAACATGTAATATTCTGTGTCTTGTCTAATCGCACAATAGAGGACACTTCTCAATGAATCATTCACTTACTATATTCCAGCTGTAGAACATTTGATTATATTTTTCATATTTCATATAGTGCCACCGATGTACATGGCAAGGAAATCACACAAAGAAGAATCAAAGGCTATCGCCTCAGGAGATTATAGTCAAAAGGAATTAACTCTCCCAAGAAAGAAGAAATATTTGAGAGCAATTCAGAGGAATGAGCAGGACATTTAAGATTTACCTTAGTGCAGTTAATATTCAATTTAACCATTCAAAAAATATTTATTTTCTACTACATACAGGCACAATAATTTTTTTTTTTGGATGCATTTGAGTTATGGAGTTAGAGGAGAATATTGAAAGTGCCATAGGCTGCCAAAAGAACTAACAGATCTGTGTTGGAAGAAGTGCAGCCAGAGTGCTCCTTGGAGGCCAGTATGGCCAAACTTCGTCTCTCATACTTTGGACATATTGTCAGGAGGGACCAGTTGTTGGAGAAGTATATCATGTTTGGTAAGATGGAGGGTCAGAGAAGGAGAGGAAGACCCCCAGCGAGATGGATTGGCCAAGTGGCAGCATCATTGGGCTCAAGCGTGGCAACAATTGTGAGGGTGGCCCAGGACCAGGCAGTGTTTTGTTCTGTTGTGCATAGGGTAGCTGTGAGTCAGTACCGACTTGGACTCAATGGCACCTAACAACAACAGCAACAACATGTACAGGCACTATTGTATGTGCTTGGGGTTAAGTGCTCTGCTTTCACAAAGCATACAGACAGAAACTATTAAGCTAGTGACTCAGAGTATGGACAGGGACATAGAAAATGATCCAGACAGAGCATATGGAAGATACCCTGTGCATAGAACAGGAGGAACCAGCCTCAACTATGGAGTCAGAAAACGTCTCTGTGGGAGTGATATTTAAACTGAGACCTGGAGGCTGAGTAGGACTTAGCCAGGGTTTAAGTCGGTGTGTGTGTATGTGTTAATAGAGGGATGAGGTCCCTGGAGGGCATGAATGGCCTGAAGGAAGAATAAAAATAAGAATGAGTTGCAGGTAGAGACTGGTGGAACCCCTGGGTCTATTGCCCTTAACTATCTTTCAGGTCTAGAACTAAACTCATTCCCATGGCTCGATTTTCAGCCAAATAATAGACACATCAATAAGGGAAACAGTGACACTAGGGCGATATGCATTTTTTAGAATCATCAACCATTTAAGATCAAAAGGGCTGCATTTCCCCAAGTACAAAGTTCAGAAGGGTTAGGAAAGGAGGAGGAATGAAAACAGGAAATGGAGGAAGTGGGACAAGTGATGTTACATTGTGGGTATTGCAACCAGTGGCATAAATCAAAATGTGTATGAATTATTGAAGGAAAAACTGATTTGCTCTGTAAATCTTCACCCAATTCATGATAAAAAGACTGTTATTGTTGTTAAGTGCCATCAGGTCGATTCTGACTCATAGTGACCTTATATAGAGTTTCTCAGGCAGTACATTTTTGTAGGAGCTGAAAGCCTCATCTTTCTCCTGAGGGGCAGCTGGTGGGCTCAAACTGCTGATCTGAATCTTCTAGTCCAATCCAGAGCTACCACACTCCTATAAAAAGTATGTATATATGTATAAATAAAGATTATGTATATGAAAAGATCATATATTTATAAAGATTATATATAAAGATTACAGATAAAATGATTATATATATAAAAAGATTATATATATGTTCTTGTTGTTGTTGTTAAGTGCCATTGAATCAGTTCTGACTCATAGCAACCCTGTATAGGGTTTCTGAGGAATGGCTGGTGAGCTTGAACCACTGACCTTGCAGTTCAAACAGACCTTGTAGCCCAGTGTTTTATCTTACAGTGCCACACCAGGACTCCATATATTTACACACACTCCCACTTTACAACTATATATATACAGAATGGTATGTTTGAGGATCTAAAAATTCCAATTTAGCTGGAGAACAGGCTTGTTGTTGTTGTTGTTGTTGTTAAGTGCCGTCGAGTCGGTTCCGACCCATAGCGACCCTATACAGGGTTTCCGAGGGTGTAAATCCTTACGGGAGTAGAAAGCCTCATCTTTCTCCCGCGGAGCGGCTGGTAGTTTCGAACCGCTGACCTTAAGGTTTGCAGCCCGATTCGTAACCACTACGCTACCAGCCTTAAGTAGACAGAATGATGGACAATATCTATTGGAAGATGAAGAGGGATTTCCCACTGACTAGGAAATTGTTCCCAATCACAGAAGTGTCAGGGAAGGAATCCGTACAGCTGAAAGAGAGGTCAGGGGAGTCATGAGTAAGGTGGGTAGGACAAGGGCAGTTGGTGGAAAGAAAATGCACCCATAAGAGTAGAAGATTCAGAGAAGCATTTTCATTGTTTCCAGGTTATCAGGATAGAGTATCAAGAAACCTTGAGGAATGCTAGGAACTGTGTGGTTGGGGGTGCATAGATAGATATTCATGGAAACTGGTGTGGCACTGTAGCATCAGCACTGGATTGCGAGCCACAAGGTCAAAAGTTTAAACCCACCAGTTGCTCCTCAGAAACCTATTCTGGGTCACTGTTAGTATGAACCAACTCGATGGCACTTAACAGCAAACCGTAAATTCCCAGAGGAACGAACCAGGTTTTTGTTGCTATTGTTATTGTTCGCTAATGAAGCCCCCAAGCCCAATGAGTAGCTGGGTTTCAATAAATATTTCTTAGATGTACAGATGACTAAATAAACAAATAAGAGGATAAATGATTGTCTTGTTATTACCTTGGTTATACCTCTACTGGCCTGATTTGCTTTTCCATTTGTCCAGGGTTGCTTGGAGACTCATCAGAGTTTTCTAAGTCTGTTTTTTCAACAAGTTTGCTCTAGATCTATTCTCCTGGGGCAGCCTAAAACTTCCTGGGCCTGTTTCTATACTGACCTGAATCCTTGGAACATATTATAGTGCAGATAGTAAACAGCTCTGTGGTATAGGGATTTAACCTGTGAGTGATCTCTTATAATTTCTCTAAATTTTATTGCCTTGATGATTCCATGGATTGTTTTAAATTATAAATAAGTCTTTAGATAAGAGATTGATATCTTAACTCATGAGTTAACTAACATTTTTCTAGTAATTTGCAGTTTTCTTAACGTACCCAGTTTCTAGTTTCAGTATTACCGTACACTTCTGTATTATTACTACTTCTGTTGTATTTATGGGGAAATTGATATTAAAGGTAATTTGTCCAAGGTTGCAAACTAGCAAATTGTAACACAAAACGTTGTCTTAAATAATGAGACTTAACAACAACAAGCAATTATTTCTGAATCTTAAGTTTGAGGCCTCAAGCAACTATTTCTGAATCTTCAGTTTCTTTGTTTGCAGCTATCAGAGATGACAATCAGCTATGGTAGAATTTATGTTTTCTATCTAGGAACATAAAACTTTGAGTCAATCTCCAATGGCAAAATTCAGGGTTTATGGAAGACTTATTACAGAAATATACTTGTTGTTGTTAAGTGCCATCAAGTCAGTTCCGACTCATAGCAATCTAGTACAGGGTTTCTGAAGAGAAGCTGGTGAATTTGAACTACCGACATTGTAGTTCAAATGACCTTTTGGTCCAGTGCTTATCCTACAGTGCCACACTTGTGTAGAAGGATCTTTTTATGTCCCTTAAATGATAGAAGGTGTGATAATATAGTGGCTAAAACCTCAGCTAGAAGACAGAAGTACATGATAAATCAGATAATGCTCTGCCTTAGCCTTCTCCTCCATAGGTAGATCTGTTATTATAAAAATGCATAAAAATGTGCCAGACTGTCTTAAAGAAGATTTTCTAAAAATAGAGCTCAATTAAAAAGTGTTAATAAATAAGCTCTAATTTTCCTGTTGGCTAACTGGCCAAGTTACTTACCCTGTCTGTCTCTTTGTTTACATAAATGGATAATAATAGATGATCCATGGATAATAATAAATGATTCCCCTCTCAGGCCCAGTGTAATAACAAAAAGAGAAAACAAGTTGGGAAGGGCTTTGAGGAAGGCAGTGCTATGGAGGCATGATTTGTGTCTCCAACTCTTTTTGGTATAGACATCAGGGTTTAAAAGAGACTTTTTTCTTCCCTCTTATCATGATAAGGGGTAAGAAATCTAATCCCTTACTTCCTAGGAATCAGAAGGGGAATTAGGATAGATTTTTCTGGAAGATGTGAATCCTAAGAAGGGGTGAAAAGTACATGGGAGAAGGGAGGTGGCATTTAGAGGCAGACAGCTTGATATTCCAACAGCAAGGTAGGATGATAGAAGAAGCTACATGAAACAGAGGAGACAGACGAAAATATTCTGAAATCAAGTGCAGGAATTACATTGGAGAGGAGGTTGGAGAAAAGAAGAAATGCAGCCAGAAGCTGAGTGGTGAAGGGCCTTGACAGGGAAGGCAAGTAGTTTAATTGATTTCGGAAGGCACTGAGGAGCCAGGGAAGGGGCTAATTCAATTAGCATAATATAATAATAGCATAATAAACATAATAGAATGCCAGTGTGGTAAACGGTGGGGAGCAGTGAGTGTTAAACGTAGCATTTTACTATAAAGCTTCAATTTGGTGTCATTGTTTTATAAAGAACTTGTATTTCTCATTCTCCCCTCTCTTGGAATAAACTTCCTGAAGAACAGGATTGACAAAATACCATTGTTATGAAATTTAAACAAAACTAGAAACGTGGTTGGATTGTAAACCGGAATGGAGTGATCATACCATTACAACTTTGTAGCCTTTATCAGTCAAAAGATATTTTCCCAATGCATTTTTTACCTAATGCAACAGGAAAAGCAACTAAGGCTCTAATGGAATATGTTTGGGAGGGACTTGAGCTAAAGCCCAAGACTTAGTGTATCACTTCAACTCCAAATGTTGAAGAACTCTTGTTTCAAGTTCTGCAGAAACCTTTCCTGTATCCTGTGTGTGGAAGTTGGCTCTGGCTCAGTGCTGTGCTTCCTCCCCTTCCCAGGCTGGCGGCACCTTACTAAGGCTGTGAGGGAGGCCCCACCACTCCTCCCTCCTGTGGTGGTGAGCCCTTTAGAAGAATGCTGAGGTTTTGGGTCTACACCCTGATGTACCCAACAGAAACTTCAAGGAGCTAATGAGTAAAGTACAGTAACAAGAATAAATCCCAATGAGTTTATTAAAAAACTTAACCACAACTTTGGCAAGGGAGGGAACCATTGTCTGGAATTAGTTTGTCTGTTTGTAGAGTGTTGCATGCCTTTACACACCCCCACCCATTTAGAACAGAAAGATTAGCAACAAAAGATATATATTTTCAAAGTTGGACACAGCTGTGATTTACACTCCACTCTGGAGACCATCAGAATGACTTTTCCTTGTAGAGGGTTCCAGCCAATCCCTATTCCTGTGGACCTCCTGGGATGCTTACTGAGGCATGTGTGGAAAACAGAAGGGCTCTTATTCGATCTCCACATCTTTTGCAAAGGTTTCCTTATAATTGATTTGGGCTTTGTGAAATTGTACCCCCAATCAAAAGCAAAAAAAGAAAAAGGTGGTTTCAAGTATTGTAACTCCTGTATTATAGGTGTCTGTAGCACCACCAATCTGGAACTGCCCTCCAAATTGCCTTCTTTCTTTGTTGGGTAAGAGCATCAATGGGGGAAGTTACCCATGGGAGCAACTGGAAATTCATGTCCATTAGGGAATTGCATCCTCAGGAATGTCTGGGCTGTAGTTGTATAGTCCTTAACTGGTTAGTTCTGTACAAGTTCTGTGCTAAGAAGGCCAAAGTTAGAGGAAGAACGTCATAAGACAGGATTACTTCCTAGCAGAAGTATTTGGTTGTAGCTACTGAAGTGGAACACATACCACCTTATGACCCAGTGTTGCACTTCTAGGAGTGTACCTAGCATAAATGCAACAGAAGACATGTACAAGAGTGTTCACAGTGGCATTAGTCATAATAACCATAGCTGGAAGCTACACAAATACCCAAAGGATAAATAAATTATGGTAGTTTTACACAATGGAATAATACACAGCAATTACAATAAATTATCTACAACTAAATGTAATAACATAGATGAAACTCAACAAATAATATTGAGTAAAAGAAGCCAAGCACAAAAGAATACACACTGCATGATTCCATTTATATAAAGTACAAAAGCAGGCTAAACAGATCTATGGTGTCAGAAGTCAAGGGAATTTTTAACCTTTGAAGGGTGAGCAATGACTAGAAAAGAGTGTAAGGGTGTTTCTGGACTAGTAGTTTGATGTGCTCACTTTGTGACGATTCATTAAGTTGTGCACTAATGATATGTAAATCTTTGCAGGAGCAGAAAGCCTCATCTTTTTCCCTCAGAGTGGTTGGTGGGTTTGAAATGCTGACCTTGTGATTAGTCTTCTGGTTTGCTTATCCTAGAGCTCCACAGGAGTGTGTGTGAATATATATATATATATATATATAGTTGTTGTTAAGTGCCATCCAGAGATCCTGTGTAGGTTTCCACGGAGCAGTGGCTGGTGGGTTTGAACTGTCACCTTACAGTTCAAACTGACCTTGCAGTCCAGTGCTTATCCTATAATGCCACACCAGGGCAACAAAAGTGCCATAGAGTCATTTTCAACTCAGTGAGGTTTTAAATCCTTTTGTGGGGCTGAAAGCCTCATCTTTCTCCCACTGGTGGGCTTGAACCACTGACCTTGTGGTTTGAAGCCCAGTGCTTATCCATGGATTCACTGTACTTCCATATCACTGCTGATGTCCGATGGATCTTGGCTGAAAGCAGAGAATATCAGAAAGATGTTTACCTGTGCTTTATTGACTAAGCCAAGGTTTTCGATTATGTGGATCGTGACAAGCTATGGACAACATTGAGAAGTATGAGTATTGTGCTCATGAGGAATGTGTACCTGAACCAAGAGGCAGTTGTTTGAACAGAACATGGGAACACTGAATGTTTTAAAATTAAGAAAGGTGTGCAACAAGGTTGTAT
>NW_006408618.1:6952417-6970055 GCF_000296735.1 Chrysochloris asiatica
TATATATTCCCACTGCCATGGAGTTGACTCCATCTCAGAGAGAGTCCCTGTCTGTAGGGTTTCCAAGGTTGTAAATCTTTACGGGAGCAGTAAACCTCTTATTTCTCCCATAGAAGGACTGGTGAATCTGAACTCTGACCTTGTGGTCAGCAGCCAACTCATAACCCACTATGCCACCAGGGCTCTGTACATATGTATGTTGTTGTAAGTGCCGGATAGTTGTTTCTGACTTAGAGTGACCCTGTATAGGGTTTCCAAGGACTGATGGGTTTGAACTATCTATCTTTTGGTTAGAAGTCCAATGCTTGTCCTACAGCACCACACCAGAACTCCAAATAATTACCTGTTGTTAAGTCCTGCCATCCAGTCAGTTCCGACTCATAGCGACTCTATAGAGGGTTTCCGAGGAGCAGCTGGTGGGTTTGAACTGCCAATCTTGTGATCCATAGTCCAGTGCCTAGGAAGTATTTATTGGTGGCACAAAAGAGTGAAATTGGGTGACTAGCTCTCAGAAATCTATCAGCACAATTCAAAACCAACCAACCAACCAACCAACCAACCAACCAACCAACCAAAACCAAAATGTGTAAATATGGTTTTAACATCCATTTTGATTGAGAAAAGTTTCCAGGGTGGTGCAGGTATTTTTAGAAGGACTGTTAATCAGAAGTTTGGCAGTTTGAATCCATCCAGCAGCTCCACAGAAGAAAGACCTAGTAATCTGCATCTATAAAGATTGTACTCCAGAAAACCCTAGACTAGAGCAATTCTACTCTGTAACACAGGATTTGGTATGAGTGGGAATCAGTTCAAGAAAAATTGCATTACCACATAACTCCACTCCCCTGATCTCCCTTTTCTGTATGTGTAATCAGAGTCCAGTGGCTCTCCAGTGACCCAGCAACCCAACAAGAAAGAATACATGCAATAGGTGGAATGTCTGCTCAGTATCACAGCTGGATCAGTGAGACTAGATGTGAGCATCTGTACTTTGCAGAAAGAGGATTTTCTGCTGGATTTGGTGATCCCCATGTATCTTTTCCATCATCAACTCTGATAAAACCAGATCCTCATTCCCTCTCAGACTCCCAAGCACTTTCTCCTGAATTGCTGTTGTTGTTAGATATGTTGAGTTGGTTCTGACTCATGGTGACCCTGTATAGGGTTTCCAAGGAGTTTTAACTGCTGACTTTGTGGTTAGCAATCCAGTGCTTATCCTATATTACCTGCCTCTGGAATTATCACTGCAAATTCAGCTGAGTTTTCCCGAAAGGAGAAATAAGACTAAAAGCTTTTTGGTTCAGATTTATCTACACTCCTACGGAGCTCTGGTAGTGAAGTGCCTACGAGTCGGGCTGCCAACTTCAAGGTCAGCAGTTCAAAATTACCAGCTGTTCTGCAGGAGAAAGATGAGAATCTCTGCTCCCATAAAGATTTACAGCCTCGGAAACTCTATACGGGGTCACTATGAGTTGGAACTGACTCCATGGCACATAACCACTACTACCATACGCACTGAAGAATAAGAACTTCTTCTAATATGGCATACATCTGATTAGGCAATTTCCAATCTTATTCTTACCTTTCCACTATTTGGGATGAGAGATTTGGGTGCAATCACCCTATCTATAAATACTTGAGGCCTGCTGTACCAAATAGGCCCTTGGATTATACTTGCTGCATTCATTAAATAAGTATTTATTGAGTCTTTCAGCCCTGGTGGCACTGTAGGATAGGCTTTGGGATACTAACAACAAAATAAGTAGTTCAAATCCACCAGCTGCTCCATAGGAGAAAGGTTAGGCTATATCAAGATTTATAGTGTCAGAAACTCTATACAGAGTTACTGTGAGTCAGAATTGACTTGATGACAGTAGGCTTGGTTTTTGAGTTTTTTAATGTTAGCGCCACTGAGGGGTCAGTACATTTAGTCAAACATAATCTGAAGAATAATGTGCTTTCAGGATCAATGGAAACCTATTTAATTTTGGATTCTATCCGAGTTAAATCAGAAGAATAAATACATTGTAAATTAAAAAATACTTATGAGGAGCATAGACCAGGGGACAGAAAAAGCAGATCTTGAATCCTGGCTCAAACTTGTTAGGTGCTGTCAAATCAATTCTGATTCATAGCAACTCTATGCACAACAGAATGAAACACTGCCTGGTCCTGCGCAAACCTCATAATCATTGATTGCTACACTTGAGCCCATTGTTGCTGCCACTTTGCCAATTGATCTCACTGGGTCTCTCTCTCTTTTTTTTTTGCAAACCCTCCACTTTACCAACCATGATATCCTTCTCCAGGAACTTACCCTTCCTGATAATATGTCTGAAGTAAAAGAGACTAGTTCTTGTCATCCTGGCTTCCAAGAAGCCTTCTATTTCTTCCGACATAGATTTGTTTGGTTCTTCTGGCAACCATGGTACTTTCAATATTCTTCTCCAGTACTCAGATGCATCAGTCCTTCTACTGTCTTCCTTATTCAATGGCAAACTTTCAATATGAAGCTATTGAAAGCGCCATGGCTTTGATCAGGCATACATTAGTCCTCAAAGTAACATCTTTGCTCTTGAACACTTTAAAAAAGTCTTGTGCAGTAGATTTGCCTAATACAATACATCATTTGACTTCTTGACTATTGCTTCCATGAGTGTTGATAGTGGATCCAAGCAAAATGAAGTTTTGCCAACTGCAGCATTTTCTCCATTTACCATTTATCGTATGTTATCTTTGGAGCCAGTGGTAAGAATTTTTGTTTTCTTTACATTGAGGGGCAACCCATACCAAAGACTGTGGTCTTTGACCTTCCTTCATCAGTAAGTATTTTAAGTCCTCTTCACTTTCAGCGTTCAAGATTGTTATTATCTGCATATTGCAGGTGGCTAATGAATCTTCCTTTGATCCTGATGTCATGTTCTTCTTCATATAATCCACCTTCTCAGATGATTTGCTCAGCATACAGATTGAATAAGTGCGGTGAAAGGATATATCCCTGACTTGCACCTTTCCTGATTTTACACCATTCAGTATCCTCTTGTTCTATTTGAATGACTGCCTCTTGATCTATGTACAGGTTCCTAATGAGCACAATTAAGTGTTGCAGAATACTTATCTTCTGCGATGTCCATAGCTTGTCATGATCCACACAGTTGAAAGACTTTGTGTAGCCAGTAAAATACAGGTAAACGTCATTCTGGTATTCTCTGCTTTTAGCCAAGATCTGTCTGATGCTAACAATGATATCTGTTGTTCCATGTCCTCATCTGAGTCTGGCTTGAGCCTCTGGCAGTTCAATCATATGTAAACATATGATTGCAACCATTTAAAAATTATCTTTAGCAAAAATTTACTTGCATGTGATACTGATGATATTGCCGATGCTTTCTGCATTCCACTGAGTCACCTCTCTTTGTAATGGGCACAAATATGGATCTCTTCCAATCAGTTGGTCAGGTAGTGGTCTTCCAAATTTCTTGGCATAAATGAGTGAGTATATCTTGTGCTGCCTCAATTTGTTGAGAAATTTCAATTTGTATTCCATCAACTCATGGAGCCTTGTTTTTTGTCAATGCCTTCAGTGCACCTTATACTTCTTTCATCAGTACCAGTGATTCTTGACTATATGTTAACTTTTGAAATGGTTGGACTTCAACCACTTCTTTTTGTTACAGTGATGCTGAGTATTCCTTCCATCTTCTTTTAATACATTCTGCATCACTCAGTATTTTGTCCATAGAGTCTTTCAGTATTACAAGTTGAGGCTTGAGAAATGTTGAGTGTGTTCTTCTCTTTTGGTTTTCTAGCTCCAGGTTTTTGCACATTACATTATAATATTTTACTTTGTTTTCTCAAGCTGCCTTTTGAAAATTTCTGTTACCTCCTCATTTCTTTCATTTGCTTTAGCATCTGGAAAACAAGTTTCAGTGTCTCTTCTGACATCCATTTTGGTCTTTTCCTTCTTTCTTGTCTTCTTAATGACCTTTTACTGTCTTCCCGTGTGATGTTCTTGATGTCATCCCACAATTTTTTTGCTTTTCTGTAATTAGTGTCTAATGCATCAAATCTCTTCTTGAGATGATCTCTAAATTCAGGTAGGATATGTTCCAGGTTATATTTTGGCTCTGGTGGACTAGTTTTAATTTTCTTCAGCCTCAGCCTGAACTAGCAATTGATGGTCTGTTCCATAGTCTATCCCTTGCCTTATTTTAGTTGATGATATGGAGCTTTTCCTTCATCTCTTTTCACAGATGTAGTTAATTTGATTTTTGTTTATTCCTGGTGAGGTCCATGTGTATAATCGTCTTTAATGTTATTTTTAAAAGGTATTTGCAATGAAGAAGTCATTGGTTTTGAAAAATCCTATCATGGATCTTCTATAACCAAGTCCATACTTTCCAACTACCGAGCCTTTCTCTTTGCTTTCAACATTTTCATTCTAATTGCCAGTAATTATCAGTACACCTTGTTTGCATGTTTGATCAACTTCCTACTGAAAAAGTGGTTGTTGTTGTTGTTGTGTTGTTAAGTGCTGTCTAGTCAGTTCTGACCCATAGTGACCCTGTATAATGTTTCAGAGGAGTAGCTTGAATTGCTGACCTTGTGGTTCAAACTGACTTTCAGTCCAGCGCATTAACCCACAGTGCCACACCAAGACTCCATAGAATTCTTCAATTTCATCATCATTGACTGTAGTGGTTGATGTGTAAATTTGAACAATAGTGATATTACCTATTCTTCCTTGTAGGCATATGGATATTGTCCTGTCAGAATACTTCAAGATAGATCTTGAAATGTTCTTTTTGATGATGAATATGTTGTCATTCCTCTTCAATTTGTTATTCCTGGCATAGTATATTATATGATTGGCAGATTGAAAATGGCCAGTACCAGTTCCTTTCATCTCACTGAGGAGCTCTGGTAGTGTAATGGTTATGAGCTGGGCTGCTAACCTCAAGGTCAGCAGTTCGAAACTACCAGCTATTCACAGGGAGAAAGATGAGGCTTTCTGCACCCACAAAGAGTTACTGCCTGGGAAACCCTATGCAGAGTCGCTCTGAGTCGGAACCAACTCCATGGCACACCACCACCAATGCCCATGCTATCCATCTTTATGCATTCCATTTCATTCCTGCCAATTTCCAATTTTCTTAGATTCATACTTTGTACATTCGATGCTATGATTAGTAATGGATGTTTTCAACTGTTTCTCCTAATTTTGAGTTGTGCCCCATCAACAAATGAAGGTCCCAAAAACTTTCCTCTACTCATGTCATCACAGTCACCTTTACTTTGAGGAGGCAACTCTTCCCAAGTTGCATTTTGAGTGTCTTTCAACTTGAGGGGTTCATCTTCTGGTCCTATATCTGGCATTATTCTGGTGCTATTCATAATGTGTGGGATCCTGGTGTGGTGCTGTAGGATAAGTACTGGCCTGCAAAGTCATTTTCAGCTGCAAAGTCGGTGGTTCCAACCCACCAGCCACTCTTCGGAAACCCTATAGGATTGCTATGAGTTGCTATTAGTCACTTAGCTAACAACAATCAGTTGTCATCAAATCAACGTTAAGTCATGGTGCTCTCGTGTGTGTCAGAATAGACTGTGCTCCAAAGCGTTTTCAGATGGCTGAGTTTTCAGAAATAGATCAACAACCAAGTCTTTCTTCTGAGACTCCTCCAGGTGGGCTAGAACCTCCAATCTTTCAGTTAGCAGCTGAACACATTAACTGTTTACACCCTGCAGGGAATCCATAATAACTTTACGTGAAATTGAAAATACTAATACCTATCACACATTTTATTCTATGGGGATGGTGAGACATAAAGCAAGAAGGCATGAAGAGAATGTGAGTGGGGTTAGGTATAAAAGGAGAATGATAAAATACAAGAAGAGAAAGGTCTTGCATGACTTCATAATGATCGTGCTTTGGGAACTCAATTCTCTACATGCTTCATGTGTGTGTTTTTTTTGTTTTTGTTTTTGTTGTTTTTTTAATTATAATTGAAACTAAAACTTGAAAAAATGCTTTTGGCAAATGGAGGGTCAGGAAGATTTTGTATGAACTCTGATCTCATCCTACCTGAGAGGAGCACGTGACCTTAACTGTCCTCAACATGACATGGAGAAGATACTACATCTCTCTATGACTGCTTTGCTATAGTGGAAGTTGATTCCATTTATAAACCACTTTCCATGCTTTGAAAAGTAAAGGAGTATGAGACTGAAGTGTTTATTACTAAGATTAAATCGTTTTTAATTTTTAAAGAAACAAAAAACTTGTTGGAATTAGTATATTTATTATCTAAAATCTATGGCCTGAAATCAATGCTTCTGTTTTTATAGTGACCTGCCAAGAAAACTGCATATTTCCTAAAATATGGCATTCAAGGTTTGGGCTGTCCTCATCAGCATGTATAAATTACACTGTGTTTCCTCAAGGCTCGAGATAGAAGAGTCATATATGAAAAAGAAAACTATTAGGTTTCAAAATGAAATCTAGCACTCTGAAACCAAGGAAAACAAATTTTTATAGGACACATATACAAATACCTTTTCTTTATTGTTGCTTTGTTAAGTTCCATTGAGTCAGTTCCAACTTGTAGTAACCGTGTATAGGGTTTCTGAGGAGCAGCTAGTGGGTTTGAATGGTTGAACTTGCGGCTAGTAGTCCAGTGCTTATCCTACAGTTCCACACATGTTCATCTACACCTATCTTTTCATATATAATATAACTCTACAAATACACAAGGAACATGAAGTGCAAGGATCTGACAAACTGCACCCAAAGAAAATTTCAAGGAGCGGGTGTTCTGTTTAGATACCAAACCTTTTTTCTGAGGTTCTTCTGGATGGACTCAACCTACAACCTTTCAGTTAGCAAAGGTTTTTGTTGATTCCAACTCATAATAACCCCATGTGATGAAGTAAAACTGTCTCCTATGCAGAAAAGAAGCCGTGATAGCATAGTGGTTAAGCACTAGGCTTTTATCTGAAAGGTTGGAGGTTAGAACCCACTAATGCTGTTTACTTCCAGGGAGAAAGATGTGGCCGTCTGCTTCCATAATGATTTACATCATTGGAAACTCTATGGGAAAGTTCTACTCTGTTCTCTAGGGTCACTATGAGTTGGTATTGACTCCTGACAATAGGTAATCTCTATGGAAGCAGATCAGCGGTTCTTTTTCCTGCTGAGTCACAGGGTGGGTTGGAACCCCTAACCTTTCAGGTAGCAGTTGAGCACTTAACAGTTTGCTCCATCAAGGCTGCTTTGTCTGTGAAGAGAATGTTTTTATTTGTCTTGTTCCGTGTTGTTTCCTGATGCCTAGCACCATCCCTGGGACACAGCAGGGCTCAACAGATAGTTGTAAAATTAGCAAATACACATATGAAAACACACACAAGCATTTACACACAAGTACATATGTCTTTGGTCTACAACTAAATTTCACAGTTCATCTTCTCTTGTGTTTCTCCTCTTTTGTAATCAGATAATGAACAAACTGTTAGCATCAGTGAGAGCAGAGGGAGGAAATAACAAGGAATTATAAAACATAGTTCTCAGGGCTAAGAAGCTTATGACCTGACAGGGCAAGCCCATAAGAAAAAGCCATGAGAATAAAGCCCAGGAAATTCTTAGCAATACATAGCACTGTCTGGAAACTCAGAAGCAAGAGTGTGAGTGGATTGATAGGAAACAGGGCAAGTACCACCCAGTTAGCCTACACAAAACAATGTGTTGTTTGTGCCCTTAGGGGGTAGGGAGTGAGTGGCTATTGGGAGAGCAGGCCTGGAGCATAATCTTTGTAAAATTTTGCTTGGAGAACCAGAAATTTGAACTAGTGTCTGATAGGGACCCCTCACTATTCTAACCAGCTTCTGATGAGAAACTGGCTCTTCTATTTAGGAAGCTACTGAGAAAGGTACAAACATATAAGGCGTTTCAGTTGAGCCGCTTTCTGCAGATATACTTCCTCTGAGGAGTGGAAAACTCCATTACAGACCCAAAGAGTGCAAAAGGGTGCCCATATACGTGAACAGGAAGATTGTGGCCAAAAAGCTAATAATACAATGATGGAAATCCTCAGCTCTGTGTCCAGGGAAGGCTTGGTTTAGCAATCTCTGTGAGCGAGTGGAACCAGCTCAACCAACGTCAGCAATTTGAAGACATCTGGTCTTTATTTTTGGACTTTTATACACTGAGGAGGCTTATGGTTATGTGATGTAGAGGCCATTTACTTGTGTCAATCTAAAGAACTTCTTATAATAGGAATCCCTCACACTTAGAATAGAATCTTGCTCTCACAAATCTCCTTGAGATATTCAAGTATTAACTCTTTATTCCTCAGACTGTCTTTCTGAGAGAAGTTATTTGAAGAGGCAGTTTTAATAGGGAAATAAAACTATGAAGTAGATATGTGTATTTTACTGAAGGGTTAATCTGTAGATGGTGGGGTCCTCAGGAACTTTAGCATCCCTTGACTGCCAAAAGTAATTATTTTTTCCTCTTGCTAAGCTCCTTGGCCTTCTTTTCTTCTCCCTCTGCTTTGCCATTTCTTTTGGTTTCTGTTCATCCTCAGCCATCCCCTAGCTGTGTCTGCTCTAAAAAACACCTCACTGGTGAATCCAGTATTTGCTTTCCACTCACCTCCGCCAACCCCCACTTGTACCTTCCATCTCCCTCCACTTCTTTTACCCACCTGCCCCTATCATTCTTTACCTTCCCCATGACCTCCCTTAATAAAGGTAGAGTTCCAGTGCCCAGGACTCTGACGAGTGATAAGTTATTTACAATAGGATATGGTAGCACTGTAGGGTAAGCACTGGACTGCTAACAGAAAGGTCAGTAGTTCAAATCTACCAGCCACTCCATGGGAGAAATAAAGATTTACAGTCTTAGAAACCCTATACAGTGTTGATATGAGTCGGAATGGAGGCCTGGTATGGCACTGTAGGATAAATACTGGGCTGCTAACCATAAGATTGCCAGTTCAAACCCACCAGTTGCTCCTCAGAAACCCTACACAGGCTCATTATAAGTCAGAACTGACTCCACTGCACTTAATAACCACATGAAATGAGCAAATACACATATGAAAACACACACAAGCATTTACACGCAAGTACATATGTCTTTGGTCTACAACTAAATCCACTTGATGGTAGTGGGTTTTTGTTGTGGTTTTGTTTGTTTGATTGGTTGGTTAATAGTCTAAAAATGACTGAGGGGCTTTCCCTCTACCAGATAACATTTTCATTTTTATTTGGAATTTCAATGTCAAAGAAATCAGTTGAGTATTCCTGTACCATGGTGGTCTTCCCTTTGATTTTCTCCCCATCTGGCTGCCCACTGAGACCACCTGCAGAGTGGGCACAAGTTCTCAGGCCAAGGTCTCTGAAATGCCTGCTGAGCTTATCTGTCTCTCATTCTAGTGTTTTTGTATTTATGTGATGTTTTTCAATCTACTACAAGAGTCAAAGGCACTGGGCAAGGTAGACAGCAGGAAGAGAGTGAAGAAAAGCTGCAAATGAAATAAAGGGCCAAGCTCCTGGCTGAGGTACTCAGTCTGTGGAAAGGCCCACTGGGTTCCAATGATATTGTCGTCCATTAAAAAAATCCATAGGCTTTTAAAAAATGCATTTTTACCTTAATATAGCAGGAACAGCCACTCTGCCATGTAATTCCTGAGGATTTATGGCTGGCTGGGGTTAATGGCTTGAGGTGTTATTCCTTTCTGTGCCTCATTAATCCCCAGGAAGTGCCTGTGCTAAAGGGGTTGTTTAGACCCAGTCAAGCCTCAGAGACACTCACCTTCTCCATTCTCTACACCAGCTCCAAGATGCTGGGCGAGACCAAGACCAGGATGTGCCAACTTTCTCTCCCACTCAGGTTCTTTGTCTGCACCACTTTGTCCTTCAGAACTTGGCTTATTGACCCCCAAATGTCATTTGGGTTTTAGATAGGAGTTGGGAGAGATGGCAACCATTTTTCATGGACACCTGCTTTGTTGATATGACTGTGTTCTGATTTCATCCTCCTACATACAGAATGTTTGAAAAAGACAAAAATGGGGTCTCCTGAGAATGAGAAATAGAAAGGTGGGTGTACTTTTGCTCTTGTATTTTATGAAAGAAGAGACTAGTTGACTGGGTGGAGGGGGGGCGCGGTTGGGTGGTGAAGAGAGAAAAGATAGAATTTCTCTCAGAAGCGTAATATGCTTTCTGATGAACAGAACTTGTCACACTTTGGTGGAAAAATCACAGCCTTTCAAATAGACTACAGTGTTTATCAAGTGTCCTGTTATACCATTTTGTATGGCTTCTCTTCCACAAACATTTATTGAGCACTTATTTACTAAATAGGTGTAGTTTCAGGACACACGCATAAACAAGAGCCACAAGGTTCCTGTCTTCAGGTTTTCTATTTTTTAAGTAGGTTTTAGGGAAGAAGTTTATGAATGGCCAAGAATAAACAAAGAAATATTTAGGTCAAGAATAAACAAATATTTAATCTTTTTACAACATGGTGGATCAGGCAGGCCAGCTGTGTTTATGCACATTACACAAATGACAATCCTAAGATTCTGAAGGGGTCAAGTGACTTATTTAAGGTCAAATGATTTGTCTGTCTATTCCCTCAAATATCCAGTAGAATTACTGAAGCCACATCCCTCACCATCTCTAGATATTTGTATTTAAATATGACTAGGGGATGGTCCTTACTGACTTGGACTTGGAGTGTCTGTACACTGAAATAGTTAACATGTTCTAGTACCTCCATCACAATGTTGGAGGGTGGAATCCACCCAAAGGAGCCTTAGAAGAAAGGCTTGGTGATCTGCTTCTGAAAAATCAATCATTGAAAAACCCTATGGAACACAGTTCTACTGTGATAGTCATGTGTTGCCATGAGGTGGAGTCGAGTCAATGACAGTTGGTTGATCTAGAGCTCAGAGTGTAATAAAATAAGAGCCAAAGAAACAGACTAACACATTCCAACCTGACAATGACTGTCACATCATTTGTTGAGTCACTGCCACTGAGGCAATTCTGACTCATAGAAACCCTGTATAAGGTTACTGAGGCTATAAATCTTTAAGAGAGCAGAGAGTCTCATTGGTCTCCCAAGGAGCAGCTGGTGTGTTTGAACTGCTGACCTTGAGGTGAGCAGTCCAGAGCTTGTCCTACAGCTCCACTAGGGATCCCTATCATTTGTAGTGGGGCTTTTGAAAGCAAAATGGGCCCTTGGATGAAGAAGCCTTGAGTTGGCCTGAGAGAGTAGAAGAGAAGCAAGGGCTGAGACCCAGGTTGGAGGTACCCTCTGGAGTGTGCTCAGTAACACCTGTTGGATGAGGTTGAGTTAGCTTTACATGATCTGCCCCCAGGCCTTTAGAAAGCCTACATTAAAATTAAACAAAACACTCTTTTCATTCCAAACTGAAATAGAAATTATTTGTTCAACTTTTGGTTAAGCTTCCCAACTTTTATCTGTTTGATTAAAAGCTGAAGAGCTGCTAAGGTAAAAGATAAATGGCAGACTATTTCTATAGATTAATGTAAAAGTGCCCAGAAATTCCTTATAGCATTTGCTGCAGTGCCTCTCATCCTTCCTGTACATCTGTCCCACCTCCATTGTTGTTGTTGTTAATTGCTGTTGATTTGGTTCTGACTCATAGGGTTTCCAAGGATCAGCTGGTGGGTTTGAACTGCTGACCTTGTGGTTCTCAGGCTACCTCCATTAGATTGTTCTTAATTGGGATGTAGTGTTACCCAGTTTCAACTATAGCAGTGTAGATGGAGCCAACGATAATAAGGAAACCTGGGTCTACCATTAACTAAAATTCTGATCTTAGATAGGCTGCTTAGTCTCTTAACATCACTGTTCCTAATCTATAAATGGGATCATAATACCTGTCCTGCCTTATCAAAGAAGTCTTGTGAGAATCAAATAGGATACAACATGAAGCAGTGATTAAGAAAGAGCAAAACACTCTGCGTGTGTTAGGGGATGTCATTACTATTACTATAACACGCCCACTAACTGAGGAAGATGCTAGACATTGCTAACTTGGCTTAGCTTCTGATGTGCGCAAAGGGGTGTTAGACGTCTCGTATTCCTTCAGCGTCAGAGGGCTGGGAGAAGGCCCTGGCAAATGAAGCTAAACATCTACCCTTCTTTAGCATTCTCCTCCTACAAGGGTCAGGTTCCCACTTCAGGGCTCAGTTTCCCCAGTCTAATAAATCATTACAAATTATCTCATTTTTCTTGATAAGTAACGACCCCTGGCTGCCTTGTCTCCTTTTAGACAGCAACTGCTTCCATGAGCTGGCAACTCCAGCTCCACTGGGCTTTGGCCAGGCCTGCGCAGGAAGACCGAGCAGGGGATTAGGATGAGGGTTATTCACATCCTCTGCAGACACCTTCTCATGTTCAGTGTCTGCTTGGCTGGCATTAAAGGCGGAGGGAGTGCTGAGGGGATGGCTGTGTGGGGGTACAGGAAGGAAAGCATGGGTAGGGAGAATTTTGTTGCCAAGCTGAGAGGGTTAGGAGAGGAAAAGTGGGCAGAGGGGAAAACCAGAGGGGGAGGATATCATGTAGTCAGATCCAAATATCTTATTTAAACAGATAGAAGAGATAATATTTATTTCTTCTGTAGATATAATGATCATGTTATTGAAATAAAAATGGAGATTGTAGATTACGATCTAGTAGATATATTTATGAGGATAAGGGGACAGCATATTTCAAATGTAGACTTTCTGAGAGTATTCTGACGAGTGTTCTGTTCTATTACCATATAAATCAAGTAGTGGCTGTCCAGTTGATTCTGACACACGACAATCCCACGTATGTCTGAGTACAAAGTGCTCCATGGAGTTTTCAATGTCTGATATTTAAAAAATTGGCCTCCAGGTCTTTCTTCCAAGGTGCCTCTGGGTCGATTCAAATTGCAAATGTTTAGGTTAGTATCCAACCGAGGGATTTCTTATGATCATATGCCTCCTAAATACCCTTGTACAATATCAAGCCTGGCTGAGTGTCATTTTGCCATCAGGCACACTTGTGAAGTCTGTGTTTTGAATCCTGGTATTTATCTCTCCTTTTTTTTTTTTTCTTTGAACAAATACCTACTGAGTACCACATTTGCAGGGCCAGGGATTTAGGAGCGTGAGATCTGAGCAGTTGCACAGGGCCCTGCACTTGAGAGGACCCTGGGCTTGGCTTCATGCTCTGCTGCTACCATGTTGAAATTACCTTTTTTTTTTTTTTTAAATACTAATAAAGGGCCCCCACATTTTCATTCTGGGACATGCTGCAGAAGGTAGGTGACCAGTCCAATGTGGGATACCATATTAAGAATTTGGGGGTGAAAAGACACAGTCTTTTCCCAAAGTTTCTCCCTGACTGCCACCAGCTTCTTGTCTAGGCAATGCTCTGGTATTATTGTTAGGTGACGTGGAGTTGGATAGATCGAAATACTACTAGGTCCCATGCCCTAGGTATAGGGCTTAGCTTTCTGCTAAAAACCATCTTAGCTAAATGGACATCTGAAAAGCTTCTTGTTAACCAATTCACTACAAAGCATAATTCGTGCTATTGTGTTGTTAAGTCGTGGGGTTCTTTCCAGTTCACAGTAACCCTGTATAATGTTTCCAAAGAGTTACTGATAGGTTTGTTATCCACAGCTGACTTTGTGGATAACAGTCTAGTGCTTATCCTACATGTCAAACCAGGACTCCAAGCATAATGTTGTTATTGTTGTTAGGTGCCATCAAGTTGGTACCAACTCATAGCGACCTTATGCACAACAGAATGAAACACTGTCCAATCCTGGGCCAACCTAACTATCATTGCCATGCTTGAGCCCACTGATGCTGCCACTTGGCCAGTCCATCTTAGGGGGGGTCTTCCTCTTATTCTCTGACCCTCCACCGTACCAAACATGATATCCTTCTCCAGCGACTGGTCCCTCCTGACAATATGTCTGAAGTATGAGAGACCAACTTTGGCCATCCTGGCCTCCAAGGAGCACTCTGGCTGCACTTCTTCCAACACAGATCTGTTGATTCTTTTGGCAGCCCCTTGGTACTTTAATTATTCTTCTCCAACACCTTAACTCAAAGGCATCAATTCTTCTATGGTCTTCCTTATTCACAGTCCAGCTTTTGCATGCAATGAGATTATTGAAAATACCATGGCTTGGGTCAGGCACACCTTAGTCCTCAAGTTGACAGAGTGTTTTACTCTTTCTTAATCACTGCCACATGTTTGCTCTTCAATGCTTTAAAAAGGTCTTGTGCAGAAGATTTGCCTAATGCAATACGTCATTTGATTTCTTGGTTGTTGCTTCTGTGAGTATTGATAGTTGATCCAAGAAGAATGAAGTCCTTGACAACTTCAATCTTTTCTCTGTTGAGAAGACTGTTGTTCGTTGGTCCAGTTGTGAGGATTTTTGTTTTCTTTATATTGATGTGCAATCCATACTGTGCTCTTTGGTCTTCATCAGTACATGTTTTAAGTCCTCTTCACTTTCAGCAAGCAAGGTTGTATCATCTGCATATTGAATGTTGTTAATGAGTCTTCCTTCAATCCTGATGCCACGTTTTTCTTCATATAACCTAGCTTCTCGGGTTATTTGCTCAACACCCAGGTTGAATAAGTATGGTGAAAGAATGCAGCCCTATCGCACACCTTTCTTAATTTTAAACCATTCAGTGTTCCCATGTTCTGTTCGAAAAACTGCCTCTTGGTCCATGTACAGATTCCTTATGAGCACAATTAAGTGTTTTGGAATACTCATACTTCACAATGTTGTCCATAGCTTGTCATGATCCACACAATCGAAAGCTTTTGTATAGTCAATAAAGCACAGGTAAACATCTTTCTGATATTCTCTGCTTTCAGCCAAGATCCATTGGACATCAGCAATGGTATCTCTCATTCCACGGCTTCTTCTGCATCCAGCTTGAACCTCTGGAAGTTCTATGTCAATGTATGCTTGTAGCTGTTTCTGTATTACTTTTAGTAAAACTTTACTCGCGTGGATATCAAAGATATTGTCCGATTTCCACATTCCATTGGGTCACCTCTTTTTGGAATGGGCAAAAATATGGATCTCTTCCAATCAGTTGGCCAGTCTTCCATATTTCTTGATGTAGATGAATGAGTGCCTCCAGTGCCGCCTCACTTTCTTGAAAGATTTCCAGTTTTTTGTTTTTTTTTTAGATTTTATTTATTTATTGTAAGTTTTATTGTGAATTTTGTGATAGTTTACATGGGGGAACATTAGTTGTACATTTATCTTATTGTATATTGTTTCTTCCTCCCTGGGTCCTGAGTCCTCTGCCTCCATCTCAGGGATTGCTGCCTCTCTGGGTAGGGTTCCGCTCTCCACTCTTCTCCTTTCATGGTTCCAGGGACCTCTGTTCACTGCCTGCAAAGTCAATCACTCCCCTCCTTGCCACAAAATGCCCACCTTTACATTTACAACCTTCACAATCAGTCCTGATAACAATTATTCACCCTTGCATCACAAGAGACCTATCCGCATTTCCTTTAATCGTCTTGCCTAGACAGACTGGATACTACTCAGTGGAGATTGTACCTTGCTCCACACTCTCTGGATCTAGGTTCCCTCTTGAAAGCTTGTAAACCAGTCACTTCTTGCCTTTGTAGGCCCCCCATTTTGGATAGTCAATGTCCAAGTTGCCCATCCCTATTTACTCTGTGTATGGGGGAGGTGGGAATGATCCCTGCTACAAAGATTTGTTCCCTCTTTTGAGCTACTGCATCGAAAGGTGTAGGTCAAGTTCATCTAATTGTATCAGATTACTCTTTTTTTTTCCTCTTCTTTCTTCTTCTAGTTGAGCTCTGATCACCCAGTCATTGAGGCTAGGTCAAATGGGTATTATCTGCAAGTGTGGTGTGGGTGCTCTTGTGGATATGCCCTCTCTTCTTATCCACTGGAAATTTCACCCTCCACTCCAGTCCTCCATGGCTATGTCACTGACTCTGGGCCCAAGAGTTCCCAGGTCTTGCCACACTGCTGGCCAACCAGGTCTCCACTTGGGTTTATTGACCATTGTAGGGCTTAGCTCACAGCCTTATAGTTGTTATTCCCTCTTTTCCCCTTGTTGGCGGTGAACGTGGTCACCCATCAGAGCGTGTATTCTCATTGAGTCTTAGTCTTGAAAGGGGATTTATTCTGAGGGGACCCGACCCCTTGCCTTGATGTCTCCTATGTGGGCAACTTGCTTGTTCTTGTAGTCATTGGTCTGTCTGTTTTGTGTTTTTCCTGTCAGTCTTTCTTTCAAGAGGTATCTTCTGTTTTTCTAGCTGCTCCAGGCTGGTCTGCCTTTCCTCTCAGAGGGAAATTTCCCACCTCTGAAGATTCTGGATTCCACCTGTAGTCTTATGTAATGCAGAAGCTCCACAGTCAGCCTCCTTCAGTGGGCACATTGTATCCCCATTTTAAGTATTCCAATCAGTTATAGGCAGAAGACAGTCTTACAAGCTTTCTATGGTGATATTTCTGGCTTTTCCTTTCTCTCCCCTTCCAGTATCTATTTTATAACGTAATGCAAGGAATACCAAGATTCAGTAGACCGCCAAACATCTTAACATTATTTCCCCCTTTTTCCCTTTTCCAACCATGTCTCACTCCATGTACCCACTCGCCCTGTTGTTTCAAGGTTGTATATACATTATTATTTACCTCTGTCCTACTTAGTCCATAAGGACCTGCCTACTTGTTCTCCCCTCTGCTTTGTTCTTCCATTCCCCTCTCCCCTTTTGTGTATTGCCCCCCTCCCTAGCACCCTAACTAACCTGTGTCTATTCTCTGCCCTGTGCTCTACCTTTCCGTCCTTCCCCTCACCCCACGCCCCCGCATCCCAGCAATTAGCAAAGAATCTCCCCAACCCCCTTTAGTATGGGTTCTTTTTCTTGGTCTTTTATCGTAGTGGTTCTATGCAGTATTTCTCTTTTTGTGACTGACTAATTTCACTCAGCATAATGCCCTCAAGGTTCATACATGTTAACTGGTGGTTTGCAGCTTCCTTGTTATTCTTCAAGGTAGCATAGTATTCCATTGTGTGTATGCACTACAGTTTGTTTATCCATTCTTCAGTTGATGGACACTTTGGCTGTCTCTATCTCTTTGTTATCATAAATAGTGCTGCTATGAACATTGGAGTACATATATCTTCTCATGTTGTGGCTCGTTTTTCTTGTGGGTAAATACCAAGTAGAGGACTTGCTGGATCATATAGTATTTCTATTTTTAACCTTCTGAGGAAGTGCCATATTGCTTTCCTGAGAGGTTGGACCATTTTGCAGTCCCACCAGCAGTGCAGGAGTGTTCCAGTCTCTCCACATCCCTGGCCAGCATTTATTGTCCTCAATTTTTTTGATCTTTACTCTTATTGCTGGTGTGATATCTCATTGTTGTTTTGATTTGCATCTCTAATGGCTAGTGGTTGTGAACATTTCTTTATATGTTTGTTGGCTTCCCGGATCTCCTCCCTGGTGAAGTGTCTGTTCATATCCTGTGTCCATTTCTTAATTGGGTTATATGTCTTATTTTTGTAGATGTGTAGTATTTTCCTATGTATTTTAGAAATGAGTCCCTTATCTGAT
>NW_006408618.1:6970985-6998444 GCF_000296735.1 Chrysochloris asiatica
CTTTTGATGAGGTCTAATAGTTTTTTTACTGAGTCTTTGGTGTTTTCTATGTATAGGATCATATCGTCTGCAGATAAGGAAAGTTTTACTTCCTCTTTGCCAATTTGGATGCCTTTAATTTCTTTATCATGCCATATAGCTCTAGCTAAAACTTCCAGCACAATATTGAATAGGAGTGGTGATAAAGAGTATCCTTGTCTGGTTCTTGTTCGCAGGGGGAAGGCTTTCAGTTTCTCTCCATTGAGTGTGATGTAGGCTCTTGGTTTTGTATATATGCTCTTGATTATATTGAGGAATTTCCCTTCAATTCCTGCTTTGTTGAGTGTTTTTATCAAGAATGGATGTCAGATTTTATCAAATGCCTCTTCTGCATCCATCGATATGATCATGTGGTTCTTTTCCTTTTTCTTATTTATATGATGGATTACGCTGATTGTTTTCCTGATGTTGAACCATCCTCGCATCCCTTTTATGAAACCCACTTGGTCATGAGTATTATTTTTTTGATGTGCTGTTGGCTTCTATTGGCAAGGATTTTGTTGAGAATTTTGCATCTATGTTCATGAGGGATATTGGTCTATACTTTTTTTTCTTAGTGATGTCCTTCCCTGGTTTTGGTATAAGGGCTATGCTTGCTTCATAAAAAGTAATAGGGAATTTTCCATCCTCTTCTATGTCCTGGAATAATTTGAGTAGAGTTGGTGACAGTTCTTCTCTGAATGGTTGATAGAACTCACCCGTGAAGCCATCTGGGCCTGGGCTTTTGTTGGTTGTGAGTTTTCTGATGACATGGTCAATTTCTTCTTTTGTTATGGGTTTGTTCAAATTTTCTACTTCAGTCTGACTAAGTTTAGGTAGGTTGTGTTTTTCTAGAAATGTATCCATCTCATCCAAATTTTTGAATTTGTTGGAATACAGCTCTTCATAGTATTCTGTTATTATCTTTTTTATTTCATTTGGTTCTGTTGTGATTTCTCTGGGTGGTTTCTAATGCGATTTATTCATGTCCTTGCCCTCTTTTCTTTAATTAGTTTTGCCAATGGTTTGTCAATTTTATTAATAATTTCAAAGAACCAGCTTCTTGTCTTGTTGATTCTTTCTATAGTTTTTTGGTTTTCCATCTCATTTATTTTTGCTCTTATCTTTACTATTTCCCTTCTTTTGGTGACTGTAAGTTCCCTCTGCTGGTCTGCTTCTAATTGTTGAAGATGCTGTGTTAATGTGTTGATTTTGATTCTTTCCTCTTTTTGGATGTATGCATTTATCGCAATAAATTGTCCTCTCAAGACTGCTTTTGCCGTGTCCCAAAGATTTTGATATGTTGTGTTTTCATTCTCTTTTGTTTCTAGGAACTTAGTGACTTCACGTTTAATTTCTTCTTTTACCTGGTCGCTTTTCAGCAGGGTGTTGTTCAATTTCCATGAATTCGACTTTATTGTTTTGGCCTTCTTATTGTTGATTTCTAGTTTTATAGTATTGTGGTCTGAGAAGATGCTCTGTAGAATTTTGATGGTTGTGAATTTAAGGAGGCTTGCTTTGTCACCTAATACATGGTCAATTCTGGAAAATGTTCCATACACACTGGAGAAGAATGTATATTGTGCTATTGTTGGATAGAATGCTCTGTATACATCTATGAGGTCAAATTGGTTGATTATGTTGTTAAGTTCCTATGTAGCATTGTTGAGTTTCTTTTTGGTTGTTCTATCCCTTTTTGAAAGTGGTGTGTTGAAATCTCCCACTATTATTTGTGGATTTATCTCTTTCTTTCTTCATTTCCATTAAGGTTTGCTTCATGTGTCTTGGTGCTCTTTCATTGGGAGCCTATATGTTTATTATGGTTATGTTGTCTTGCTCAAATGACTCTTTGATCTTGAGATAGTATCCTTCTTTGTCTCTTGTGCTGGTTTTTATCTTAAAGTCTAATTTGTTGGAGATTAGTATCGCCACTCCTGCTTGTTTATTGTTGCTGTTGGCTTGTTAAATTTTTTTCCATCCTTTAACTTTTAATCTGTTTTTGTCTTTGTGTGTAAGATGTGTCTCTTGCAGGCAGCATATTGATGGATCTTGTTTTCTTATCCATTCTGCCACTCTTTTTCTCTTCACTGGTGCATTCAATCCATTGACATTCAATGTAATTATCGATAAGTATGAATTGATTGCTGTCATTATGTTACTTTTTTGGCGGTGCTGTTTGTTCTTTGGTTCTGCTGTCCTTCTTGTGTTGGATTTGTGTTCTTTGAGTTGTTTCTTGTTGGTTTCTTCCTAGTTTCTATGTTTGCTTGTTCTGCTTGGGAATTCGTTTTTAGGATATGTTGTGGAGTTTTAACTTTCTTTGGGGTTACCTTGTAGTCTACTAACTTTTCTCTGCATTTAGGATACTCCATTGTAACCTGTAATTTACCTGGCATCCCCACCACCTGAGCTTCTGTTGCTGTGTTTGTCCCTTCTTTGACATTGATATGTTTTTGGCCTTCAGTTGATCTCTCCGCTCCTTTGAGTTTGTTGTTGTAGTCTCGTTCTGTTCTGGACTCTGCTATCTGTTGGCTGTGTTCCAGGTGGTGTTGCCATACCTGTCAGTCTCTGTTTATTGTCTGTTCTTGTTGGTTCTCTGTCCACAGAACTCTCTTTAGGATGTTTTGACGTGCTGGGTTGGTTTTGATAAAATCTCTCAGATTTTGTTTATTCTGGAATGTTTTGATCATACCATCAAATTCGATTGATTGTTTTGCTGGATAGACGATTCTTGGTTGACAGTTTCTTTCTTGCAGGGCTTTGTATATGTCTCCCTTTTGCCTTCTCGCCTGCATGGTTTGTTCTGAATAGTCAGAGCTTAATCTAATTTGCTTGCCTTTATAAGTTATATTTCTCTTCTCCCTGGCGACTTTCAGTATTCTTTCCTTCTCTTTGATTTTGGAGAACTTGATTATTATATGTCTTGGAGACTTTGTTGTGGGGTCTATCCTTCCTGGGTACGTTGGGCTTCTTGAATGTTTATCTTCTTATCTTTCAAGATGTTAGGGAAATTTTCTTTCATAAGCTCTTCAACTATCTCCTCTGTGGACTTCTCTGATTCTTGTTCCAGAATGCCAATAATTCTTACATTATTCCTCTTCATGTTATCCAGCATGAATCTTAGACTCTCTTCAGATTGTTTTATCCTTTTAGCGGCTTGCTCTTCTATCTTGGCAGTATTGAGAGATTTGGCTTCCATTTCCCTAGTTCTGGCTTCCATCTCTTCAAGTCTGCTCCTTTCCCTTTTCAGTCTATTGCCCATTTCTGATATCCTATTATTGATCACTTGGACATCTTTTTGCAGGTTTTGAATTGTTTCCAATGCTGTGTCAATCCTATTTGATTGTTCCTGCAGTACTTTCCTTACTTCTTCCTTATTTTCCTCAATCCCTTTTTAGAGTATTTGAATTTGTTTCCATATCATTCTTCTGAATTCCCTCTCAGGCATATCCAGAACCCACTCCTCCTCCTTTATAATGCCTTTGTCTGTCTCCGGCTTATTTGCATCAGCTGCTCTCTTCTGTTTTTGGACGTGTTTCGATAAAGTTTGTTGTTTGTTAGTGGTCATGATTAGTATTATTTTATTCTTCTTCTTATTAATATGATCAGGAGATAGGCTTCCCTTATCACCTGTAATGCGTAGCAGGCGTTGTTATGTCTTGTCTTAGTGGTGGAGTATTATATTGTAAGCTTATAGCTTGGCTATATGGCCATGATTGCTGCCTCTTCTTAGGTGATGTAGGGAGGAAAAGCTCCCACCTCCAGGAAAGATGTGTGATCAAAAGACCAAAAGCAGAAGTAATATAAACACATAGACAGAAGTCAGCACTTTGGAGCAGAAATGCTTTTCCATGCTACACCATCATTGTGTGTGCAAATGGAAGCCTCCAGCAGGGGTGGGGGTGACCCCCTTTTCAGGCCTCTCCTCTAGCCATTGCCATATAGGTGGGCAGATATATATTGGGGAGTTAATGGGAGAAAGATCGACCGCTATTTTTGTCTCTGATTGTCTGGTTGAGACCTGTTCTGTTGGGGTTTTATAGATTGCCTTGAGTTTGTCCTGCCCAGCGAGCTCAGGCAGCAGCCCAATCCCGGGTTGCAAGGTTGATAGCTGGAGATAGATTCTGATCTGTTCCCTGGGAGAAGGGCTTAGTGTCCTGCCCAGGCTCACATGCACTGGCTCTGAAGCCTGGTCCAGTTGTTTGCATTTATCTGCGAGTGCATAGTGCAAATCTCAGAATGGTTGAGTCCTATTATGGTATGGGTTTACAGATTGCTTTCTATTGCTAGAACAATAGCTGGAAGTTCCCTTCTGCTGCCTGGGAGTTAGGCAATGTGCTCTGCTCTGGCTCTTCACGGCTTCAGATTGGGGCTGACAGCGGGTGACTTGAAAAATTGCTGCCCGCTCCCTCTCTCTGTGCCGTGGGTAAACTGTTTTGCCTGATGTCCGTGCTGAGATCTTCAGCTGGGGCAGGGAGCTTTTGGGGGAGAATTGTGTAGTGTCTTGTGGATTTGTTTGTTTAGGTTTTTTTTTTTTTTCTGGAAATGCTGCTTTCTCAATGGGCTGGCTTTAGCCCCACCCTCTAAACTCTGCAGGGGCAGGGTAATCACCGGATTGGTCCTGTGGGTCCGTTGGCAAGAGTCTTAAGATGTCCGTATTTTCCTTAGCGTGATTTTTTCAAAAATGCGAGTTCGGGAAATTGAAGACGTAGATCTTATGATAGATCTTATGATAGTTTGGAAGGTGTGGGTTTGCTATATGAACGTTTCCTTCGTGAGGTCTCCCTCCCTTCTCACTGAAGCGTTCCCTACCTGACTCCCCTGGCTGCAGCCCAGAACTGGAACCAAATTGCAATTTTTATCCCATCAATTCCTGGAGCCTTGTTCTTTGCCAATTCCTTCAATGTACCTTGGACTTCTTCCTTCAGTATCATTGGCTATTGATCATATGCTACCTCTTTAAACGGTTGAACATCAACCATTCCTTTTTAGTATAGTGACTCTGCATATTCCTTCCAGCTTCTTTTGATGCTTTCTGCAAATGTTTGTTGAACTACTCTAGAAAATTAGAATGTTACAGAAACATATAAAGAAAAAAATAAGTAAAACGGTCCATGGTGCCCTCATCCATATTCAGTTGTTATCTCTGGATGAGTGATATTGTTGCTGTTGTTGTTAAGTGCCACAGAGCTGGTTCTGACTCATAGCAAACCTGTATAGGATTTCCAAAGAGAGGCTAATGACTTTCATTTGATAAATTTAAACAGAAGATGGATTCTACTGGATAAGTAATTTTGTAATCCTGGATTTTCACTTAAAATTGCATTTTAACCTATGGCCCATGTCATTAAATAATTTCCCAAAGCATGGTGTTTTATATTTACAGCATTAAATCAAATGGAAGTGTCATAATATATTTTCTCCTATCCAATTTTGGAGATACATTTAGGTTGTTTTCAATAGTTTTCTATGGTAGATATCACTTGGGTGATCATCCTGGTATACAGATATTTGCTTCTTTGGTTAGTTTCTTAGGATAAATTTAAAAGACAAAGTTACTGAATGAAAAGCATGAAGAGGCATATCATATACTGGAATTCTCTTGCAGAAGACTAACAACTTTTACTCTTACCAGCAGTGACTGAGAAGACCTATTTCACAAATCCCCCAAGACTAGCTATTTTTATTTTCTATCAAGGCGGGCCTATTTGTTATGTGATAGCATCTCTCTGATTACTTGTTAGATTGGATATATTTTTATTGGGAAAGTATCTTGCCTCTCTTAAAAAATTCTGTAACCATAGTTTCTGTTTCTTGTCCTATCTGAGTGCTCCCCATTTTCTCAGCTACCTATGTTATTATTAAGTGCTGACGAGTTGGTTCTGACTCATAGCAACCCTGTATAGGCTTTCTGCCAACTTCGTGGTTCAAATGGAACTTACAATCCAGTGATTATTCTATGGTGTCGTATTCATATTGTTGTTGTTAAGTGCCATCGAGTCGATTCCAACTCATAGCTCTGAGGAACAGCTGGTGGATTTGAACAGCTGACCTTTTTGTTCACAGTCCAGTGCTGATCTTATAGCACCATACCAGGAGAAAACATATATTAGGCTGATAGCAAATGCCAGGCTGACCTTATATTGAAGGTATTTGTTGTTGTTAAGTGTTGTCAAGTCGGTTCCGACTCATAGCAACCTTATGTAGGGTTTCTGAGTTGTGGTTGGTGAGTTTGAGCTGCCGACCTTGTGTATCAAACTGACTTGTGGTTATGTGCTTATCCTACTTAAAGATTTGTTATATATATATATATAATATTTTTATAAAGCTTGTTGTGTGGTGTTGAATCAATTCCAACTCATAGAGTCTTATGTGACAGTATAAAACAACCTCTTGGCATTTTCTAGGCTATAGCTTTTGCAGGACCAGATTTCCAAGACTTTTGTCCTGCAGAGAACCCTGGTAGGGTTGAATCACGGACCTGTAAGCAGCTGAGTACTTAACCATTGTATCACCAGTGATAAACAGTATAGGAATGACTTACTGCAAAGAAAATCAACTTCCTAGAATGGGAATGATTCCTACAAAAGCTATGAACATTCATCAAGAGTAACACAGAGGGTATTCTTGCACTGGGTGGGAGGCTGTACTGACTGGGTAATGGCCAAAGGAATTTTGACTCTTTTTCTGACATTTGAATGGTAAAATTTCAAACTCCCTTACTTATTTAGTGAGGTTCCTCCGAAATCTAAAATATGAGTTGTTGTTGTTGTTGTTGTTAAGTGCCGTCAAGTCGGTTCTGACCCATAGCGACCCTGAGCAGGGTTAGTTACCTCTAAGTATGTTCAACTTTTCTGGGTCTAGTAAGACCCAGAGAGAAAATGAAATGAAATTCTGACTGGTGTGGGAGAGACAGGATTAAGCTTAAGTACTATCAGGTCTTTTGAGTATTGTATACATCAGTGAAGGCCTCTTTTGAGGGTTGTATAAATCAATGAAGAATTGAACCTTGAATGAATACAATAATTTGTGAAACAGAGGAGACAGAGGTTTCCAAGTATAGAGAACATTCCAGATTATGTGAACTCCAATTATGGGTGACCCTGTCTATGGATCACTACGCAGACTGAGAAAGGACAGGGCAAAGGAAAATGATCATACTAGGGAGCCAAAAAGCTCTTGTGGCACAAAGTAAGAAAAATAGTTTTCAGAGTTAAGGGCAGCTGCATCTGGGGTTGAGACAGTGAAATTCTCATGCTAGGATCCTATCTTGTTCAGAAATCCTGGGTTGTATTTTGTAGCTCTGAGACCTTGGTAGAGGCCCAGCCATTCTGGAATTAATCCAGGAAAGCGGAGGGTTTGTCTCTTCCTTTTCTTTCTCAGTTGTTTTCCCCTGAGTTTTTATTTGCATTGTTGGAAGTATTGGCATGGCTGGCTAGTTGTGAGCAGAGAGCACTGATTGCCACGTATCTCACAGTTTGAGAGGACTTGGGCAGCGTCCTAGTTAGTTTAGCTGAGTTCACATCTGGGAGTTAGAGAAAGCAACAGAAAGTGGGGATATTTCAAATTTCAGCTCCTTAGATATATTTGTCTTTTCTAAAAGTTGATTAAAATAAATTTCACAGTCAGAGTGTGGATAATTTTTGATTCACCCTCATCTACTGGACAGTGAGTTATAGTATTCAAGTGTTGATCCAAGAAGAATGAAGTCCTTGAGAACTTCAATTTTTTTCTCCATTGATAAGAAGGTTGTTTATTGGTTTAGTGATAAGGATTTTTGTTTTCTTTACATTGAGATATAATCCATACCAAAGGCTGTGCTCTTTGATCTTCATCAGTAAATATTTTAAGTCCTCTTCACTTTCAGCAAGCAAGGTTGTATCATCTGCATATCGCAGTTTGTTAATGAGTCTTCCTCCAGTCCTGATGCCATGTTTTTCTTCATATAAGCCAGCTTCTCAGATTATTTGCTCAGCATACAGGTTGAATAAGTATGGTGAAAGAATACAGTTCTGTCACACACATTTCTTAATTTTAAACCATTCAGTGTTCCCATGTTCTGTTTGAACAACTGTCTCTTGGTTCAGGTACAGATTCCTCATGAGCACAATTAAGTGTTCAGGAATACTCATCCTTCGCAATGTTGTCCACATCTTGTCATGATCCACACAATTGAAAGCCTTTGTATAGTCAATAAAGCACAGGTAAATATCTTTCTGGTATTCTCTGCTTTCAGCCAAGATCCATCGGACATCAGCAATGATATCCTTCATTGCACGTCCTCTTCTGAATCCAGCTTGAACCTCTGGCTGGAAGTACAAGTTATTAAGTCCATGAATTACCTCCATGCCTGTCACCATAGCAAATTTGTTCATGAAGTCATTAAGTAATGACAGGAGTGACTGGAAAAGAGGATGATAGACTTCCACAGAGCATATCATCCTATCCACTTGGATTGTTAAAATCCTCATTTACCAAGGTAACCATTTGGTTAAGGATTCACATGAGGCACAGTTATCTTCACTTCACTGGCCCATTCAGAGAGGTCTATCTACATATCTCTTCCCCATACCTCCTTGTCACTTATTTTCCTATTGTATTCCTTCCAAGTCCCCCATCATCCAGCCAAACTATTAGCCACAGTCCATGAATCTTACAGAATCAAACAATTGGTCATTTCTCCTTCCAATCAAAGTGAACCAAGTATATTGGTTGAAATTATGCCCACAGGGAGAATTTTCCTTGACCACTATCCTTTAGGAAGGTCCACAAAGGGGAACCGCAGTGCTGCAACTGTTTACTTTTGGATGGAGCCTGAGTATCACACAGAACCATTTGTAAACCAGCCTTAAGTTTGCTTCTTCTCAGTCAACTGATCATAAGAATTGCTTTATGGGGCCATACGTACAGACTGGAAATGGGAAGGTCATATGATAAGAGAGGAGTCCATGGGCATTTGGATCATGTCCTCATACAACTTATTTTGTGCCTTCATGTCCTGCTTGAGCCTGATCTCATATATAATGGATCAGTTTAATAGTGGAGTGCTGCTGTACATACACAATTTTATGCCTTTGTGGGGCAGGCAACACCCAGTACATGATGGACAGCTCAGACCTCGTGGTGACCTGGTGGCCCATGATTAAGCATCAACCTTTAGTAATAATCAGTAGTAAGCCAAAAGTTGTTTCTTAAAAGGAGAGTAGTAACCTGCAGAGGATGGCAGAACTTTGCTCCCAAATCCTAAGGATCTGTACTGTGATTCATCCCAGTAGGGGCCTGCTAAAGATTCCCAGCAGTAGCTCTATCTGCCAGCAACATTTCAAAGACCACTGAATCAATCAACCAGATCACATGACCCAAGTGGCAGAGCAGCTTGCATGGCAGCCTAAACCTGTTGCAGAGCCTTCTCTTATTCTGGGACACACCAGAAATCCAAAAGGCCATTGAGAAGACAAAAAAGAAGGAAAGGATCAAAATGGATGTCAGAAAAAGACTCTGGAACCTACTATCCAGCATAGAAATGGTAAAGAAAACGGAAGAAATGAGGAAGTAAAAGAGCTGAACAGAAAATTTCAAAGGGTAGCTCAAGAAGACAAAGTAAAGTATTATAATGAAATGTGCAAAGACCTGGAGTTAGAAAATCAAAAGGGAAGAACATACCTAGAATTTCTCAAACTGAAAGAACTGAAGAAAAAATTCAAGCTTTGACTTGTAACGTTAAAAGATTTTGTGGGCAAAATATTGAATGATATAGAAAGCATCAAAAGAAGATGAAGGAAAGACTGTGTCACTGTACCAAAAAGAAATCGTCAGTGTTCAGTCATTTGGAGAGGTAGCTCAGGACCAAGAACCAATGGGATGGAAGAAAGAAATCCAAGGTACACTGGAGGCATTGACAAAGAACAGTGTTCTGGGAGTTAGTTGGATATAAATTGAAATCTTTCAACAAACTGATGTGCCACTGGAGGTACTCACTCATCTATGCCAAGAAATTTAGAAGACAGTTACCTGGCCAACTGATTGGAAGAGATCCATTCCATTCCAAAGAGAAATGATCTAATGGAATACAGAAATCATCGTACAATATCATTAATATGACATTCAAGTAAAATTTTCTTAATAAAAAAAAGGGCTACAATAGTACATTGATAGGGAACTGCAAGAAGCTCAAGCTGGATTCAGACGAAGATGTATAACAAGGGATAGCATTACTGACGTCAGATGGTTCTTGGCTAAAAGCAGAGTATCAGAAAACTGTGCTTTATTGCCTATGTAAAGGTTTTCAATTATGTGGATCATGACTAAGCTATGGGCAACATTACAAAGAATGAGTATTACAGAACACTTAATTATGCTCATGAGGAAACTCTTCATAGACCAAGAGTCAGTTGTTCAGACACAACAAGGGGACACTGAATGATTTAAAATTAGGAAAGGTATGTGCAAGGGTTGTATTCTTTCACCAGACTTATTCAATCTGTACACTGAGCAAATAATCCAAGAAGCTGAAGAAGAGCATGACATCAGGTTTGGAGGAGACTCATTAACCACCTGTGATATACAGATGATATAACCTTGCTTGCTGAAAACAAAGAAGACTTAAAACACATACTGATGAAGATCAAAGACAATAGCCTTCAGTATGGGTTGCACCTCAATATAAACAAAATGATAATCCTCTTCACTGGACCAATAAATAGCATCATGATAAATCAATAAAACATTGAAGTTGTCAAAGACTTCATTTTGCTTGGATCCACTACCAACATTTATAGAAGCAGCAATTGAGAAGTCAAATGACATATTGCATGGGCAAATCTGCTACACAAAACCTCTTTAAAGTGTTCAAGACCAAAGATGTCAGTTTGAGGAGTAAGGTGAGCCTGACCCAAGACTTGGTATTTTTAATAGCTTCATATGTTTGTGAATGTTGGACAGTGACTAAGGAAGACAGTAGAAGAATTGATGCATATGAGTTGTGATGTTGGAGAAGAATATTAAAAGTACCGTGGACTGCTAGAAGACAAAAAAATCTGGTTTTGAAGAAATACAGCCAGAATGCAATTTAGAAGCCAGGGTGGTCAGACTTCTTTTATATTTCGGACATATTATCAGGAGGGACTAGTCCTTGGAGAAGGACATCATGCTTGGTGATGTGGAAGGTTATCAAAAAAGAGGAATGAATTGGCACAGTGGCAGCAACAATGGACTTAACTTAACAGTGATTGTGAGGATGTCACAGGCCTGGGCAGTGTTTCATTCTTTTGTGCATAGAGTTGCTATGAGTTAGAACCGACTCGACAGCACTTAACAACAACAAATCTCAATAAGCATTCACAAGAGTCTTATAACATGGGGACAATGATTATCTCATATTAGAATTGAGTAAAATGAGAAGTTAATAACTTGTAGTAGGAGTCATGGTGGCATTGCAGTATAAGCAACAGACTTCTAACTGCAAAACCAGCAGTGCAAACTCATTGGTCGTTCTGTTGCAGAAATATGAGGCTTTCTGCTCCTATTACATCTACAACCTCAGAAACACTATTGCATCTGTGAGAGAAAGTAGTTGACATGTGGAACAATCAGATTCTAAAAATTCCAGTTTTCTTCTTTCAAGCTCTGTTTCTATGTACTACTCTATACTGCCTTTAAATAATATCAGCTTTGCAGCACTATTTGAAAGGAAAAGTTTTGGTGTCAAAGAAGGATTTTTTTCTTTTTGTCTTAATTTCCCTTATAAGTCCAGGTTTTTCTTGAAGAGAAACTACTTTTCCTCTAATTTTTGGATTTTTTTAAGCCTAACGATTGAAAAAGTACCCTTCTGCCTTGAAAGAAGTAGTTTCTGACCACACTTAGGTATCTATTGCATCTACTAGCCTCTTTCTCTCGTATCCTTCCTTTTCTTTTTGATTCTTTCAAGCCTCTGATGTTAAGCACACATCATAACTCACCCAACCACTCTGTCACGCCCTACAAACACATAATTGTGAATGATAAATGGAAGATGTACCAGGACTAATTACGTCTTGGATAGCAGTGGGCGCAGCAGCTCTCCGCTGGGTTAGTACTGTGGGTGGCACCTTGGGACTCGCTCACTGTCTTTAATGATTACGTTAGCAGTGACGTACTTTCTGCCCAGCCCGCGAGAGCAGCTCCCGCTAGAAAAGGAAAAGAAAACCTAACTATGGTATTTCTTGGGAAATGGGCCCGAGTGTGACTGCTTGTTAGAACATCCATTGGGCCAAAGGTCTTGGACTGTTTTACAGCAAAGCCGAGACTCTGGCCTCCCAGGCTGGGAGGGCCCCGAGCACTTCAGGCATCCCCCAGACTTCCCCAGCACGTGTAAGCCTGGGTTGCGTCAGAGAATACTGCTGGCCACAGCCCGCAGTATACATTCCAGGGTCACAAATACTCTGCTCTGTATGCTTTTGGCTTCTCTCTTAAGTTAGCCCCCATTCCATGTTGATACTCATTACACACATCTGTAGGGCTAGCTGTAGCCTAGATATGCAACTCTCAGTTCAGCTAGAGAGAAATCATTCTTCAAATGCAAATGTTACCTCAAATTCCTACTGAAGCAGAAATGAGAGCCACTCCTCCTCCAAGCCCTGAATTTCTGGAGTGAAGGAGAGGGTGAGGAGGGGACTGGTGGAACCCACTCACACAAACAGGAGGTTCCGTGAGAGGCAAGGACACTTATAACAGCCGACTGTCTCATGTTGCCCCATACAGGCATCGATTTCTGTTTCATTCACTTACCAAAGGTTGCATAGAATAAGGGAGCAGAATTTCCAAGTCAGTCCTACTTCCATATGTTGTTAAGTAGAGTCGGTTCAGACTCACAGTGACCTTGTATATGGTTTCCGAGCAGTGACAGGTAAGCTTGAAACACTGACTTTCCTGTTCAAGCTGACCTTGCTGGCCAGCGCAGTAACCTACAGTGCCACACCAGGAATGAAACCATGAAACTCATAAAATTAAATGTATAGCATTGTTGTTGCCTTTGGGTCCATTCTGACTCATGGCAAGCCCATGTATTATCGTGTAGAACTGCGAAGTGTTATCTTGACAGATTTCCAGGACTTGTCTTCCTCAGGACTGCTAGGTAGTTTTGAACAGCCAACCTTTAGGCTACCAGTCAAGTCACAAACCATTTGTCCCACCTAAGGACCTTTTTGAAGTCCCGATGTGGTGCTGTAGGTTAATTCTCTGGACTGCAAAGTCAGTTTGATCTGCAAGGTTGTTGGTTCAAGCTCACCGGCTGCTCCTCAGAAACCCTATACAAGGTTGCTATGGGTTGGAACTGACTCGATGGCACTTAGCAGCAGCAACAACAAGAATCCTTTTGGAGTCCTTAGTGTGTTGCTGTAGAATAAGCACTGGACTACTCACATAACTGAAAGGTCCATCATTCTAACTCACCAGCCAATTCTTGGATATCTCAAACAGGGTCGCTATGAGTGGGAACCATTTTGAGATCACTTAACAACAACAACAAATATGTTTTTAGGGAGCCCTGGTGGTGCTATAGGAGAAACACTGGACTGCTAATGGCAAGGTTGGAGGTTCAAAACCACCAGTGGCTCCTCGGGAGAAAGATTGAGGCTGGCTGTCTGCTCTGGTAAAGATTCACATCTTGGAAACCTAATATAGGATAGCTAGAAGTCCTGGTGTGACACTGTAAGGTAAGCACTGGACTGCAAGTTAGTTTGAACCACAGAATCAGCTGTTCAGACTCACCAGCTGTTATTTAGAAACCATATACAAGGCTGGTTTGAGTTAGAACTGACTTGATAGCATTAACAAGTCAGAAGTTTTCCTTGTTTTGAGGAACTTTTGGGTACATAATTAAAATATATAAAATGTAAGTAGCTGTATAAATTGTATAAAAGGACAGACTTCTTTCCTTAGTGTCTTTAGTTTATTGGCTGAGTCTCCACATCCATCCATCCATGTTTTTTTACTTATCCTTACTAGAGGTGAGGAGGGAAAGGCAAATCAGAGACACATGAGCTAGCTCCATGGGCAAGGAGGCTGAGTCGGCCAGAAGGCAGTGGTCAGGCTGGCTCTTGGCAAACCCCAAGAAAAGGAGAATAGAACAGAATGGAGAGAGAAATGCTTTCCTGAAGGAAGACTTAATGTCCTTGAAGGGAACAAAAAAGAAAATGCAGAGAAAAAAAAAAAAAAAAAAAGTAAACTAAAAACACCATCATTTTAAAAATAACCCAAGTCTAAGAATACTTTGTGCTTATCAGTATTGCTCCAGTCTTCTTCAAGTGGCGTCTCCTCTAATTGTCAAGGGATGTGATTTCTAATCTGAGGACCATTGCTTTGGGTCAGTGGACTTGATTTATTAAATTATTTTAGTGTGGAGTAAAAAAGAGCAAGAGCTAGTTTGTGGTTCAGCTCCATGTCCCTAGTGGCTGCTGGGGCTAAACTGTACATCCTCAGAATATGAGGAAGCATCAAAAAAGATGGAAGGAATACACAGGGTCACTGCACCAAAAATAAGTGGTTATTGTTCACCTATTTCAAGAGATCAAGAGCGAATGGTACTGACAGAAGAAGTCCAAGGTGCAGTGAAGTCATTGGCAAAGAACAAGACTCTGGGAATTGATGAAATACAAATTCAAATCTTTCAACAAACTCATGCAGCACTGGAGGCGCTCACTTCATCGAATCCAGCTTCTTCTATGCCAAGAAATTTGGAAGACAACTACCTGGTCAACTGACTGGAAGAGATGCATATTTGTGCCCACTCCAAAGACAGGTGACTCAACAGATTGTGGAAATCATAGGACAATATCATTAATATCACATGCAAGTAAATTTTGCTGAAAATAATTCAAAAACGGCTGCAACTGTACATTGACAGGGAACTGCCTGAGATTTAAGCTAGACTCAGACAAGTATGAGGAATGAGGGATATCATTGCTGACATCAGATGGATCATGACTGAAATTAGAGAATACCAGAAAGATGTTTATCTGTGATTTATTGACTATGCAGAGGCTGTCAACTGTGTGGATCATGGCAACATTGCCAAGAATGGATATTCCAGAACACTTAATTATGCTTATGAGAAACTTGTACATAGTTCAAGAGACACTCATTCAAGCAGAAAAAGGGGATGCTGAATGATTCAAAATCAAGAAAGGTACATACCATGGTTGTATTCTTTCACTATGCTTATTTAATCTGTATGCTGTTGTTGTTGCTAACTGCTGTTGAGTCGGTTGTGACCCATAGTAACCCTTTATAGGCTTTCTGAGGAGCGGCTGGTGAGTTGCAACCACCGACCTTGTGATTCAAACTAACCTTGAGGTCAAGTGCTTATTCTACAGTGCCACACCAGGACCTCTCGTTCTTGATGCCACATCTTCTTCATCTAATCCAGCTTCTTGGATTATTTGCTCAATGTGGCATCAGAACTGGAGGAAGATTCATTAACAACCTGCAATATGTAGAATATGCAATCTTGCTTACTGGAAGATAAGAGGACTTAAATTACTTATTGATGGAGATCTAAGAGCACAGCCTTCAGTATGTGTTCTACCTCAAATTAAAGTAAACAAAAATCCTCACCACTGAATCAACAAATAACATCAAGATGAATGGAGAAAATATTGAAGTTTTCAAGGACTTAATTTTGCTTGGATATACTGTCAACACTCATGGAAGTAGCAGTCGAGAAATCTAACAACATATTGCATTAGACACATCTGCTGCACAAGACCTCTTTAAAGTGTTTAAAGGAAAGATATCAGTTTGAGTACTAAGCTGTGTCTAACCCAAGCCATGGTATTTTCAACTGAGAATACCATGCAACAACTGTTGCATATGCATGTGAAAGTTTGACAATGAATAAGGAAGACTGCAGAAGAATTGGTGCATTTGATTTATGATGTTGGAGAAGAATATTAAAAGTATCATATACTGCCAGAAGAACCAAGTAATCTGTGTTGGAGGAAGTATAGCTAGAATGCTTCTTAGAAACCAGGATGGTGAGACTTCATCTCTCATACTTCAGACATATTTTCAGGAGGGACCAGTCCCTGGATAAAAACATCATGCTTGGTAAAGTTGAGGGTTAATGAAGAAGAGGAAGACCCCCAGTGAGATGGACTGGCACAGTGGCAGCAGCAATCGCCTCAAGCATAACAATGATGGTGAGGATGGCACAGGACTGGGCAGTGTTTCATTCTGTTTGCATAAGGTCTCTATGAGTCTGAACCAACTGAAAGACAGTTAACAACATCAACAACAACTTTGATTCCGAGGCACTGGAATTTGTCTTCACCAGCTTTAAATGTAGTTGATACTAACTAGTAAATGTGTATCATTAGGTGGGGGTCTGGCATTGCGAGGTAACTTGTGGGGTTTAATTTTAAAGTAAGAAATACTAAGTCTGGTGTGGCACTGTAGGATAAGCAGTGGACTGCTAACTACAAGGTTGGCAGTTCAAATCCACTAGTGGCTCCTTGGAAACCCTACAAAGTGTGGCTGAGTCGGAAGTGACTTGACAGCATTTAACAGCAAGAAGAAATGCTCAAGTTTATAATGCATAAATATTTCCAAAAGGTCACAGTCATAGAAAAACCGATGGAGAAATTCTATTCAGGTCTTCATAAATTGGAACTGACTCAATGGCAATTAGTTTTTAAAAAGTGCTGACGTTTATAGTGCATAAGCTTGTTTAGTTTATTACAAGGCGGTCATGGCAAGGCGTAAGGTAAGACCACAGGACAGTCAGCAGAGACTGCAGAATCAGAGTTAAATAAGTGCAATGTTCTTGCAATGGTTAAAGTCTAAATCTTTGACTTCAGGCTTTTACTTTTAACCAGCATTGCTTTCAGTGGAGATCCCTGGGTGCTCTGGTTCAGAGTTGGTGACAGTGAGGTATAAAGCTATCTGGGGCAGACTCTGACATGTTCTTAGCAAAGGGGAGAAAAGCCTGGGGTTTTTATGTGATTTTGGTCTTTTTGTTCTTACCTAATAAGACTCTGTCAGGGTGGCCCTGACACACATTGCATCTGGGTAAACTACGTCATAGGGCCATAATCAGTGGTGCATATTTGGAGTGTCTTAACATAAGTAAACTAAAGGCTAGGTAGCATCTCATCAAAGAGAAGTTGTTATCTTACACTGAGGTTGTTGTTGTTGTTAAGTGCCGTCGAGTCAGTTCTGACCCATAGCGACCCTGTATAGGGTTTCCGAGGAGCAGCTGGTAAGCTTGAACCACTGACCTTGCAATTCAAACAGCTTTGCAGTCTGGCGCATTAACCCACAGCACCACACCAGGACTCCTACACTGAGGTAGCTGACTATAATATTAGAGCTTAGACATAACAGAAATTTACTTGTCAGTTTTAAAACTTAATTGTCTAAATCACATATTACCTATTTCACACATATGTGTTTCTGGTTGATTACATTTTAAACAGGACTTCAAGAGGGCTGGACCCCTGGTGTGATGCTGTAAAATAAGCACTGAACAGCTAACCACAGTGTCGGCAGTTCAAACCCACCATCTGCTCCTTGAAAACCTTATACAGAGTCACTGTGAATCAGAACCAAGTTGATGGCACTTAAAACAACAATGAAGAAAAGAAGTCTGTATATGTGTCCTATAAAAAGTTTCTTTCCTTGGGTTCAGAATGTTGGATTTTATTTGATACCTAAAAGTTTTCTTTTTGATGTATGACTCTTATCTGCCGCCTGGAGGAAAATACAGTGTAACTTATACATGCTATTGAGGACAGCCAAAACTTAACAACACTAACAACAATAGGGAAGGATATGTCACTTGGCACAACAAAAGCTGGTGTTGGGCAGTGAGAAACAGGCAAAGCTCTGGAAAGGAAGCTTCCAGTGGATTCTGAGCTTGCCTAATTTGAGCCTGAGGGATTTGAGATGCCCCCCTAAAAGGATGACCTCATGCTAGGTTCTGAAAGAATTCTTTCTCTATAACGAATTTGAGTGTTCATTCCCAACTTTCATTTGTTATGCCTTTTAAGACCCAATCAGTATTACGTCTGTAAAGCCTATTCCAGATAACCCAGCTTATTGAGTTTTGGCTACTGCTGACATGCCATGCTTAGGATAAGGGTGGCAAGTAGGTGAGTCATCTAACATGAACCCAAGTACTAGCCACCATGGATTTCAAGAGGAGCTGCCATGTTATGCTTGTATTATCTGGAACTCATGAATTTCTTGGCCACTGTGGTAGAGGGAGAGACTCTCTGAAGGTTTCCTGTTGGCTCTTCTGTGTTCTGGTCTGAAAGTGATACACATTCTTCCTGTCACAGCCCATCGACCAGCACTAGTTACATGGTTGCCTAACAGCAAGAGGGCTGGAAAATATGCAGAAGCAGCTGAAATGTTTGATGAGTACAACCGTCTTTGCCACAGTTCATCAGTCTTTGTTGGCATAATGGCAGTGCCCACCTGGTCACTACCGAATCCAGGAGAACTAGAAGGTAATTAATTAGAAGGAATGCTCAGCAGCAGTCTTAAGGACTAGAAGGAACTAAGAGTATCTAGGGGTCCTGATGTGTCACTGTAGGATAAACACTGGACTGCTAACTGCATGGTCAGAGAGGTTCAAACCAACTAGTGCTCCTCGGAAACCCTTACAGGCTTGCTATGAGTCAGAACTGATTCGACGGCACTTAACAACAACAGCAATTTCTATCCAAGGCTCACACATTTATTACAGATTCCAAAAGGATTACATTGGCTCATATAACATTGTCAGTGCTTTTAATTAGCATACTATCAACATGTGAGTCAATGGCTACCAGAAAATGTGATAGCTTTTAAGTTTGGGCTGCAAAGGAAGAAACTATAGAACTCCTCAGTGACCACCATGGCTCTGAAAGCACCTGTGCCTTCAAGCCTCAAGATTCATTTTGTACTTGGAAAAATACATTTGCTGTATTGATAAGTGAGGGTGGGGAGCAAGATAGAAAATGTTATGTACACAATGAGCACATCTTTGTCAAACTAAAATATAGACTAAATACAAGTTGTTGTTGTTGTTATGTGCCGTGGAGTCGGTACCGACTCATAGCGACCCTGTACAGGGTTTTCTGAGGCTGTAAATCTTTACAGGAGCAGAAAGCCTCATCTTTCTCCCATGGAACAGCTGGTAGTTTTGAACTGCTGACCTTGCGGTTCACAGTCCGATTCGTACAGGGGGTAAAAATAGAATAGAATGCAACCATATGTAAATGGTAGCCATCTCTGATTGGTAGCATTAAGAGAAATTTCTTTTTCTTCTACTTTTCTGTGCTTTCCATATTTTCTATATTGAAAAGGAAACCAGAATGAATTTACATAGCAAACATATTACATGTATGCCATGAACCAAAACTATTCTTGGAACCCAAGGGTAAAGACTACTCTAAAACATGTGCAATAAGTGTTTCATGCTGAAAAAGCCACACAGTCATTAACTTTGAGTTGGTATAAAATAGGTGCTCAATAAATATTTGTTGAATGAATGAATGATTACGTGTGTGTGTGTATGTGTGTGTGTGTGTATGTGGGGTATGACTTGGCTCACAAATAACCAAAACCCTAGTATAGGTGAGGAGTTTTTAATGGAGTGTTACTGAAATGAAAAGACCAGATTCTCTGATTTTGGCCCAGTATCAGTTGTTACTGGCCTTAGAGCATCCTTACAGGAGGAAGGTCTACACTGAGGGGAGATGGTTACTTCTTTTAGTGAGAACCCTGCGTGCTGTTACTTCATCCTCCTGATACCCAGGAATAGCCCTGGCTAGAGAAGTTCCTGTCCTTACGGACCCTCCAGGATGAGAAGTGGGGAAACAAATATCCAGACATATTTACTTTTTAAAAATCCCACCAGACAAGTTAAATGATTGAAAAAGGTCATCCAGCAATATCTTGGCTGGACCAAGAAAATAACCCAACATCTTATATTCCTTTTAATAGAGATTAGCAATTTTAGTGTGTTCTTCCACTTTGTTTTTGGAAGTTGGAAGAGGGAAGTGGTTTAGGGAGGAGGGAGAGAGTCACGGTCATTTGTCCACTTAATTTGGAAAGTCTGAAAAATTGGAATTGTAAATGTTAAAAGAGAAGCAGCGGAATTATCTCTGTCAAGACACCTAACTGGTACCTATAATGGAAATGGGAAACAGAAACCAAGTTATTACTGGATTTACATGGAATATAATTTTTCAATATTAGTAGAATATTAGATTTTTGGAGTTACTGTAGTTATTTGGTGCTACGACTTTAAAAGGCTTTTTGCAACTTTTGGAGCAAAGACTAATTTGTCAAGCTTTCATTATTTCTTCTCTTCTTTGATATCGTTTCTGATGACCAGGCCAGAATCCTTTTAAAAGAGTTAGAGAAGGGAACATATTAAAAATGCATTTCCAAGAAGGCCTCCGTTTGAGTCCTGCCCGTTCTCCAGACATGTCTCAATCTCTCTGTGATGTGAAATGTGCTTTGAATATCATGGAGCATTTGTGTTTCATGTCTAGAATGTCCCTTGTCTATCTTCCGTGTGTCCCAGCAGTACCAAGAACAATACCTGACACACAGTGGATTCCCAGTACTTACTTGTTGGCTGGATATAATTTGTTCTTTGCTATATTCTGTGGTCTTAGAATCCAAGAGCTGAAGTTTAAGTCCCCACCACGACAAAGAAAACAGAGTGGCTATTATTTCTCCTCACCTCCAGGTAATATGTTTTATTGTGATGGAACATGATGGAGACCAGCAGGTCAGGTCAGTAGCAGGAAAGCTTAGAGAACATTGATTTTGTCTGAAGAGGTCCAAACTGTGACATTTGGAGTAAATATCAAAGTGGTAATGAGCAATCACTCATAATTGAGACAGAAGGTATCAAGCATTCTAGTTCCAGAGGTAGCAAGCTAGGAAACAGAGTGGATATTTAGGCACAGGGGACAAAAACTGAAAATCAGCAATGTGAGGTTCAAAGGCTATTCAGTGGCTGTTTTTGATGGAATATTCTTGTTTGTTCTGGATTTCTTTGATGGCACCTTGTGGCCCCTGTGCCCAGGCTAAATAGACTGGGCATCTGAATTACTTTTCAGGGAGGAGGTCTGAAAGGCCTCTTGCCTTCTCTATATTTGAATGCCCCAGGTGGATAGCACTTAATGTATGGGAAAAGAACCTCCTCTACTGTGGGGAGCATAGAATCCTACTGGGAAATCCCCTGAACACTAGCCTCTGGAATGGTTCACCCTACTACTGACTTTAGGAATAATGGCCTTTAGAATTTTTGTTTAGAAGAAACACGAAGAGCTGTTTCTGTGCCATGAAGTCTTAATGTTTGGCCCAGTTCTTTGCCCCAATTTCTTCCAGTAACTCTTGTTGAACAAAATATAGTGTTTGGTATGAGGAACTCCTAGGAGTCAAAGCATCCTTAAAAGTTTGCCAAAAGTAACATGTGTGAGCCAGGTGCTCTGGAGTAGTCAAAGAGCCTCAGGTACCTTCATACTACCTGGAAGTGGTGCTGTAGGTAAGTTGCCATTCTTCAAGATCCAGAGTAGTGAGCTAACACCTCCAAGTGCATGGCCTGTGGTGGGTTCCATGTGAAGACTGACCTGCCCTTATTCTTGTCTTGGAAACAGGAACTTCCACTCACTAGTGTGAATGCCTGAGATTGACTCCATGGGTATACAGCAATGCTTGCAAGGTTCTGGACCCTCACTTCATTTCAGTTGGTCTCTTTGTCCAACTGCCTATCTGGGAATTGTGGTAGAATGCCTGTCTATGCATCACCTGGAAAGCTTTTAACAACTGCAGATTGTTGGATCCTTCCTTGGAGGTTATGATTCAGTATTTATGAGGTGGGAGCCCAGTAATTTGTATTTTTAGAAAATACTTTGATGTGAAACTAGATGTGGAAGCAATAATCTATTGTCCTTTCATTGGTTGACACTTGGACATTTGCCTGAAGAATGCTGGCTTAGACCAGTCTCTCTTTTTTTCTTAATGAAGCAGAATAGAATAGATAAGAGAATAGAACTGATAACGATGGTACGCTGCCACCACCACTACACATATAAACACATTGAGACAAAAACACTCATGTAACATTACTTAAACTTGCTACGTGTGATACAATCCATTTTGTAATATATACTATTCTGCTTTGTTTAAAATAAAAAGATTGGTGTAAGCCAACAAAATAGTTTTTATGAGCCACTAAGGGGCTCAACCCACAGTCTGAAAACGGCTACTATAAAGATTCCTAGACTTATCTATGTCTTACACAAGGGTTAAGACATTGAACAGTAGAGAATTCAAATTACTACTAATTGTTAATTTAGTTATCTCCTTTAAAGATGGAAACATATATCAATTCAATAAGTAGTTGGTATATCATATAAATAATGCCTAATGCAATATATCCAGAAGCTCCTGGCATGATAGTCTTGGCTAGGATCTATAACTGAATATTCTGAGTGAAATGTGCTATTGAAAAGATTGTAAAGGAGGAAGTACACACTAGGCTATGGGGCAGAAGCCATCAAAGGCACTTAATTTGCAACAAGAAGAGACTGAAAAATCTTTGTCAAGAACACATATTGATTTGACAAAGCCATGCCACTGAAATATATTTTTGATGATACGTCAAGTCTTGATTTGGATCTTGGCTCTGCAGTTATTAGATATGTGCTCTATTACTTGACATCTCTTACTTTCAGTTACCTCATAAGTAATATAGAGATAAAAGTAGCATCTACCTATGTATAGGGACATTATGAGGCTTAGATGAAAAAAATATAAAGTGTTTGGCAGAGTGTATTGTGCAGCAACAATCACAGCTTTGCAGTAGTTATTTGTGTCACATCAAATGTCACATGTAGGTCCAGGCATTAGATTTGAGAATGTGTGAACAAGAATCTTATCTGAAGCATCAGTATTGTGGTACAATGGTTTTTAACAACTGGTTAGGCAGACCGAGAATGTCCAGTAAGACTGACTTGGCTTCTCCATGCTCAGCCTATCATTTCTAGTTCAATAAAAGTAGGTAGTCTTTTTGAATCCCTGATAAAATGTCTCCAGCTGGTCTTGACAGAGGACTCATTTATATCACAAGAGTTAACCTTTGCTGATCCTTTGGTGAAACTGGTCCAAGCTGGACTGAGATGAATTCTGTGTCATTTAAGACTATGAGGGCAGACTGGCTGTTTCATTGTCATATTAATGAACCAATGAGAACATTTTCTCACCAGAACGTGACAAGAATTCCACTCAACAAACATTTTGGGAACACTAATATTTGTTATTTTTGTGTGCTGTCAAGTCAGTTCTGACTCATAGCAGTCCTGTACAGGGTTTCCAAGAGTGGCTGGTGGGTTTGAACTGCCTACCTTGCAGTTACCAGTCCAGTGCTCATACTATAGTGCTAGTAATTATAGTAAAAATAGTAGCTAACACATTAATAGCATTTTTTATACATTCTGGAAATCTTCACGTAAATTAATTCATTTAATGATCACAACAACCATGCTATAGGTAATGTTTTCATCTCTGTTTTGGATATGAGGAAAAGGAAGCACAGAGAGGTGAAGTAATTTTCCTACGGTCTCACAACTCATAAGCTGATTAAATCGCTGAGCCAGAGTCTGTGAGAACGTGAGGCAGCAGCATTGGATCCAACTGGGTTCTTTTATTTTTTTTCCTTGTGGAGGTTGTGGGGATGGATTGTGGAAAATAGCATTTTGTAAGGGATCACCAGTACCATACCAAAGGAAGTGGTGATTCCTATTTGGCCTTTGCAATTATGGAGATCATTATACATCAGATTCTTTGCACATCAGACTAACAAGGATGTGTCTCTAAAAAGACAGCATCTCTTTTTCTACTGTGAGAGGGAGAAGCCTTAGACAGGAAGCCCTGTGGTCAGCAGCATCACTTGGTTTGGTGTCAGCAGTGTGGTAACTCATGGTGCTACCCCATCCCAACCCTTATCCCTACTAGAGTCTTTAATAATGTTGATTATAAATTTTAACCAATGAACAATACGTGATAAATGAAGTTGAAAATTGCTTAAACGTAGTAATTCTTAGATTATGTGGATACTGACAATAAAGTTGTTTTATAAAATATTTCTACATTGAATTACAACATTATTAGTTACAACATTATTAGCAAACCGAGAGGAAGCCTTTTGTGATTTTTCTCCTTTGCTGTCAATTACTTCATTTTCAAAAAAGTAATTAATAAGGTTCAGCAATCTTAATGAATACAATATTATAACTAAGTTCCAGAAAAATTGACAACATCAGCAACTAGAAAGACAAGAAATCCCTGGTGGTACAGTAGATTAAGCACTGGACTGTTAACTACAAGGTTGGAAGTTCAAACCCATAAAGATAGGATCTTGCCTGCTCCGGTACAGATTTACAGTCTTGGAAACCTCTAACCACCTAGACGGTCTCTATGAGTAGAAATGGACTCAAAGGCAGTGGGGTTGCTTATAAAAGCTCCAGCAACAAAGGAAAACAATTCTATGTGCTTGTTGTAGTGAATACAGATGAGAGCACATGATTCCACGTGTCACTGTAATTGGGTGATGATGACAACTCTGAGCAGAGCACATTGTTGTTGCTGCGTGCATTGAGTCAGTTTTGACTCAGAGCAAACCTGTATAGAATTTGAATTGCAGACCTTTCAGTTAGCAATCCAGTACTTAACCTTACAGCACCATACCAGAGCAAATTAGAAGGTTCAAAGAGTAAATTAGCATAGAATTTTAGCCTTGTAGGTATATTGCTATAAGCTGGGCTTATGAAAATATTTTTGTTGTTATAACTAACTACAAGGATATTTTTATAAAAAAATAATAAATCTCTGCTTTAACACTGCACAGAAATTTTATAGACAGTCATTTATGTGTCACCCCTCTAACAGTGTCACCCAGTGCAGTCTGCATTTCTCCCTCCCATGCCTATATCACCCTGGGATACAGGTGAGGGGCCTCTAAACAGCCTTGGGGTTCCTGTAGCTGTTTGCTGAGTAACTTTTGAGTGTGATTACTTAGAGAAATGCCCTGAATAAGAGAGTATTCTCCCATAGCCTGTTCGCTCCTTGCAGGTTTCTTTTTATTGTTGATTAACTAAAGTTATTCAGTACCTAATAAACTTTGACCTTCTCTAGAAAGAATCCAAATTCTTCACTCTCCATATGGAATCTAGGACTTTTCCTTCTCTGAGAGCTCTCACTAGGAAGCCTCAGGTATGCAAGATAAAGTACAATGATTTGATTTGTCGAATTGACTGGCATTACTTTATCCCCCAAATTAATAGCTCATCAACCTTGAAACGTAAAAAGTTGAATATATATACATTTCTCCCCTCAAGTCTGGATTGGAGATTTAACGTGCAGAGGAGAAATTCATGGGGAAGTGGCTAGGAGGCCCCCTCCCCAACTCCTCCTTGCCACAGGGTAAACTTTCCCGCTTACTGACCACCTTTGAGGCCTAGCATTGAACACTGCTGCTCACTGACTCCAGCTGGAAAGCAGCCAGGTTGGGGAGGTCAGGGTGTGGTGAGAGCAGCCTTCTCCAGCCACAATCCTACTGCCCACACCTACCTCTCTCCACCAAACCTGTAACTGGGCCTCCTCAGTTTCCAGCTTGACTTGGCAGAACCTTTCTATGTACTAGTCTCCAAGAAGTCTCTATGCCTCCCCAGTTCCTGGGGTACCTGAAAGGGCAGCGCCAATTAAGTCTCAGTAACACAGACCAGCCCATGGGCTGCTCCATGGCTTTTGGGCAAGCAGACCTGGAATGAGTTGGCAGGCCTTATTTTAGTCCTGAGGGACAGGTACCCACATCAGGAAACCAGCATCATAACTGTTCACATTTTTGGCAGTGTGAACTAAGGAGCTAAGAAGGGAAGAGGAGAATGTAGAATTCCACTCCACCTTAAGGGAAGGCACGTGGGTAGTGGAAGCAGACAGGCTTGAAGGGCCACTTAAGGAAGGGGACAGACAATGGTCTTTGTGCAGCATATGAGCTGTTGGCTGAGCAAGGTCTGTCCTTGTCCATACTTGTCCTGTGCCTTTATCTATACTCATGAGGGATACCCAAGATCGACAGAGAATATATAAAGGAAAATATTTTCTTTTTCCGGCAGTAATTTCCTTCTACAGTACTGCTGAGGGCTGCCCCCTCCTTACGCCTCCCTCTGACTCTTGCCAGGGAGGAAACTCCTACGTACACACCTGGAATCATAGACCAGACGAAAACACAAACGCTAGTCACCCGACTGTGCACACATTCTCCAGCTTCCCAGAGCAACCACACTAAACATGTCTCCTGGACTTAACCTGCGACTGTGTCTGGGAGACCAGCCCCTCTTTACCCCTGATTCACATCTCTGCTCCATAGTATGTTCTTCTCGTCACCTCATTCATCCCCTTCACCCACCCACCACTATCCACTGTGTTTTTGGAGCAGGACTGTGAGAGAGTGGAGGGTTTCTGAAAATAAGCTTGAACCCAAGGTAATCAAGGCAGACGAGAAGCTTTCTGAATATTGGATTAAGACTGGCTCCAAGAATATTGATATTCTCATAAGAGAGTCGTTAGCCTGCCCACTACTTTAGATTCCCATGAATATTTCATTATTTAAGCTCTGACATTTTAACACACACAAACACACATTCACAGCACCTTTTTGGACACAGGGCTATCATGCTATCCTTCAGCACCTGAGATTTGGACATAGTTCTGGGCAATGCCATGTGAAGACAGAGTCTTTGAGACAGAGCCATTCGGCTCGCAGGAACCTAAATTAGTTTCTAACTAGGTACATCTCCTAGTGTGTCCAGAGCCAGGATTTCCTGAAGGTAGACAGTGGTTTAACATGTATTTGTGACTCACTGAGTAAGGCAATTACTCTGGCTAGTCATTGCTAGGGGTTATCAGTTAAATTGGCTTATTGTCTGCACCTAAATTAATGAAGGCGACAAATCAGAGTTAATGATAGCAAGTAAAAGTTAAACCTATTATTTATATTGCTTTGACTCTGGAAAAGAATGATGTTGTTGCTGTCAGGTGCCATCGAGTCGGAACCGACTCATAGCGAACCCATGCACAGCAGAATGAAACAATGTCTGATCCTGGGCCAACCTCACTACCGTCGCCACTCTTGACGCCATCAATGATGCCACCTGGCTGATCCATCTCGTTGGGGGTTCTCCCCCTTTTTCTTTGACCCTCCATCTTACCCATCATGACATCCTTCTCCAGTGACTGTTCCCTCCAGACAATATGTCCAAAGTATGAGAGACGAAGCTCAGCCATCCTGGCCTTCAAGGAGCACTCTGGCTGTACTTCTTCCAAAACAGATCTATTGGTTCTTTTGGCAGTCCATGGCACTTTCAGTATTATCCTCCAACACCACAACTCAAAGGCATCAATTCT
>NW_006408618.1:6998629-7004191 GCF_000296735.1 Chrysochloris asiatica
TACAAAGGCAAGAAGTGACTGGCTTACAAGGTTTCAAGATCCATAGAGCACAGAGGAAGGTAGAATCTCCACTGAGTAGTATCCAATCAGTCTGGGCAGGGCTGATGAAAGGAGATGTGGATAGGTCTCTTGTGGTACAATAGTGAATAATTTTTACGAGGACTGATTGTGAGGGTTGGAAATGTAAAGGTAGATGTTTTGTAGCAAAAAGAGGGGAGTGATTGACTTTGGAGTCTAGGAGTGGAGATCCCTGGGACCATCAAGGGAGAAGAGTGGAGAGCGGGTCCCTACCTAGAGCAGCAGTGATGCCTGAGATGGAGGCAGAGATGATGATGTGGAGAGATGGAGTGGCTGGGGACTTTAGACCCAGAGAGAGAGGGGGGCTGTGTGCTGATGACCAGGGGGCAGGCTTGCAGGGTATACTTTTTGGTTGGTTGATGATGCATGGAGGGGATTGTAACCACGGCAATGAAACGATATACGATAGGATAAATGTAAAGCTAATGTTTTCCCATGTAAACTATCACATAATTCACAATAAAACATTAAAAAAAAAAAAAGAACTGCTATTCAGAATTAAGTGATCTGCCACATAGATGCAGTCACAGAGATCTGGGGTAAGTCACATAACTCACAACCATTTTCCACTCAACAGTCACTCATTCAATGTTCCTATTAACTCTTGACTGTTTTGGTTGCAAGTGGAGAAACTATAATTCTAGTAGACATGGGCAGAAAAAGAAGTTTATCATTTTGTATAACTAAACAACCAAGAGTGACTTCAGGGTCAGCTAAATCCAGGGGCTCAAACAACATCATAAAAATTTTGTTCTCTTTCCTCTACTTTCTTTGTATTGGTTCCATTCTTAGGCAGGCTCCACATGTTTGGTGGCAAGATGACTACCAGCATCTGTGGGCTTACAACCTATCTTCTCAGCCTCCTATCCAGTGGGAAAAGAGTTCCTATTTGCTGACTATTTCCATAGAAATCATGGGTATGAATTTCATTGGTCCAGCTTGGATTATATTCTCATTCATGAACCAATCATAGTACCCAGTGGTACAGCACTCTGGCCAGACCAAGACTGCATGCCTAGTTCTAGAATCAAACCTACCCAACTTAATGTAAAGACAGATGGGGACCGGTGACTTCAGAAAGAAAATCAAGGCACTGTCATCATGAATTGGAGGAGAGGTATTGGGCAGGTCAAGTTCATACAGCCTCTTTTCAATATTACCAAGTATCTTCCATATTGTTGAATCCAACACTCAATCTCTGTTTTCCTCTCACATGATAATCAACAGCAATTGACACACTCTTGTCTCCTTGCAATGTTATTTTACACTTCAGTTCCAGGGCCTCCATCACTGTGATGTTGTTATTGTTAAGTACTGTCCAGTCGGTTCTGACTCATAGCTACCCTGTATAGGGTTCTAAGGAGCAGCTGGTGAGTTTGAATCACCAACCCTGTGGTTCAACTTAACCTTACAGTTCAGTGCTGTATCTCACAACACCACACCAGGACTAATTAAAGTTTTGTGTCATCTGGACTGGGCCAGGATTCTCAGTGGTTTGGCAGTTGAGATGTAATTATCTCCATAGTGAGGTATTATGAGGTCACCTATGAGAAGTGAATCAATTGAAGGATGTTTTTTTTTTTTTTTTTTGGAGGTGTGGCCTATTTCCAATACATTCAACACTCAGACAAAGTTTGCTTGCTCTCTGCTGGGTCTCCGACCTCTGGTTCTTTGGACTTGAGCCAGTGACCGTCTCTATTACCTGCTGATCTTGGAAGTCCCCAGTAGCCTTCTTTCCTGCCAGACCTGCCTGCCTGCTCTGCCTTTTGGATGAATCTTCATTCATCTGACCTGGCCTTTGGACTCTCCAACCTCTACAACTTTGTGAACATTTCCTTGATACAAACTTCTCTTTATATATTTACATATACATAAAATTGCACAGTTTTTGCTTCTCTAGAGAACCTGGTCTAAGACATCTATCTCGTACCATATTAATTCTATACTGATTGCTCTTTTGCTGGTTCCTTTTCTCTTCTTGATTCTTCCAGTCTTGTCCCATTCAGAAACCACCAGTGATTTGAACAGGGAAAATTTAATATAAAGAATTATTAAGTAAAAAGTGGTTGGGATTTCTTGGTGGCACAAGTAGTTAATACACTGGCTGTTCACTAAAGGATTAGAAGTTGGAGTCTACCTCAGAAAAAATGCTTGACAGTCTGCTTCCAAAAAACCAGCCATTGGAAACCCTATGAGCACAGTTCTATGCTGACACATATGGGGCCTCTGTAAGTCATCACTGATTGAGAGACAACTGATTTAAAAGGTGGCTAAGTATGAAAAGGAGTCAAAGATAATTTTAAAGGATAAAGATGAAGCAACCACAGACAGCAGCTCTAACCTCTGGAGTTGAGGGAGAATTTAGAAAGTTCTCTCTACTTCAAGCTGAGAGATGAAGACCTCTTTGCAGAATGCCTGCCTGACCCAAGAAGGTAGCCTGCCAGTATGAGGAAACTTGCTAGAAGGCATGGTTAGAATCGAAGATGTATGTTACTGAGGTGACGACTTTCAACCTTAAAAATACATTCCTTAGTAGATGGCACATAATTCAAACCCATCTTTCCTTGATGGCAACCTTCTTGCAGTTGCGGAAATCAAAACAGTGGTATCAACTTCTCTTTCTTTCATACCACATATTTAACCTATCAGCAAATCCTGTTGGTTCTGCCTACAAAATGTGCCCAAAATTGGGAGCTCTTTTCACCACCTCCACTGTTACCAGGAGTTCTGGTGTGGTGCTGTGGGTTAATGCACTAGACTGCAAGGTTGGTTTGAACTGCAAGCTCTGTGGTTCAAGCTCACCAGCCACTCCTTGGAAACTCTATACAGGGTCGCTATGAGTCAGAACTGACTTGACAGCACTTAACAATAGCAACAACTGTTACCTCCCTAGTCCAAGCTGCCATTATCTTTCATTTAGATTATTGCATTACCTCCTAAACAGATTCTTTGCTTTGGCCCTCTCACCATAATCTTAGTCTCAAGAGAGCAACTAAAGTGACCTTGTAAAATGTAAAATGGATTACATCATTTCTTTGCTCAACCTGCCCCCTCCCACCCCAACCCCCAATGGCTTCCATCTCAGAGTGAAAGGAAAAAGTCCTTTAAAATGGCCTGCAAGGTCCTAAATGACAAGTCTCTTTTACGTCTCTGATCTGATCTCTTTCCTTCTGTCTCATGCCGTTCCAGCAACATTGACACCTGTGCTGTTTTCCTTATTCTCCAAGCATATATCTTTTCATTCACTCTTTCTTGTCTCTAGAAAGCCACAGGATCTCCCTCCCATTTCCTTCAGTTCTTTGCTTGTATGTTACTTTCTCAGAGAAGCATTTTTCATGCAATCTTATTCAAGTTATTATTTAAGAATTGCTCAGCTCATTCAATTTTTCTTCATAGCACTTATCATCTCTGAAATAATATAAATTTATGTGGGGAGTTCAGTGGCTGTATAGGATAAGTACTGGACTGCTAATCACAAGGTCGGCGATTAGAACCTACTAGCCACTCCACAGGAGAAAGATGAGGCTTTCTACTCCCGCAAAGATTTACAGCCTCAGAATCCCTATACAGGGTTTCTATAATTCAGAACCAACTCAATGGCACTTAACAACAATGTATGTATGTGTGTATATACCACACATATATATGGGATCCTGGTGTGGTTCTGTAGGATAAACACTCAATCACGTGGTTGGCAGTTCAAACTCACCTGCTGCTTTTTGAAAATCCTATATTGAGTCAATATGAGTTGAAACCAACTAAATGGCACTTAACAACAACAGTGCATATATATATATATATATGAAAAAGTTCATGTAAACATAATGGAAAATTCATTTTGAGTATTTCTTTAAGTATCCATCCACCATCTATATTAACCATCTCACATGCATCTCCTAGAAAACAGGCTCCAGTGTTCATAAAGGCTGATGCTTCTAAAGTGACACCTTTGCCTCCCAGGCTACCTTATTATTGTAGACTCTTGATTCCCCAAAGAGTTAGTGAGCGTGCTGCTGTTCACTGTTGGAGTTCGTTTTGACCTTGGTAACCAGTGCCAGTCATTAGAATCTCACTGGGAAGTAAGCTGGTTAATAGCCAAAGTAAAATTCCTAAACCATCATTGGAAATCTAATCATGAGAAATTCTAGAGATACTGAACACACTGGAAGCTTTTGTTATTATGTTAAATTATCATTATTTATTCAGTTCCTGTTTTTAAGCAAAACATAAAGTCACAAAGGAGTGGTCAAGAAATAGCCAAGTGGGTAGCCAAGACTGCAGTCAATATTCTCATCATGAGTATGGTCTGATCTGCTCATCAACAGTCAGGCCTGGCGAGATAATTGGGTTAGTTCTTCAGGAGTTTATAATTTGGACTCTATTAAGCATGTATTGAGTGCTAGTGTTGAGATCTGGGAGTAGGGTATCGAGTCCAGTATGCTAGGACCTATGCTGGGACTTGGGTAGGGGCCAATGATCAATAAAATGATTTCTTCCAAAATGGTTGAGAATCAAGTAGAGATGAAGCATATGTGCAAGTAGAATAAGAGAGACATTAAAGAAGACAGGGATGGGGGTCAAAATGTGACCTGGATTAAGAATGTAATACCCAAGCTTCAGATTTCAAGATGTTGTTGTTGTTGTTAGGTGTCATTGAGTCAGTACCGACCCATAGCGACCTTATGCACAGCAGAATGAAACACTGCCCGATCCTGGGCCAACCTCACTGCTGTTGCCATGCTTGCTTGAGTCCATCGATGCTGCCACTTAGTCAATCCATCTAGTTGGGGCTCGTGCTCTTTTTCTCTGACCCTCCACCTTACCAAACATTTAAGTGTTGGTCCCTCCTGACAATATATCTGAAGTATGAGAGATGAAGTTTGTCCATCTTGGTCTCCAGGGAGCACTCTGGCTGCACTTCTTCCAAAATGGATCTATTGGTTCTTTTGGCAGCACATGGCACTTTCAATATTCTCCTCCAGCACCATAACTCAAAGGCATCAATCCTACAGTCTTCCTTATTCACTGTCCAGCTTTCACACACATATGAGGGTGTTGAAAATAACATGGCTTGGCTCAGGCACACCTTAGTCCTCAAGCTGACATTTTTGCTCTTCAACACTTTAAAAAGGTCTTGTGCAGCAGACCTTTGCCTAATGCACTACGTCATTTGATAATTTGACTGCTGCTTCCATGAGTGTTGATGGTTGATCCAAGAATTAAGTCCTTGATAACTTCAATCTTTTCTTCATTGATAAGAATGTAGTTTATTGGTCCAGTGGTGAGGATTTTTGTTTTCTTTACATTGAGATGTAATCCATACCGAAACCTTTGCTCTTTGATCTTCATCAGTAAATGTTTTAAGTCCTCTTCACTTTCAGCAAGCAAGGTTGTGTTGTTGCTGTTGTCAGGTGCCATCGAGTTAGAACCAACTCATAGCAACCCCATGCACAGCAGAACGAAACAATGTCCGATCCTGGGCCA
>NW_006408618.1:7005493-7011113 GCF_000296735.1 Chrysochloris asiatica
CTGTGTCGCCTCACTTTCCTGAAAGATTTCAATTTTTATTCCATCAATTCCTGGTGCCTTATTCTTTGCCACTTCTTTCAATGCACTTTGGACTTCCTCTCTGAGTATCATTGGCTTGTTCATATGGTATCTCTTGAAATGGTTGAACATTAACCATTTTATCATCTGCATATTGCAGGTTGTTAATGAGTCTCCCTCCAATCCTGATACCATGTTTTTCTTCATATAATCCAGCTTTTCAGATTATTTGCTCAGCATACAGGTTGAATAAGTATGGTGAAATAATACAACCTTATTGCATACTTTTCTTGACTTTAAACCATTCAGTGTTCCCATATCTGTTCGAACAACTGCCTCTTGGTCCAGGTACCGATTCCTCATGAGCACAATTTTAATGCACCAACCACTAAATTCAGTGAGGATGAAATAGAAGAATTGTACCAACTTCTTCAATGTGAAATTGATCAAACATGTAATCAAGATGTATTGATCATTACTGGTGTTGGAATGCAAAGGTAGGGAGCAAAGAGGAAGGATCAGTAATTGGAAAATATGGCCTTGGTGATCAAAATGATGCTGTAGAGAACATTATAGAATTCTGCAAAACCAATGATTTGTTCATTTCAAATACCTTCTTTAGACAGCATAAGGGATTCCAAGATGGGTTCTTCCAAATCAGGTCTGGTCATCCCTGGTCTGGTTTTCCCTTCTTTTATTTTTCTATTTCTACTCTGGTGACCAGAAGTATGACCTGTATGAGTAGACACCCCCAAGGAAGGCCCTGTGCCTAGCAGTTCCAGCAGCTGGGTGCAGAATCGAAGTGGGAAGAGACAGCAGAAAGAGTCTGTGCCAGCAGTCCCTTCCAAATTGGGTTTGGCCACTCCTGGGCTGGTTCTCACTAGACGAAACAGCTGAATGGATTTAAGGCACAGTGGAAACATCGTTAAATTCCTCAGGTGGCTTTGAAAGCAAGAATCCTTTGTTGTTGTTGTTAAGTGCCGTCAAGTCAGTTCCGACCCATAGCAACCCTGTTTAGGGTTTCCAAGGAGCAGCTGGTGAGCTTGAACTGCCCATCTTTCAGTTCAAATGACTTTGTAGTCTGACGCAGTAACTCATAGTGCTATACCAGGACTCCAAGAGTCCATTAGGTGGTACTAAAGAATTACTGTTAATTTTCCATGGCCGTGTTTTATTATCTTAGATGATTATCATTAGCTTTTTAAATTTTTAATTAAATTTTCCTCCCTTTTTCCCTTTTTATTGTCTTTTATTGTTTTTTCTGGGGTTTGAGTCTTTTTTTTGAGGGGGGGCTCTTCTTCTGTCTTGTGGGAGTGCTTCTCTTCTTGCTTCACTTGACGTGAGACACCTACTGCAGCCACCCAGCCAAGCTGCAATTGCACCTCATGAGCATAGATGAAGAAATTATCAACAAAATCCTAGCCAATAGAATTCGACAACATATCAAAAAATAATACATCATGACCAAGCAGGATTCATACCAGGGATGCAAGGATGGTTCAATATTAGAAAAACAATCAATGTAACCCACTGTATAAGTAGAAAAAAAGAAAAGAACCACATGATCATATTGATCAGTGCTAAAAAATAATTTGATAAAATCCAATACCCATTGCTGATTAAAACACTCAACAGAGTAGGAATTGAAAGAAAACTCCTCAATATAATTAAGAGTATATATTGATGTGTTAGACTGCAAAGTTGGCTTGAACTGCAAGGTTGGTGGTTCAAGCTCACTAATTGCTCCTTGGAAACCCTATACAGTGTCACTTTAGGTTGGAACCAACTTGATGGCATTTAACAACAAAAAACAACATACAGATTCCAAGGTGGAATACTGGTGCAAAGAGACCACTTTGAAATTCCGCTTAAGCAAAGTAACGTCAAAGTACAATCTGAAGTTACACTTAAAAGCAAATTCAACTCAGTAAATATTTCCAATTATTTGTCCTCTTTGGTGGACATATGATTTTTCAAGCATGTGAAAGAAGTCCAGTATGACTTTTCTCTTGTTGTAAAAGGAGACCCACAAGTGTAGCTTCTCTACCTTCACCCTTTTCCCCTGCCCTCCCTTTGCTTTCTGACTTCACTACCTAAAGCCTGCGAGGCATTATGATATAATGTAGGAGCACTGAAATGGGTACAGTATGCTAGGGTCTGGTTTTGACTCCAACATTAAAAAACTATATAACTTTGGACAAAACGTCTTTGGCTCTCAGTACCTTACGTGCATGCCAGCTACCATGGGTTATAATGAAGCTCAGTTTCAGGTTTTCTAAGGCAGGTTTCTCACTGCATACTTTGTGACCCAGCACTTATGTGTGCACACACAAGCACTTATCTCCACACTAATGGATTTACTGGAAGCATATTACTGTTGTTAGCTGACTTCAAGTCATCTCCCAACTCCTGCTTGGAGTTCCTATTCCTGTGCCATCCCCATGATTGCTTGTGGATGGGAACATTGTGATCCATAGGGCATTTATTGGCTGCTTTTCCTAGTCCTTTTTAGTCTGGGAATGCTGCTGAAATATGTTCAGCATCCTTACATCACACAAGCTTCCACTGACAGATTGATGGTGATTTCATATGAGGTGCATTGGCCAGCATTAAACCTGGTCTCCCTCATGGAAGGTGAGAATTTTACCACTGAACTGCCAATGCCTTAAATGAAGCATACGTTTTACAAAAATAATGCTTTCCTTACTATAAAATATACTCTGGTATTTTCTATTCTGTTCTGTTTTATTGTATATTATTACAAAAATGGCAGGCCATGATAAACTAAGTTTATTTCAAGGCCACCAGTGGGTTTGGAATTGGAATTTGAGCAACTCTGATCTTAGCACCCTCTCTACTCAAATAAATGTGATTCTAGGGATGTAATCACTAGGGCCTTGAGTCCAATTCTTTATGAATACTTTGAAGAAAGTAACTTACATTTAGAAGTAATATGCTTTGGAGACATTACTGTATTGATCCTCTTGATTTCTCTGAGAAGCTGGTGACATGTTATAGTTGACAGGTAAATTTCTAAGAACCAGGGTGAGTGCATATCTTTTGGGGTACTGGGTTAGCTGCTGCAGGTTTAACATGAGTCGTACCCGCCTAATCATTTGTACTTACTCTTTCTACAGAATGCCAGGAACATGTTAGTTTTTGTTTGTTTGTTTTCTTTGCCTTGTAGTCTAGGTATGTTGGGTCTCCTCTTTATGATTATGATTTTTTAAAAAATTTTTATTGTGAGTTGGGTGATAGTTTACATGGGAGAACATCAACTTTACATTCATCCTATTGTATTTCATTTCATTGCAATGATTACAATCCCCTCCATGCACGATCATTCAACAGCATTTGCTTCCATTCCCTCTGTTTTTCTGTGTTTTTTTTTTAATGTACACCAAAGCACTCAGGAACGTACAACCATATAAACAACCAAAGGACACACCCTGCAAGACCACCCCCCAGCCATGAGCACACAACCCCTCTCCCTCCTTTAGTCCAGGATCCCCAGCTGCTCCATCTCTCCACATCATCACCTCTGTCTCCATCTCTGGTGTCACTGATTCTCTGGATAGAGTCCCACACTCCCCTGTTCTCCCTTGATGGTCCCAGGGTCCTCCGCTTCTGGACTGTAAGATCAACCACTTCTCTCTTTTTGTTACAAAATGTCTTCCTTTACATTTGCAACACTCATAATCAGTCCTGATAGCTATTATTCACTATTGAACCACAAGAGTCTTATCCCTATCTCCTTTCACCAGCCCCATCCAGACAGGGTCCAGGAGTCCCTAGGTCTCGCCTTGCTACTGGCCAACCAGTCTCAATCCAGGTGGACAGGAGTCTGTTGAATGTGGTCGGACTTAGCTCACAACTTCATTGCTGTTTTCTCCCACTTCCTCTTATAGGTAGACCAACATGGTCACCAGCAAGACCATATGCCTGCTTGTGTATTCCCCTTGAGTGTCAGTCTTGGAAGGGGGTTTGCCTTGAGGGGACCTGACTGCTTGCCCTGATGGCTCCCAGGGGAACAACTTGCTTGTTCTTATAGTAGTGGATCAGACTGTTGTTTTTGTTGATTTTCTTTCCTGCTGGTCTTTCTTTCAAGAAGTAGCTTCTGTTCTTCTAGCAGCTCCAGGCTGGTCTGCTTGTCCTTTCAAATGGAAATTTCCCACCTAAGAAAATTCTGGATGGGAATTCAGATTCCACCTATGGTCTTTTGCATTACAAAGGCTCCCTAGGAAGCCTCCTTCACTGGGCAAGTTCTAGCCCCATTAGCCTAGTGGTTAAGTGCTATGAACTACGTGTTGTTGTTGTTGTTATGTGCCATCGAGTCGGTTCCGACCCATAGCGACCCTGTATAGGGTTTCCGAGGGTGTAAATCTTTACGGGAGTAGAAAGCCTCATCTTTCTCCCGCGGAGCAGCTGGTAGTTTCGAACTGCTGACCTTAAGGTTCGCAGCCCAATTCGGAACCACTACGCTACCATGAACTACGTAGTGGTTATAAATCGGGCTGCGAACTGCAAGGTCAGCAGTTCAAAACTACCAGCTGTTCCATGGGTGAAAGATGAGGCTTTCTGCTCCCATAAAGATTTACAGCCTTGGAAACCCTGTACAGGGTAGCTATGAGTCGGAACCGACTCCACGGCACATAACCACCACCACAGGCAAGGGAAACCAAGCATCTTTACATTATTTCTCCTCTTTTACCCATTCAAACCATGCCTCAATCCCCGTATCCCAGAGCCATGTTGCTCCAAGGTTGAACATATATCACTGTTTACCTCTGTCCCACTTAGCCCATGCAAACCTTCCTATTTGTTCTCCCATCAGCCTTGTTCTTCCATCCCCTCCCCCTTCCAGTATATTGCCCCACCCCCCAGCACCCAAACTATCTTGTGTCTATTCCCTACCCTGTGCTTCACCTTCCCCTCCCTCCTCTCTTACCACCATCTACACACCAGTAACCAACAAAGTTTTTTTTTTTCCCTTTTAGTGTGGGTACTTTATCTTAAGCTTTTACAATAATGGTCCTATGCAGTAGCTCTCCTTTTGTGACTGACTAATTTCACTCAGTATAATGTACTCAAGGTTCATCCATGTTATGCGGTGGCTTGCAGCTTCCTTGTTAATCTTCAGGGCAGGATAATATTCCATTGTGTGGACGTACTACAGTTTGTTTATCCATTCTTTCATTGATGGGCACTTTGGCTGTCTCCATCATTTTGCTGTTGTAAATAGTGCAGCTATGAAAATTGATGTGCATATATCTGCTCATGTTATGGCTTGTATTTCTTGTGGATATATACCAAGTTGAGGAATTGCTAGATCATAAGGTATTTCTATTTCCAACTTTCTGAGGATGTGCCATACTGTTTTCCAGAGTAGTTGGACCATTTTGCAATCCCACCAGCAATGTAGGAGGGTTCCCAGTCTCTCTGCATCCTCTCCAGAATTTATTGTCCTCTATTTTTTTGATCAAGGAGCTCTGGTAGCGTAGTGGTTATGAATCGGGCTGCGAACTGCAAGGTCAGCAGTTCGAAACTACCAGCTGTTCCGCAGGAGAAAGATGAGGCTTTCTGCTCCCGTAAAGATTTACAG
>NW_006408618.1:7014273-7026952 GCF_000296735.1 Chrysochloris asiatica
ACTGTTGGTCGTTTTGATGTAACTTAGGATTTAATTTTCGGCCTATTTCCTCTTTTGTCTGCTTGTCCCACTCCACAATCCCCGTTTAGGCCTTTTTTCTAGTTGGAAACAGTTCAGGGCCGGCTGTGGCCATTTGGTTTTAATTGGAAACTGTCTCTTTAAATTTCGAGATCTGTGTGCATGCGTAGTGGAACCCTCCCAAGGGTGGGGCTGGGGTGCCCACTAGCTCAGGCACCCCTGTAGTCACCAGAATGGAGGTGCACTGACAGCAAGGGACCAATGAACAGCTACCAAAAGAAAAGAATGTCCACACCTTTATCTCTGTGGTTCTGCCAGGTATCTGTGGCCGCTCCGATCCTTCTCCCACTTGGCCCCCCAAAGATGGCGGCTCCTGGAGCAGCCCAGCGTCCCAGACTAGAAAGCAATAGATTTCTTGCTTCTGCCACAAATTCCCCCAGCTGTGATCCTTCCAACCTTCTAAGTATTCCTTTATATGTGGTTCAGAGTTCTGGGACCATCCCCTGAGCCTGCTTGGTGGAGTATTCTGTGTTGTTGTTGGCGGAGCTCTTTAGTACACGTCTACCCGATTCGCCATCTTGTTCTCTTGCACATAAGTTTTTAAATTTTAGTATGTCCCAGTCTATTTTGTCTACTTTTGTTTGTGTAATTTTCACAATGTTTGGCAGTCTGTGTGTATCCTGCATTGTTTTTGTTGTTAGGTGCCACTGAGCTGGTACTGATTCATAGCGACCCTATGCACAGCAGAACAAAACACTGCCTGATCCTGGGCCATCCTCACTATCGTTGCCACGCTTGAGCCCATTGATGCTGCCACTTGGCGAAATCCATCTCACTGGGGTTCTCCCTCTTTTTCTCCGACCTCCACCTTACCAATCATGATATCCTTCTCTAGCAACTGGTCCCTCCTGACAACATGTCTGAAATATGAGACACAAAGTTTGGCCATCTTGGCCTCCAAGGAGCATTCTGGCTGCACTTTTTCCAATATGGATCTATTGGTTCTTTTTGCAGCCCATGGCATTTTTAATAGTTTCTTTCAACACCACAACTCAAAAGCATCAATTCTTCTACAGTCTTCCTTATTCACTGTCCAGCTTTCACATGCATATGAGGTTATTGAAAATATCATGGCTTGGGTTAGGTGAACCTTAGTCTTCAATCTGGCATCTTTGCTCTTCAACACTTTAAAAAAGTCTTGTGCAGCAGATTTGCCTAATGCAATATGTCATTTGATTTCTTGACTGCTACTTTCATGACTATTGATAGTTGATCCAAGAAGAATGAAGTCCTTGACAACTTCAGTCTTTTCTCTTTTAATGAACTTTTGTTTGTGCAATTTTCACAATGTTTGGTAGTCTGTGTGTACCCTGCATTAGAGCCTTCTAGTTTGTCCCAATTTTTGCATTGATAGCCTTTATAATGTTAATGATTTATTTTTGGTGTCAAAAAAGAAATAATTTGGTCAACCCTTTGGTGTCTCCTCTGGAATCTGAACTTCTATGAACCATAACATTTATGGCACTGAATGATATTTGTTAGTTTGTAAATTTATCTCTGCATTAAACTATGAATTCCTTGAAAGCCAAGACTTATTTTTATTCAGTCATTTATCCTGAATTTAGCAGAGTGCTTAGGATGTAGTGTTGTTGTTAAGTGTCATTGAGTCAGTTCCCACTCACAGAGACCTTATGTACAACAGAATGAAACTCTACCTGGTCCTGCACCATTTTTACAATCATTGATATGGTTGAACCCATTCTTGCAGTCACTCTGCCAATCATCTCATTGAGAGTTTTCCTCTTTTTCACTGACCCTATAGTTTACCAAGCATGATGTCCTTCACCAGGGACTGGTACCTCCTGATAACAAGTCCAAAGTACACAAGACCAAGTCTCCCCATCCTTACTTTTAAACAGTATACTGGTTTTACTTCTTCTGGTAGTCTATGGATTTAACTGAAGTTAATTCAATATTCTTTGCCAACACCAGATTTCAAAGGCATCAGTTTGTCTTTGATCTTCATTGTGCAGCTTTGGAGTGCGTATGAGGCATTTTTGAAAATACCATAGCTTGGCTCAGGCACACCTTGGTCCGTAAAGTGACATCTTTGCTTTTTAACACTTTAAAGAGGTCTTTTGCAGCAGATTTACCCAATCTAATACCTCATTTGATTTGCTGATTGATGCTTCCATGGGTGTTACTTGTAAATTTAAATAAAATGAAATCCTTAATAACTTCAGTGTTTTCTCCATTAATCATAATGTTACTTATTGGTCTAGCTATGAGAATTTTTTTCTTCTTTATATTGAGGTATACTCGTACTGAAGGCTGTCATGTTTGATCTTCATTAGTAAGTGTGTCGTCTTCCTCTTTGCTTTCAGTAAACAAAATTATATCATCTGCATATATTGTTGTTATCGTTAGGTGAGAGAAATTTTATAGGGTTTCTGAGGAGCGTCTGGTGAGTTTGAACCTAGCAGGTTGTTAATGAGTCTGCCTCCATTCCTGATGTCTTGTTCTTCTTCATATAATCCATCTTCTTGGATTGTTTACTCAACATACGAGTTGAGTAAATATGGTGATAGGATACAACGCTTAGCATACCTTCTCTGATTTAACCATGCAATGTGCCCTTTTTATGTTAGGGCTACTGCCACTTCATCTATGTAGAAGTTTTGAATGAGTACAATTAAGTGTTCTGGGATTTCCAGCCTTTGAAATGTTATTTATAATTTGTTATGATACACATAGTCTAATATCTTTGCATAGGCAATTAAAATACAGGAAAACATCTTTCTGGTGTTGTCTGCTCTTCGCCAAGATCCATCTGACATCAGCAATGATATCCCTCATTCCCCATCCTCTTCTGAATCTGGCTTGAATTTCTGGCCGTTCCCTATTGATGTACTGCTGCTAACTGTTTTTAATTATTGTCAGCAAAATTTTACTTGTTTTTGATATTAATGATATTGTTTGATAATTTCTGCATTCTCTTGGATCACCTTTCCTTGGAATGGGCATAAATATGTATCTCATCCGGTTGATTTTTTGTCATTGAAGAAGGAGTGCTTCCAGCATTGCATCTGTTTAGCATGTAGTGGATATTCCATAATTACTTGTTATATTGGTTTAAGCAGATTAGTGAAACAATTTAAGACAGAATCACTTTCTTTTTTTTTGACCTTTGTTCTATGCCAGCTTGACAGACTCCAGGAAAAGAGGGCCTCCATTCTCAGAGCTGGGCTGTGTGACTAGAATAAGCCTTTGGTGAGTTCGGAAGAGTCAGTGTTCCTTTTAAATTTCCTGAATGTTTCTTCTTTGGTTCTCTTCTTACATTATTGAAAAGGCTTTCCTTTCCTGGAAGGGGCTCCAGGACACCCCTGTTTCATCTTTTATCTGCCAAAGAATTTGATAAACAAATTCAGCCTCTGGTAAATACAGTGCTTCTTCTAGACGTGTTTGTATTTTAATCAAACAAAAAGTGACAATCCAAAGGAATGATTGGTTTTAAAGTTGGATCTTCAGTTAATCAGGTAGCCTGAAAAGAAAGAGAGCCTGAACTTTGATGCCTGAGTAAGGCAAAAGATGGCATAAGAATGACTATCTCTTTTATTACATTGTCAATAGTTGAGATGTTGAAAAGTCAAGTATAAACAGTCTTTGAACAGACACTTACTACGTGCTTGCTAAGTGCCAACCACAATGGAGACACTGAAGGTTCAAATATGGATGTAATAGTCTCTGCCCTCAATGAGCTGACAGTCTAGTGGGGGAGAATGTAAAAGTATGATGATACTGTGTGGTACTCCCCTCATTTTCTACACAGACTTAGAACTATAGGAGCCCTAATGTAGGAGAAATAAGTTCAGCTTGGACATTTCTCAAGGGCAACTGCTTTCAAATGCTTTGGCTTTAAAAATTATTTCTTTGCCTTTCTACTGAATCCCTGTTGTGCAGTGGATTAAGCATTGGGCTGCTAATGACAAAGCTGACAGGAAAACGATGAGGGTATCTGCTCCTGTAAAGATTTGTAATCTCAGAAACCCTTAGGAGCTATTCTACTCTGTCCTATAGGGCTGCTATGAGTTGAGATTTATCTGACAGCTGTGGGTTTGGGCTTTTGGGATTTTTGCCTTTATAATTGAAGTAATGTTCTTATTCTTTTCATTTTGAATTTGTAATTTCCAGACACTAGCTAATGAGTTCTTGTGGAAAATTCATCTCTCAAGGTCATTTGAACCATCATGTTGGCAGTTCAAGCTCACCAGCCGCTCCTTGGAAACCCTATGCAGGATCTCTGTGGGTCACAACTGACTCGACAACACTTAACAACAACAAAAACACTATATTGTCCCTTGCCTACCAACTAGGAAGTGTCTTCATTTAAGTGTTGTTGTTTTTGTTGTTAAGTGCCATTGAGTCAATTCTTACCCATAGCGACCCTATATAGGGTTTCCGAGGAGCAGGTGGTGAGCTTGAACCACCAACCTTGCAGTCAAATGGATTTGCAGTCTCGCACATTAACCCACAGCGCCATGGAAGACAGATATTGTATTGTCAGTTCTATTGCTCCTGAAGCCATTAAAACTGCAAGTTAGGTACCCTGGGTTTATGCATATCAACCCCCTGGACAAAACAGACTTAAGCCTCCACCACAAGAATGCTGCATTCCTTCTCAGAGGCAGAATCTTGCAATCTTGGAGCAGTGAGTAGAGCAGAATATGTGCTCTCTACAAATAGAAAGATCTCAGAAAGAGGAATTGGGAGGGGCAGAGTTAGATGTGCTCCATTCTTGCTCCTTAATTTTTGTTGTTATTGTTAACTGCTGTTGAGTTGGCTCCAACTCATGATAACCTTATGTATAATAAAACGAAATGTTGCCCAGTTATTCTTCATCTTCACACTTGCTAACATGTTTGAATCCAGATGGACAATATTCCAGTTGTGATCTGTAGGGTTTTCCTTGGCTAATTTTCAGAAGTCGACTGATAGCCCCTTGTCTCTAGGATATCTTAGTCTGGAAGCTCTGATAAAACCTATTCAAGATGGGTGACTCTGAAGGTATTTGAAATACTGGTGACATAGCTACCAATATCATGCTGTTGTTGTTGTTAAGTTCTGTCAAGTCGGTTCTGACTCATAGCAACCCTGTATAGGGTTTCCGAGCAGTAGCTGGTGAGTTGAACCACCAACCTTGTGTTTTTCAGTCCAGCATTTGCTTATCCTATAGTGCCACACCAGAAGGCCTATGTTATAGCCACATGCAAGTCAACACAATATAACATACTGACAGATTGGTGGTGGGCTCCCAAATTTACCATTCATATAATCCACTCCTATCTGAGAAGAGAGTTGGTGTAGCACTGTGGGTTAATGCACTAGACTGCAAAGTTGGTTTGAACCACAAGATCGGTGGTTCAAGCTCACCAGCTGCCCCTAGGAAAACCCTACACAGGGTTGCTATGGGTCAGAACCAACTTAATGGCACTTAACAACAACAACAAACACAGCCTAAAAGAGGAGAGAGAAAGAAGTAGCAAGTGGCCAAGAAGGCTCTGCTAGCTCATGTCATCCATAAAAAGACCTGCAGCAGGAGAGACACATTTGTTCATCCATCCAACTTCTAAATGATAGTTTAAGAAAGCCTGTACCTCTCTCTAGGTTTGCATGCTTAAATGGAGCAGGGGTAAATAGTAATGTATTCTCAACCTTGGAACAACAGGGATCAGTGGTATAGGGATCAAGGCATAGACTGAAAGGGTAAAAGAGGGGAAATAAAGTTAAGATACTTGACTGTCTTATAAATATTGGTTTCCCTTTCTACTACTGTAAAGTAGACACTTGAGTGGGATAGAAAGGAATATTGGGAAACATGATTACAGAAGGCTTGTAAGCCCATCTTCAGCCTATAACTGATTGGAACACCTAAAGGGGTTCTAGAACTTACCGAGTGAAATAGGCTCCCTGCAGAGCCTTTATAGTCTATAGAACCCTAGGTGGAATCCTGAGCCCCAACCAGAACCTTCTGAGGTGGGACATTCCCACTTAAAAGGACAAGCAGACCAGCATGGAATAGAACAGAAGATACTTCTTGGAAGAAAGATCAGCAGGAAATATCCAAAACAAAAATGGCAGTCTGATTGACTACTACAAGAACAAACAAGTTGTTCACTGTGGGACCATCAAGGCAACTAATCAAGTCCTTTCAGGACAAATATTCCTCCAAGACTGAAACTCAAAGGGAACACATGAGCAGGCATGTAAGCTTGCTAATGACCATGTTGGTCTCCTGGTGAGTGAAAGAGGGGGAAAGGTAGCAATGAAGAAATGGACTGAGTTCGACCACATTCCATAGACTTTCATTGACCTGGAGATGAGACGGAGAAGAGGAGGGGTTGTTTGGTTTGAAGTGTGGTGAGACCTGTGGACTCCTGAGCACCAATGGACAAGGACATAGCCACAGATGGCTAGAACTGAGAGCAAAGTGCCCAGCTGATTTGAAGTGAGGGGAGATGCACAAGAATGCCCAAACTTGTAGATAGTACCCATTCAGCCTAGCTTCGATGGCTTGATGATCAGAACTCAACTAGAGGAAGATAAATTTTTTTTGTTTTTGTTTTTTTGATAAAGGAACAAGTGTAAATTGCTACAATTTGATGAACTTGACCTATAATTATGGATGCTCAAAATATCAACTGAAAGAGGAGTCTTCACATCCAAGATCAATGCTATCCCCTCTGTATACAGGATAGATAAAGATAGACAACTTAGACATTGGCTACCTGAAATGCGAGGAGCTATAAAGGCACGAAGTGACTGGCTTACAAGTTTTCAAGAGGGAGTTTAGTTTCAGAGGGTGTGGCGGAAGGTAGAATCCTCACAGAATAGTTTCCATATTGTCTAGATGGGTCTGGTGAAAGAAGAGGAGGAAAAGATTCTTATGATTCAATAGTAAGTGATTGTTATCATGACTAATTGCGACTGTCACAACTGCAAAGGTAGAAGTTTTATAATAAAAAGAGGGGAGTAGTTAATTTTATAGTCCAAGAACAGAGAACCCTAGGACCATCAAGGGAGAATAGCATAAGCGGAATGTGGGACCCTATCCAGAGAAGCAGTGACATCAGAGATGGAGACAGAGATGAGGGCATGGAGAGACTCAGGACTCTAGACTCATGGAGAGACTGAGGACTCTAGACTCATAGAAAGGAAAAGGCTGTATGCTGGCAGTCAGGTGCTGGTGGCCAGGAGGTAGGCTTGCAGAATAGGTCCTTCGGCTGTTTAAATGATGATCTATTCCTGAGTGTTTTTGTGTACATCTCCCCTGTCAAAAGAAAACAAAACACAGGGAATAGAAGCAAATGCTGTTGAATGGTGATGTGCAGAGGAGATTATAGTCATTGCAATGAAACATTGAATGGAAAACTGATATTCCCCCATGTAAACTGTCACTCAATTCACAATAAAAACTTAAGAAAAAATAAAAGAGAAAGCCTGCATCTCTATCTAGATCTAAAACTGGAACTAGAACTCTGAAATTCTCATTAAAAGAACCAGAAACAAACATCTCTACTCTTATTTAGGGAGGTTTTAATTTTTTTTTTTTTTTGTCATTGGCCTGGCTCAATCTTTTTACTGAATTGTGTTTTACCACTTAGATACTCACTACCAGATGCGCAGATCTGGGAGACCAAAATGTTACCATTACTGCATGCAATTAAATTAAAATTTGAAAACCACACAAATATTAAGGCAAAGTTATGGATCTGTCTGAACACAAACTAGTCTGAAACTTAGATTGAACACTCTAAGAATGCTAAACCCCTAAATTTCATGGTACCATTCACCAATCATCTAAGGTGGAGTGTGGAGCCTGTTTGACACCACTAACTGATTTCAACATTGTTGTCAAACCAAAGCCCAGAAATGGTTTCCTGCAACTGACAATAAAATATGGATATAGGTTAGGGTTTATCTGGTCACATATCAAGTTTTTGAATCACACTTAATGATCTGACTACACTAGGAGGCCACACATAGCACATAGACACAATAGCATCAGGGACTTTCAAGTTAGGCTTGAGAAACTGTGTATCTTCTTCATTACATGGCCTGGCAACAGATGAGGTTGTCAACAGAACAATATTCTGTTGCATTTTCCTGACCCTTTGGGCTTTATATTTGCCACCTGCATCAACAGAACTTCTGACATTTTATTCTTTTAAAATCAAAGAGCCAAATTTCTGCCTCCTGTTACATGAGCACAGTTTGTACTGACGTCAGTGAAAGCTGTGCATACATAACTGAGGGCAGATTTTGGCCTAGGCTAGAAACATATGAAAACTGGCACATGATACTGACATCAAAACTCTGTCCCACCCAGCCTTTTGATAACATGGCCTCCTCATTTGTAACTCTCTCTTCACACTGGCAGCTAGGCCTTAACACAAAACACAAATTAGAAGTATTATCAAATACAGAAATCTAAGCCAGATGCAAATTTAATGGAGATGTGGTAAAACCCACCTGAGTGGGTAACAATCTAACTGCAAATTCACTGCAGATAACTTTTCCTTGAAGCATACTCAGGGTCATTTCTAATTGATACTGTTAATTAGGTAGGAGAAGGGTCTTTGTCCTTGAAAATATACTGCCTACTTGCCACTCTCCAGCTGGTTTAGAAAATGCTATACTTTTTCTGGAAGACTCAAGGGCACCAGTGCCTTGGAAACCCTGTACAGGGTTGCTGTGAGTTGAAACTGATTCAATGACACTTAGCAACAACAACATTACTTATTCCAGGGGCAGTAGTGATTCAGTGGCAGAAATCTTGCCTTCCATGTGAGAAGTTGACTCAGGTTTGATTCTCAGTTAATGTGCCTCATGCACAACAACCACCCATCTGTTAGTGGAAGCGTGAGTGTTGCTGTGGTACTGAACAGGTTTTAGTGGAACTTCCAGACTGTGATGGGCTAGAAAGAAAGGCCTGGTGATTGACTTCTGAAAAATTAGTCAATGAAAACTCTGTGGGTCACATCAGTTCCATCTGTAATGATCATGTCGATGGTGCAAGACCAGGCTGGGCTTATTGCCGTTGTACGTGGGGTTACCAGGAATCAGGGGTCAACTTCATGGCCACTAACAACAGCATGTAGTCCAGTGCCTGGGTCATAGTAGGCAGTCTGGAGAGTATGTATTGGAAGAAAGGTAACATTAAGGTGACAAACAATGACTGACCATAGCTCACGTTGACACAGTACTGTTTCAGACACTGCTTTATCTGTAGCACTCAACATATTTAATTGCATATATAATTGTTTATTGAACCCTCAATATATCCTATTGGATTGATTTACTAGTTTATAAATGAAAAAAACCATAGAGAAATTAAAAAAGTTAGCAGCTAGTAAGTATTGGAGCTGGGATTTGAATTCAGGCAGTTTAACTCTAGGGTCATGCTATTATTCACTCCATTAAACCTTTAAGTTAAAATGCAAGTATTGCTTATTATTAGTTATTATTAAAATAATATTTATTGATAGCAGTGCCATAATACTGAGAAAACAAAACCATACTAGTAAGAGAATGTCAAGAACTCTTTGCAACATTGGAAAGAAAAAAAAAATTTTTTTTCCAATCAGACTTTTTCCTCATATACATGGAACAGAAGTATAACCATCCAGACTAAACATTTTATCTCCATGGTATTTTAATATTTTCACAATAGCGAGAAATTTTTATGAAATTTATAGTGAATTTTTAAGACCGATTTGTATGCAACACACTTAAATAAAGCTTAAGGTTATTATTGTTAGGTGCCATGGAGTCGGTTTTGACTCATGTTGTTGTTGTTGTTATGTGCCGTGGAGTCGGTTCTGACTCATAGCGACCCTGTACAGGGTTTCTGAGGCTGTAAATCTTTACAGGAGCAGAAAGCCTCATCTTTCTCCTGCGGGACAGCTGGTAGTTTCGAACAGCTGACCTTGCGGTTCGCAGCCCGATTTGTAACCACTACGCTACCAGAGCTCCTTTAGCGGCCCTATATACAACAGAATGAAACACCGCTCAGTTCTGCATCATCCTCACACTGGCTGCTGCTACACTTGAGCCCATTGTTGCTGCCACTCTGTCAAACCATCTCGTTGGGGCTCTTCTTCTTTTTTTTTTTTTTTTCATTTTAGCAAGAATGAAGCTTTATTAAGTGATTTTACAAAGTCTGGTGCAAAACCCAGATGACAAGATGGGCAGGTGCTCTGTGTAGCCGTTTTACAAGTATTTTTATTCCCTAGCTGGATAGTCCCTCCGGCAGTTCCTCATTGGCTGAGTACTAGGGGGAGAACAGTTTTCCTGGATGCTGCTTATTTCTTGATAGTTTACATGGGAGAAAATTAGTTTTCCATCCATCCTATCGTATATCATTTCATTGCCATGGTTACAATCCCCTCCATGCATCATCAACCAACCAAAGGGTATACACTACAAGACTGCCCCTCACCTCCCCCCACCCTCCGCAGTCGTTGGGGCTTCCCTTTTTTTTCGCTGTCCCTCCACTTTACCAAGCATATTGTCCTTCTCCAGGAACTGGTCCTTTCTGATAACATGCCCGAAGTATGAAAGATGAAGTCTGACCAATGTGACTTCTAAGGGGTATTCTGGTTGTACTTCTTCCAGCACAGGATTATTTGTTCTTCTGGCAGTCCAACACCATAACACAAATTCATCAAGTTTTTTATGGTTTTCCTTATTCATTGTCCAACTTTCACATGCATATGAGACTATTGTAAAATACCATGGCTTGAATCAGGCATTGTCCAACTTTCACATGCATATGAGACTATTGTAAAATACCATGGCTTGAATTGAGGATTTTAGTCCTCAAACTGACATCTACCCTCTTGAACACTTTAAAGATGTCATGTGCATTATCCTCTTCAGCTAATTGTCTGCCATCACTGATTTTGTTTAAATTAAATGTATGTGGACTGTACATTGGTAATGTTAGCATTCTTAAATCTGCTTTTTAATATGGACTATGGCCATCTTTCCATTAATGGGAGTTGTAATTGATAAATAAGAGTTGATATATGAGAATAAGCCAAAAAGGATTATTACAAAATCATAGAAACCTTTATTAAACCAAGTTGTCAAAACATGAAGCCATTATTTGTTGACATAGCCTCCATCTAGGTCTACACACTTCTGAAGGCAGAGTTTCCACCTCTCAAAACTTTCTTCAAAGAATTCTGTACTCTTTGATTTACACTATGTCAGAATGACAATTTGACATCCTTGAAGGACTCAAATTGTGTTCCTTTTAAATTTTCTTTAGTTTGGGGAACAACGAAACACCTGAAGGGGCAAGATCAGGGATGTAAGGTAAATGTAGTAAGGTTTCCCAGTGCGGTTCTCATGGGACAGCCCTTACTACCCTTGAAGAATGAGCAGCTGTACTATGATGGGGGAAAATAAATTCCTTGGCACAACTTTTCTTACATTTTTTTCATTAATACAGTTTTCAGTTTTCTTAAAACTCCTTCGTAATAAGCCCCCATGATATACATAATTATCTGTCCTGTGTCCTTGAAGAAATATCTTAAGATCACTTCTTTAAAAAAACCCCAAATAGTTGCTACAACCTTCTGAACTGACTGACATCTTTGCCTTGAATTTAACTGACCTTCAGATCCCCTCAAAAGTCACTATTTTGAGAGAACCTTTTTTTGAAGACAACCTGGTAAGACTAATACAAGTGAATTGCCGTAATCTGGGAAAATTTCTCTGTAGCCATCTACCAAGCTTAGAGAAATACTTTAATAAGTTTTGTTTGTACTAAACTTGTGCATGTATGAAATGAACTGGTACTCTCATAGCAATACTTTGGGACTCATCCTCATATCTCACTTTACATGGAGATTTGAGAGAAAGAACTACAACCAGAAAGCAGAAGCTTTTCCCTTGCCCAAAGATCTACAGGTAGAATCAATAAGTTCCTTTGTCTAAGAACTTATTGGGCTTCTATAAAGGTAATTTCAGGACTGTAGGTCATAGTAGGCTGTTAACTCAGCATTAAACCTATTTTTATTCTGTTCATCTGATTGAATACGATTTCAAGTGAAAATCCCTCACTTTGGCCCCACAATATGAACTCAATGTCATCTTTATCTTATTGATCTTGATGCTGCCTCCCACCTATTCCCCATAATAGTGGGTCAATGATAGGCCACGGGAGTCTAGGAAGAGGTCATACCTTACTGCTTCCCTTGACATGGGAACATCAAGAAAGGAAACAAGGTAGATTCTATAGGTAGATCCAAACAGTCAAGTTTTTTTTTTTTTTTTGATTAGCAGTCAATGACATAATTGTTTGTGCCATCCAGAGACACCTATACATAACTTATAAAGAATAAAATGATGATTTTTGAGTACTTTAAGGCATGAGCTCTAGCTAACCTTTGCATACAAATTTCATACTGAGATCTATAAGGGACCCCTTCTAAAACTATCTTGTTTGGCCCACATGGTATTTCTTTTTTTCAAAAAATGAACCAACATTTGTTGTTGTTGTTGTCGGGTGCCATCGAGTCGGAACCGACTCATAGCGACCCCATGCACAGCAGAACGAAACAATGTCCGATCCTGGGCCAACCTCACTACCGCC
>NW_006408618.1:7029977-7038304 GCF_000296735.1 Chrysochloris asiatica
AAGCTCATCTGAAACCTGTCCACCATGGGTGACCCTGCTGGTTATTTAAAATACCGGTGGCATAGCCCTCAGAATCACAGCAATTCAAACCACCACAGCACGGCAGACAGACGAGTGGTGGTTGTGTGGTTGCTGTTAAATAGGAATCTCCTTGTACTTGGGCCCTTAAGTCTGGCTCAAAGGCGGGATTTCTGTCCTTGGATGTCAATCAAGAGGCAGAAGAACAGCAGGGGTGACTGGGTTGTAGTGAGATGCTTTGGGCTGGGCTTGTGGGTCTCTAAGTTGGTCGACCACTGAACCAACATTTAGTGAGTCAAATAATTTCTTATAAAATAAGAATTCCTGAGCTGTCACCAATTCTACTCAAAGTATTCCAGAATATAGAGGAGGATGGAAAACTTCCTAATACATTTTATGAAGCAAGCATAACCCTCACACCAAAACCAAGGAAGGATGTCACTAAGAAGAAAATTATAGACCAATATCCCTCATGAACATAGATGCAAAAATTCTCATCAAAATCCTTGCCAACAGAATCCAGAAGCACATCAAAAAGATAATACATCATGATCAAGCGGGATTAATATCAGGGATGTAAGGATGGTTCAACATTAGAAAAACAATCAATGTAATCCACCATATAAATAAGTAAAAAAAGAACCACATTTTCATATTGACTGATGCAGAAAAGGCATTTGATAAAATCCAACATCCATCCCAATAAAAACACTCAACAAAGTAGAAATTGAAGGGAAATTCATCAACATAATTAAGAGCATATATACAAAAACAGCAGCCTACATTACTCTCAGTTGAGAGAAACTGAAAGCCTTCCCTCTACAAATAGGAACCAGACAAGGATGCCCTTTGTCAACACACCTGTGCTGGAAGTCTTAGCAAGAGCTATGTGGCAAGACAAGGAAATTAAAGGCATCCAAATTGGCAAAGAGGAAGTAAAACAGATACTAGACCTCATTGGAAGATTTAGCAAAATGGCAGGATATAAGATCAACAAACAAAAATCAGTTGGATTCCTGTATACCAACAACAACAGCACTGAAAAGGACATTAGGAAAGCAATACCATTTACAGTGGCCACCCAAAGGATGAAATATCTAGGAATATATGTAACCAGAAAAACAAAGGGCCTATACAAAGAAAACTATAAAACACTACTGCAAGAAACCAAAAGAGACCTATAAAAATGGAAGAATGTATCAGCAGCCCTAAAAGAGCTTTGTAACATTGCCCTGATAGAGAGAGGCCTGCTTGTGAGCATGGCTGAGGAAAGGCTGTCCTGAGTGGAAGAGCATTTTCTGGACCTGTTAACTTCCGTAACCCCCATAACTGTTCTGGGTGCCAGTTTCCCATGCTCATTGAGAAGAAATCTGCCTGTGGAAACAAAATGTGATTTTTGAATCAATCCAGCCACAGAGGCCGGCAGCCAGAAGTCCTCAGGCTGTAGGGTGGGGCCACAGCCAAGCAGAGGCAGTGACCCAGCACTCGAAGCTGCAGAGGTGCGCTTCTGAAGAGAGAGGTGTGACCAATTTTTCATCTTTCACTTTTCATTTTTCATGTATTTCTCCTCTTCACTGTAATTGTGCCCTTGCTGCGCAGCCCAGATGCTTTCAGGTGGGCGGGAGCATACCCCCCAAAGGGTCCAGCATTGCACCCACAGTTTTCTAACAGCACAGAGAGGAAACCCACAGGTTGCTTCTTATGACATTTTTATACTGGGATCAAGCCCCAAAATTTACCTAGGCAGGACCTTTTGCACAGCAAAGGCCAGTGGACAGTGTTAATCATAATTTTATTTTTGTTTTTGACTGGTGGTTTCTGTTTCTGCTTTTGTATTATTTCTGTCTTTGGTCCTTTTGGCCTCACTTTTCTCCCAGGGGTTGGATCTTTCTCTTCCTACCTTAACCACGAAGAGACAGCAACTGTGCCCATATAGCCAAGCTACAAGCATACCCTGTAGTACCCCACCATCTGGACAAGAGCCAAAATCAGCTGCTAGGCATTACATGTGAAAAGGGAAGCCTATCTCCAGATCATATCCTCCAGGAGATGCTCAGCAAGCTTAATAACAAAGCAACATACATCCATTCAGCATTAAAAACTCACATAATGTTGAAAATGTCCAAGAAAACACAAGTAAAGACATCAACACATGTCCAAAAACAGAAAAAAGTAACTGAGACAAATGAGCTGGAAACAGACACAGACTTTCCAGTAGAAGAGCAGGCTCTGGATGTGCCTGAGAAGGAATTCAGAAGAATAATATGGAAACAAATTCAAATGCTCCAAAAAGGGGTGGAGGAAAATAAGGAAGAAGTCAGGAAAGTGCTACAGGAGCAATCACACAAGATAGATATGGCATTGGAAACAAGCCAAAACCTGTGAAAAGAAGTCCAGATGGTTAATAATAAAATATCAGAAATGGACAATACACTGAAAGGGCAAAGGAGCAGAATGGAAGAGACAGAAGCCAGAACCAACAAGCTGGAAGAAAAATCTCTCAATACTGCTAAGATAGAAAAGCAAGCAGAAAAAAGGATTTTAAAAATTGAAGAGTGTCTCTAAGATTCATGCTGGATAACATGAAGAGGAATAATTTAAGAATTATTGGCATTCCAGAACAGGAAGACTCACAGAAGTCCACAGAAGAGATAGTTGAAGACCTTCTGGAAGAAAATTTTCCTAACATCTTGAAGGATGAGAATATAAACATTCTAGAAGCTAAAGAACCCCAGGAAGGGTAGACCCCAAAAGAAAATCACTGAGACATAGCATAATCAAGCTCTCCAAAATCAAAAACAAGGAGAGAATCCTAAAAGCAGTCAGGGAAAAAAGAAGTGTTACCTACAAAGGTGAGTAAATCAGATTAAGCTTTAATTTCTTAGCAGAAATCATGCAGGCAAGACGGCAATGGGGAGACATGTATAAAACCCTAAAAGAAAAATAAAACTGCCAACCAAGAATCGTTTATCTAGCAAAACTTTCAGTCAAATACAATGGTGCAATCACAACATTCCAGGATAAACAGAAGCTAAGAGATTTTGTTAAAGCCAATCCAGCACTTCAAAACATCCCAAAGGGAGTTCTTTGGAATGAAAATCAGCAATAACAGACAACAACCAGAGACTGACAGATGTGGAAACACCACCTGGAACTCGATTGATGGAGAACAGAGTTCAAAGCAGGACAGATTACAGCACTGAATTCAGAAGACCTATGAGGCCAAACAAAGATAAAAATATTAACAATGTCAAAGAAGGGAAAAATATAGGAACAGAGGTACAGGTGGTGAGGAGGTTGAGTAGATGGCTGGATACAATAGACTGTCTTAAATGCAGGGAAAACTTAACAGACTGTAGGGTAACCCCAAAGAAAATTAATACTTCAAAATTTACCATGAAAATGACGATCCAAGCAGAACAAGGAAACATTAAAACAAAGAAGAAACCAACAAGAAATAGCACCAAAAATGAATGCAACACAAGAAGGCATGCAGAACAAAGGAACAAACAGCACCACAAAAAATTAACATAATGACAGCAGTTAATCCATACATATCAATACTTACACTAAATGTCAATGGATTAAATGCACCAGTGAAGAGACAGAGAGTGGCTGAATGGATAAGAAAACAAGACCCTTCAATATGGTGCCTGCAAGAGACACACCTTACACACAAAGACAAAAACAGACTAAAAGTTAAAGGATGGAAAACAATATAACATGCTAACAGCAGTAAAAAACAAGCAAGAGTGGCAATACTAATCTCTGATAAAATAAACTTTAAGGCAAAAACCATCATAAGAGATAAAAAAGGATACTATCTCTTGATTAAAGGGTCAGTTGAGTAAGATGACATAACCATAATTAACATCTATGCTTTAAATGAAAGAGCACCAAGATATACAATCAAACCCTACTAGAATTGAAGAAATAGATAAATATGCAATTATTGTTGTTGTTAAGTACCATGGAGTTGATTCCGACTCATAGTGACCCTGCACAGGGTTTCCAAAGCTGTAAATCTTTATGGGAGCACAATGCCTCATCTTTCTTCCTTGGAACTGCTGATATTTTCAACTGCTGACTTTGAGGTTGGCAGCCCAAATCATAACCACTACGCTACCAGAGCTTCAATTATAGTGGGGAATTGTAATACAGCACTTTCAAAAAGGGATAGTCAACCAGAAAGAAACTCGACTAAGCTACAGAGGAACTAAACAGCACAATCAAGCAACTTGACCTCATAGATGTGTACAGAGCATTCAACCCAACAACAGCACAATATACAATCTTCTCCAGTGCATATGGAACATTCTCCAGAATTGACCATGCGTTAGGTCACAAAGCAAGCCTCTATAAATTTGCAAACATCAAATACTACAAAGCATCTTTTCAGACCACAATGCCATAAAATTAGAAATCAACAATAAGAAGACCAAGTAAAATAAAAATACATGGAGACTGAATAAAACCCTGCTGAAGAGCAAGTGGATAATAAAATATATTAAACATGAATTCAGAAAGTTCCTAGAAACAAACGAGAATGAAAACACAACATACCAATATCTTTGGGACATGGAGAAAGCAGAGCTGAGAGGGTAATTTATTGCAATAAATGTGCAAATCCAAAAAGATGAAAGAATAAAAATTAGCACATTAACACAACATCTCCAGCAACTAGAAACAGAACAACAGAGGGAACATACAATCACCAAGAGAAAAGATGTAATAAAGATCAGAGCAGAAATAAATGAGATAAAAAACAGAAAAACTATAGAAAGAATCAACAGAACAAAAAGCTGGTTCTTTGAAAGGATTAATAAAATTGGCAAACCATTGGCAAACTAAGAAAAGGAAAGAGGGCAAAGACACAAATAATACATATTAGAAACCACATGGGTGATGTCACAATGGAATCAAAGGAAAACCAAAAGGATAATAACAGGAATACTATGAAAAGTTGTACTCCAACAAATTTGAAAACTTAGAAGAGATGGAAACATTTTTTAAAAAACGTGGCCTACCTAAACTCACACAGAATGAAGTAGAAAACTTGAACAGACCCATAACAATAGAAGAAATTGATCAGTTTATCAAAAAACTCCCAACCAAAAGAAGTCTAGGTCCAGATGGCTTCACTGGTGAGTTCTACCAGACATTCAGGGAATAGTTGTTACCAATTCTACTCAAATTATTCCAGAATATAGATGAGCATGGAAAACTTCCTAATACATTTTATGAAGCATTAAATATAACCCTCATACCCAAGCCAGGGAAGGACATCACTAAGAAGGCTATTATAGACCAATATCCCTCATGAGCATAGATGCAAAAATTCTCAACAAAGTCCTAGCCAACAGAATCCAGAAGCACATCAAACAAATACATCATGACCAAGTGGGAGTCATGTCAGGGATGCAAGGATGGTTGAACATTAGAAAAACAATCAATGTAATCTACCATATGAACAAGAAAAAAGAAACAAACAAACAAACACATGATCATATCGATTGATGCAGAAAAGGCAATTGATAAAATCCAACATCCATTCCTGATAAAAGCTCTCAACAAAGTAGGAATTGAAGGGAAATTCCTCAACGTAATCAAGAGCATATATACAAAACCAAGTGCCTATATTACATTCAATGGAGATAAACTAAAAGCCTTCCCTCTGCGAACAGGAACCAGACAAGGATGCCCTTTGTCACCACTCCTATTCAATATTGTTTTGGAAGTTTTAGCCAGAGCTATATGGCAAGATAGGGAAGTCAAGGGCATCCGAATTGGCAAAGAGGAAGTAAAACTGTCTCTATTTGCTGACGAAATGATCCTATATATAGAAATCCCAAAGACTCAGTAAAAATGCTACTAGACCTCATTGGATGAGTCAGCGAAATGGCAGGGTATAAGATCAACATCCAGATATCAGTTGGATTCCTCTATACCAATAACGACAGTGCTGGAAAGAACATTAGGAAAATAATACCATTTACAATTGCCACCCAAAGGATGAAATATCTCGGAATAAATGTAAACAGAGAAACAAAGGACCTATACAAATAAAACTATAGAACACTACTACAGGAAACCAAAAAGACACCCACAAAAATGGAAGAATATACCATGCTCCTGGACCAGAAGACTTAGCATTGTGAAAATGTCAATACTGCCCAAAGCAATTTACACATATAACGCTATTCCAATCCAGATTCTAACGACATTCTTCAAAAAGATGGAAAAAACAATTACAAACTTTATATGGAAAGGAAAGACAGTAAGGATAAGCAAAGCACTGCTTAAGAAGAACAGGGTGAGAAGCCTCTCACTCCCTGACTTCAAAATTTACTACATGGCTACAGTGGTCAAAACAGCCTGGTACTGGTATAATGAAAGATACATTGATCAATGGAACAGAATTGAGAATCCAGAAATTAACCCATCCACATGCAGCCAACTGATTTTAACAAAGTACCTAAGTATATTGCATGGGGAGGAGATGGTCTCTTCAACAGATGGTGCTGGCAGAATTGGAAAGCGATATGCAAAATACTGAAACAAGACCTTTACCTCATGCCTTATACAAAAACTACAGCATGGGTTAAAGACCTAAATGTGAATCCCACAATTACAAAGGTCATCAAAGAAAACAATAGGGAAAAATGTGGGAGCTCTAATATAGGGCATACACAGACTACCAAACATTTTGAAAAGTATACAAACAAAAATAGACAAAATAGATCAAAGGGACATACTAAAAATTAAAAACGTGTTCATCAAAAGACTTCATCAAAAGAGTAAAAAGGGAACCCATAGAATGGGAAAAAAATCTTTTGCAACGACACATCAGACAAGAGACTCTTTTCTAAAATATATAGGAAACTACAACATCTCTACAAGAAAAAGACAAATAACCCAATTAAAAAATGGGCACAGGATATTAATAGGCACTTCACCAAGGAGGAGATCCAGGCAGTCAACAAACAATAAAGAAATGTTCATGATCACTAGCCATTTGTGAGATGCAAATCAAAACAACAATGAGATATCATCTCACACCAGCAATAGCAAAGATAAAAAAAAATAGCAGACAATAATTGTTGGTGAGAATGTAGAGAGACTAGGACCCTCGTACATTGCTAGTGAGATTGCAAAATGGTCCAACCACTTAGGAAAACAACATGACACTTCCTCAGAAGGTTGGAAATAGAAATGCCGTATGATCCAGCAATTCCTCAACTTGGTATTTATCCACAAGAAATAGTAGCCATAACACAACTAGATATATGGACACCAATGTTCATAGCAGCACTATTTACAATAGCAAAAAGATGGAGACAGCCAAAGTGCCCATCTATGTAAGAATGGAGAAACAAACTTTGGTACATCCACACAATGGAATACTATGCTACCCTGAAGAATAACAAGGAAGCAGCAAGCCACCACATAACATGGATGAACCTTGAGGAGATTATGTTGAGTGAAATCAGTCAGTTACAAAAGGAGAACTATGGCATAGAGCCATTATTATAAAAGATTAAGAAAAAGCACCCACACTAAAAGGGGGGTGGGGGGGTGGGGAATGGAAAAATGTATCATGCTCCTGGATAGGAAGACTTAACATTGTGAAAATGTCAATACTGCCTAAAGCAATTTACATATATAATGCAATCACAATCCAGATTTCAATGACAGTCTTCAAAGAGATAGAAAAAATAATTACAAACTTTATATGGAAAGGAAAGAGACCCAGGATATGCAAAAGCACTGCTTAAGAAGAAGAATAAGGTTGGAAACCGCTCACTCCCCAATTTCAAAATTTATTACACAGCTACAGTGGTCAAAATAGCTTGGTAGTGGTACAATGAAAGATACATTGACCAATGGAACAAAATTGAGAATCTAGAAATTAACCCATTCACATACTGATTTTCAACAAAGTGCCTAAATAGATCACATGGGGAGGTGATAGTCTTTTCAACAGATGGTGCTGGCAGAACTGGAAAGCAGTATGGATTACCTCACTCTGTACAAAACTCAACACGGCATGGATTAAAGACCTAAATGTGAATCTCAAAATTAGGAAGGCCATCAATGAAAACATAGGGACAAATGTGAGGGATCTAATTCAAGGCATACACAGACTACCAAACATTTTGAAAACTACACAAACAAAAGTAGACAAAATAGATGATTTGTTGTCAAGTGCCATCGAGTTGGAACTGACTCATAGCGACCCCATGCACAGCAGAACGAAACAATGTCCGATCCTGGGCCAACCTCACTACCACTGCCACACTTGACGCCAT
>NW_006408618.1:7039186-7042679 GCF_000296735.1 Chrysochloris asiatica
GGAATACTCATACTTCACAATGTTGTCCATAGCTTCCCATGATCCACAAAATCAAAAGCTTTTGCGTAGTCAATAAAGCATAGGCAAATATCTTTCTGATATTCTCTGCTTTCAGCAAAGATCCATCGAACATCAGCAATGATATCCCTTGTTCCATGGCCTCTTCTGAATCTGGCTTGAACCTCTTGAAGTTCTCTGTCAATGTATGCTTGTACCCGTTTCTATATTATCTTTACTAAAACTTTACTTGGAAGGAGTATTAAAGATACTGTCCGATGATTTCCGTATTCCATTGGGTCACCTCTCTTTGGAATGGGCACAAATACGGATCTCTTCCAATCAGTTGGCCAGATAGTTGTTTTCCAAATTTCTTGGCAGAGATAAGTGAGTGCCTCCTGTGCCACATCACTTTCTTGAAAGATTTCAATTTTCATTCCATGAATTCCTGGTGACTTTTTCTTTGCCAATTCCTTCAGTGCACCTTGAACTTCCTCCTAAGTATCATTGGCTCTTGATTATATGCTACCTCTTGAAATTGTTGAACATTAACCATTCCTTTTGGTACAGTGACTCTGTGTATTCCTTCCATCTTATTTTGATGCTTTCTCCATCATTCAATAATTTGCCCAGAGAGTCTTTCAATAACAAAAGTTGAGGTTTGAATTTTTTCTTCAGTTCTCCCAGCTTGAGAACTACTGAGTGTGTGCTTCCTTTTTGTTTTTCTGACCATGCAGTTAGCTGTCCAGTATTTTTCCTACAGTGCCATTTGTTGTTGTTAAGTACCCTTGAGTCAGTTCTAATTCGTAGGGACACTGTATAGGGTTTCTAAGGAGCAGCTGGTGACTTTGAACTGCTGGCCTTGTGGTGTAGTGCATTATCCCACAGCGCCACAGCAGGATTCCTTGTTGCTGTTAGGTTCCATCAAGTCTGTTTCTATCCATAATGACTCTATGCACAAGAGAACAAAACACTGCTGTGTTCTGTGCCATCCTCACAATTGTTACATATGTGCACATTGCTGCTGCCACTGTGCCAGTCCATCTCCTTGGAGGTCTTCCTCTTGTTTGCTTACCCACCAAGCATTATGCCCTTCTCTAGGGACTGACTGGTCCCTCCTAACAATATGTCCAAAGCACCTCACATCACTTGTTATTGTTGTTGTTAAGTGCTGTTAAATCATTTCCAACCCATAGCGACCTTGTATAGGATTTCTGAGGAGTGACTGGTGATCTTGAACCACTGACCTTGCATTCAAACTAACCTTGCAGTCCAGCATATTAACCCACAACACCACAACATCACAAGGTCCCTTTTAAAATATATACCCAGAATTAACCACAGTCTTCAATGGAGGGCCGGACCCAAGAACTCTTTTACAATTCCTCAATTTTCGGTATCTTCAGAATCTGGTAAGCATTATAGAATGAGCGGATGTGGTGGATGTTTTTGTTTTGTCTGCACAGCTTCCACTTTTCTTCAGGGCATACCACTTTCTTCTTCTCTGGGCCCAGCTCCTCATCAAGTTCTAATCTGGATGTTGCTCGCTGCTTATGAAACCCTCTTTCCTTGGTCACAGCTGCATCCTAAGACAGGACACCAATCAGGCAAATTGGAGCCCACTCCCCCCCCGATTCAGGAACTTTTCTAATTATAGCTTACAAAAAGACTATGTCTTGAATTGGTTTCTGAGATTACAATGGTGTAAGTCTGAAGCTACAGGTGGCTGTCCTTCCTTCCAGATACTTGCTGGTCAGAAACACATGACCACACGGAGAGAAACAGAAGAGTCAGTCACAAGGGAAAATACTAGGTGACATCATCAAAGTTCCTGAATCCAGTCATCTCTAGACTGATCTTTCAACACTTATTTTTTGTTATTTAAGCCTGTGTGTCCTTTTTCTTCCTTTCCTTTGTCCCTTCTTCTCTTTCTAATTCTTGGATTTTTTTTCCTTATGATAATATTAGCTTAGCTTTGTCTAGCTTACATCCAAGCAAGATAATCTTAACATATTTACTGACTCATGAACAGATGGATACCTGACTGAATGAGAAACTGGTTCCTCACTAGTGTGACCCATGGTTCCCTGTGATCTCTATTCCCCAGCAATTCGTTCAAGACCACATATTTTGGGGAAATAATTATGTACTAAATTGACTTCAATTATGTTTTATTAATCTCTATATCCAAAGAGGACATCTGGTTTGGTGCTGTAGGATAAGCACTGGACTGCTAACCAAAAGGTTGGTGGTTCAAACCCACCAGCTGCTCCTAGGAAACTCTATACACTGGTTGCTATGAGTCAGAACTTACTTGACAGTACTTAACAACATATCCAAGGAATAAAAAGCTAACAGTAAATTATGGTGGTGGCTATGTGTCATGGAGTCATTTCCAACTCATAGTCACCCTGTGTAGGGTTTCCGAGGCTGTAAATCTTGACAGAACAGAAAGCTTCATCTTTATGATAGATTGAACTGCTGATCTTGTGGTTTGCAGCCCAATATGTAACCCACTACACTAAATGATTCGAATTAAAGAGTATAAGAGCAGTCATGCCTTCATCCTAGAATAGGTGATGATTTTCTTACTCTTTGTATATCCAGAATCCTGATTCTCATTTATTCCAAAGATTTATAAAACTCTGTAAGGAAGTTTGCTACATACATTTTGGGTCAGTGGTTTTGAGTTTATTTTGGTGGGATAGTGGGGTATGAGACATAGTGTACAAGGGAGCTTCAAAAAGTTCGTGGAAAATAGAATTAAAAGATAATATGGGATTGGGACTTCTGGTGCTTATCTGACCGGGCAACACAGAGTAGACACTGGAGAGGGAGAGAAAGGAATAGTCAGGAACATCACACTAGAAGGCGTGTAAGTCTGTCTTCTGCCTATGACTGATTGGAATACCTAAAATGGGGCTACAACGTACCCAGTGAACGCGGCTTCCTGCAGAGCCTCTGCAATACATAAAACTATAGGTAGAAACCAGAACCACATCCAGATCTCCAGAGATGAGAAATCTCCACTTGAAAGGACGAGCAGACCAGCCTGAAGCGGCTAGAAGAATAAAAAATACCTCTTGAAAGAAAGACCTGCAGGAAAAATGGAGGCAGATGGACTGTTACTACAAGAACAAACAAATCGCTCCCCTAGGAAACATCAAGGCAAGTGGCTAGGTCCTCTCAATGCAAACCTCCTTCCAGGACTGAGACTCAACTGAAATGCATGCTCTGATTGGTGACCACACATATCACCGATGGGGGGAAATGGGGTAAAAGCAGCAATGAAGCGGCAAGCTAAGCCCTACAATGTTCAGTGGACTTCTGTGGACCCAGTTGGGGACCTGGATGACAAACAGTGTGAGGAGACCTGGGGACTCTTGGGCCCAGAGTCAGTGGCGTGGCCACAGAGGACTCGAGAGGAGAGTGGAGCTACCGACTGACGGGAAGAGAGGGCATGTGCACAGGAGCGCCCACACTCGCAGATGATACC
>NW_006408618.1:7042779-7043402 GCF_000296735.1 Chrysochloris asiatica
GAAGACCCCTAACAAGATGGATTGGCCAGGTGGCATCATTGATGGACTCAAGTGTGGCAGCGGTAGTGAGGTTGGCCCAGGATCGGACATTGTTTAATTCTGCTGTGAATGGGGTCGCTATGAGTCGGTTCTGACTCGATGGCACCTGACAACAACAACAACAACGGCTACTTAAGACCCACTTTACAAAAATTAAAAAGTTCAGAAAGATCAAACTGATCTTTATGTAATGCAACAATCAATCAGAACAAAGCTCAACACTTGAAGGAAAACCACAAAATCCAGCATTCAACAACATAAAATTGACAAATAAGTTTATTAGAAAATGTATAAATTACTAACATTAGTGTTTTTGTTAACGGCTGTTGAGTGGGTTCCAACTCATATGCTGTTGTTGTTTGTTGTTAGGTGCCATTGAGTTGTTATCGACTCATAGTGATCGTATGCAAAACAGAACAAAACACTGACTGATCCTGGGCCAACCTCACAATTGTTGCCACGCTTGAGCCCATTGATGCTGCTATTTCACCAATCCATCTTGCTGGGGGTCTTTCTCGTTTTCTCTGACCCTCCACCTTACCAAACATGGTATCCTTCTCCAGTGACTGGTCCCTCCTGACAAT
>NW_006408618.1:7043502-7051448 GCF_000296735.1 Chrysochloris asiatica
GAGCTGATACAATCTGATGAACTTGACCTATACCTATGGAGCAGTGACTCAAAAGAAGGAACAAATCCTTACAGCAAGAATCATTACCACCTCCTCCACATACAGAGTGGACGGAGATGGACAACTTGGACATTGGATACTCAAATGGGGAGGGGAGGACTACTAAGGCAAGAAGTGCCTGGCTTACAAGCTTTCAAGGGGGAACCTAGTGCTAGGGAGCATGGAGGAAGGCAGAATCTCCAGTGGGTACTATTCAATCTGTCTGGGTGGACCTGATGAAAGGAAATACAGATGGGTAGCTCGTGATACTGTAGTGAATAATGCTTATCAGGATGGATTATGAGGGTTGGAAATTCAAAGGTAGACGTTTTGTAACAAGGAAGGGAGGGATTAATTCTCCAGGCTAGGAGCGGAGGTCTCTGGGACCATCAATGGAGAAGAGCCGAGAACGGGACCCTACCCAGAGAAACAGAGATGCCTGAGATGGAGACACAGATGATGACGTGGAGTAATGAAGCAGCTGGGGACTTTGGACCCAGAGAGGGAAAGGGACTGTGGGCTGAAAACTGGGGGTGGGTGGTGGGGGGGAGAAGTGCAGGGGGCGGGCTTCTAGGATATACCCTTTAGGTGGTTGATGATGCATGGAGGGGATTGGAACCATGGCAATGAGATAATATACGATGGAATGAATGTAAAACTAAAGTTCTCTCATGTAAGCTACCATATAATCCACAATAAAATATTTAAAAAAAAAAGATAATATAATTTTTCATGAACTTTTCGAAGCCATCCTTGTAACTTTAGACATCTGAAGAAAAGGACAGGGTTGTTTTTGCTGTTCTGATGTCTACTTATGTGGAAAGAATTTGTGATTCCTGAGTTTAGCTTCCAGTCCAGATTTGGGCTTCTAGTTGAGGAAGGGAACCAATGGTGGAGGCCTACATTCACAGCAATGAGTTTTGAAGTAAACAAGGCATATTGTAGAGTGGGATCTTGCCTAAGTTGTCCTTGCATGTTGGGATGCATATCACTATGTATCTTTTCTGAGAAACTTGCCAACCCATGCTTTAATTTGTTTTGTGGATGATGACCTTTTGGGGCTGAGGGTACATTACTTGCCCTTCTCCTGGTTCAAGGTAACCACACAAAGCCTTACAAGTATTTTGCTTGGACTGAGTCTGTGATGTGTCTTTGTGTATATGTATGTATGTATTTGGTGTTCACCGTGTTCTTTCCATAATAAATGAGAACACCCTGATCTGGGTTTGACATGTTTACACCCCTTTTCAATTTAATCAGAAGCACGAACCCTAAGATAAATGTGCATGTGTATTTAGATACACTTGGACAAATATCCACAAGTAAAAGGAGAGGTGACATTTTGGAAAATATTTATATTTAGAAATGTGCATATAGAAAATTGTGAAGTCTTATAGATTTCATTAAATTAAAAATATTAGAATACTTTGTTCCCTTCTCATATGGAAATGTTTTCTTATGTATTTCTCCATTTCTAGCTATCTTTATTTCAAAAATAAGAAAAACGATTTAAAAGACAAACCAAATAAAGCATAGCATGTTTTTTATGTTACTAATCAAAAAAAAAAAAAGTGACTTTAAATGTGAAAGGACTTTAAAAGAAATATATTTCACTTCTAGAATAGTGTTCCCCCAAACTTCACTTTTAAAGAAAATTTACACCTATAATTATATATGCATATATATAAATAATTGATTTAGCTGACTTCTGATTTATGTGGTTTTCATTATTTTGCAATAGGAGTTGTAATTTAGGCCTATTTATCTCAAATCTCTTTTGACTAGCAACATAAATTTAGAAAATTTCTGATTAGGCATACATCCTGAAATCATGCAATAGATCAAATATAATTAGTTCTTACTGGAATTAACCTTTGATAATGACTCAATAGCAATTTCCCCTAACCTATATATGTGATAACATAAATCTAAACAATAGTTAAGGTTGACGTCAGCAATATTGGCAAATGCCTAACATGTCCTTGAGAAATCATCCTGGGGCAGGTCATTTAAAATATTGACTAATATGTGCTTTACTTTGCTAATAGTTTTCCTTTATAGTATATTAGTATTTGGAAGGCTTCTGGGTTAGCATTAACTGGCTATTGTCAACCCTACTCATTGCCAAATATTCACTATAAAATATGATATATATCATATATATACTATATTTACATATATATGAAAAATATATGAAAGAAGTCCGCTGATAATTCTGCATCTAAAACAGGGTAGCAGGAGCAAATATATTCCTAGAGTTAATGAACAAGTCTTTTCTCACAGTTTATTATTGTTTAGATGTTAGTTTTAGTATGTTATTGTTAATTTCCTTCAAGTTTGTTCCAATTCATAGCGATACTATATAGGTTTTTCAAGGCTGTAAATCTTTGCAGGAGCAGAAAACCTCATCCTTCTCCCATTAGTTTTACTTTGTCTCATAAATATCTTCCTTTTTTAAAAAAAAAAAAACAAAACTTAAAATGAGAGCAACCAAGCTACTAATGAACTACTGTACTCCTTGGCATCTGTGAGACCTTTTCTCTGTTAGCTAATGCAATTTTCCAGTCAGAAATGGGGAAGTCTTTCTCGAGCTTATGGCTGTACAAATGGTTGTAAAAGAGCCTAGAGACTCCATTTCTTTCTTTGCAATGGACAGAGAAGAGTGATTGCTTCCTTCACTTTGTGGCCCTGATCAGTCCTTAAGTGGTTGAGTAAAAGACAACATATGTCTCCAGAGAAGAGTTTTCTAATGGCTTTTCTGTGGTCAGTTGCCCAAGGGATGTTCATCAGCCCTGTGGATTACCATGGTGATGCCACACTATTCAGCCTCCCTCTGAATCTTTTATGATAGTGATGCCAACATCTCATCTATTAAATTAACACATTGTTCAGCTTCACAGTTGCTAATAAAAGAAAATCTCTGGTGGAATACATGGCTGAAAAATAGATGAACATAGATTGGCATAAAAAAATAACTTCTGTTATAAATTCTCTGCTAAGTCTGGATGTAGCTCCCTTAAAAAAAAGCAAGACTTACTCTTCTTGTTGCACATAATGATAGCCTATTGAAATTTTTAAAAAAAAACTTGAATATTTGATTATCCACTCTATTCTAAATATCTAATTCAAAACAGGCTGCTGTTTCTACCATCTTTTCAGAAATGTATAAGCACTAGAGGAGAATATTGAAAGTGCCATGGGTTACCAAAAGAACCAATAGATCCATTTTGGAAGAAGTATAGCCAGAGTGCTCCTTGGAGGCCAAGAGGGCCAAACTTCATCTCGCATACTTCAGACATATTGTCAGGAGGTACCAGTCGCTGGAGATAGAGATCATGTTTGGTAAGGTGGAGGGTCAGAAAAAAGAGGAACACCCCCAATGAAATGGATTGGTCAAGTGGCAGCATTGATGGACTCAAGCGTGGCAACAGTAGTGAGGTTGGCCCAGGATCGTACAGTGTTTTGTTCTGTTGTGCATAAGGTCACTTTGAGTTGGTACCAACTCGATGGCACCTAACAACAACAACAACATAAGCCCTAGATTGCTAACCACAAGGTTGGTGGTTCAAACTCACCAGCCAAAACTTGGAAACTATGTAGTTGTTGTTAAGTGCTTTCGAGTCAGTTCCGACTCATAGCAACCCTATACAGGGTTTCTGAGGAGAAGCTGGGGAGTTTGGACTGCTGATCTTGTGGTTCACAATCCAGTAATGTTCCTTCAATGCCAACCAGAAACCCTATACAAAGTTGATATGAGTCAGAACTGATTCAGCAGCACCTAACAACAACCATTTGTTTCAGAACATTAGGACAAGGTGGTGTCCCAGACAATGCTATTGCCCACATTTCTTTAAATTTAAGTAAAATTAGTGGCATTCTAGCCATTAATAATGTCTGGCAGTTGTTCTTAGTGCCATGAAGTGGTTTTAGACTCATATTGATCCTCTATAGGGTTTTCAAGACTTTTAAACTTTTACGGGAGCAGAAAGCTTTGTCTTTCTCCAGAGGAGCAGCTGGTGAGCTTGAACAACTAACTTTGTGGTTTGCAGTCCAAGATTTACTCTTCTTGTTGCTTATGCTATGGTGCCACCATACTATCTGGCAGTGGTGTCCTAGAAATAGCTATCACAGTGTAATGAGGGTAGAGATGGCATTAGTTTTGTATTCTATAATTCTGATGTACATTTATCCAGAACCCTCTTTCTGAAATGGTCACTAAAATCAACATGATTCATTCTCAATCAGATTTTCTCGGAAAAATATTATTGTTGAGTTACATGTCAAAACAGCTTTGTTTATTACTCTAAACAGTTTCTTCACCCTTGTCATGCTGCATGAATGAATTACCTAGTGGAATGGATATTGCATCTAGTCATAACTTTTAAGTAGGTAAAAAAAAAAAAAAAAAAAACACCCAAATGTATCTCAAGTGCTATAGGAAGATACTAAATATGGTCTCTTCTTATAACAGAAGGCTTGTGTATGGCATGACTAAGATTTCTTTTCCACAAAAATTTATTTCACATCCAATTGTAACATATCCCATTCTTAGATCTTCCGAAGTTAATTTTGCGGTTTGACTATCAACGCTCAATTGCTTTAAGAAAGAGTGGTACAACATGATCAGTTGTCTGCAGAGACAATGTTTCAAGTTTCTCTTTCACACATATCAGTAAAACTGGTTTATGTCTGGAATACAAGTCTCCAGGACTCGACTAATTAATTAAACTAGGGAATAGATGTATTAGTGTCCCCATTGTTACCATAAAAATTACTATAAATTTAGTGGCTTAAAATCACACAAATAATTATCTTATAGTTTTTTTTGAGTTATCTTATAGTTTTTTTATGGGTTAGCAATCTGGTATAAATCTTATTGGGCTAAAATCAGGGTATCAGATTAGATGTGGTCCTTTCTGCTACTTCTTGATATCAGGACCTTATGGGGAGATTTGAAAGTTTCATTTTCTGTTTTTCCTTTTTTCATTAGGTTGATCTCTGGAAACCATGAAAGGATTTCTGAAGTGGCTCTTTAAGTCTATCGTCAATTGATTGTCTGGTCTCCATGATGGGCATTCTGCGGTACGGCACGCCATCTTTACTTTTTGCAATACACTGGAACATTGCTGAGGAAATTGGCTGACTGATTTCAGACTCTTCAGTGTACATCAAGAAGGCAAGTTAAAAAACACATATCATTACAAAAATAATGAACACACATGAAAAATTCAAACAGTACAAAAAGGCTTACAATAAGAATATCTCTCCTAATCTAGACTTCTAGTTTCCATCCCAGAGAAACAGTTTCCTGTGTATCCTTTTGTTGTTGTTGTTAAGAGCCGTCGAGTCAATTCCGACCCATAGCGACCCTGTATAGGGTTTCTGAGGAGCAGCTGGTGAGCTTGAACTACCAACCTTGCAGTTCAAATGGCTTTGCAGTGTGGTGCGTTAACCCACAATGCCACACCAGGACTCCATGTATCCTTTTAGAAGAAGCAATTTCCTATACATTCTTAAGAATATTTCCATGCTATTGCTAAGTGTTATGCTGTTAAGTGCGGTCAAGTCAGTTTTGACTCACAGCGACCCTGTATAGGGTTTCCGAGGAGCAGCTGGTGAGCTTGAACCACCACCAACCTTTCAGTTCAAACCAACATTGTGGTCCAGTGCATTATCCCACAGCACCACACTTATTTAGAGGACATTTGCAACAGCAGCATAATCTAGTAAAGGAATATGAAAATATATAATAAAATAGTCCTTCCAGTGATCCTATCTTTCCCAAATCCTTCCTTCCTAATTCATTGAACCAATTACAAAAACAAAAATTAAAAAAACAACCCACTTATTTTACTCAATTCTTTAAACTCTTAGGCTGTTCTTCTCCCACCATCACTATGCCACTACAGTTGAGTCAATTCTGACACATAAGGACCTTACAGGACAGAATAGAACTGCCCCTTAGGTGCTCTAAGATGTTACAGGAGCAGACAGCCTCATCTTTCTTCCATGGAGTGGCTGATGGGTTCAAACTGCTGATCTTGTGGTTAGCAGCCCAATGTGAATCTCAGTATGCCACCAGGAAATTGATATTTTTGTGCCTTAAAAGCAAAGAAAATACACATGCGCACACATTGAGGGTAGATATCTGTCCCCAATGGAGTTCTGGCCATGATGAAGTAACTGTGACTAGACGCTCCTTTCCACCATAAACAACTACAAACTGAATAAAATACATAGAACAACTGTTTTGGACATTGGATAATTAGCACCAGGCTATGATTTCTGAAAGAAGAGAAAAAAAAAAAATGAGATGAACTCTAATATTGCCCAACTTTCTGCCTGAAGGCCCTTTCCTCATTCTAGTTAAAGCAATGGTAGCACACTGTTAAATTGCTGAGGTACAGATAGATACTGGAGTTAGGAAGGCTGAAGTGACTGGAATATTTAGGACACAGTATAGGAGGCAATGAACTGAACAGGAAAAGAGGTTTGACTCTTTCATAGGGGTTCCTTGAGTTTGTTGAATATGTAAATGTGTATGCATAGTGTGAAGCTCCAGAGGGTTGTGCAAAGAGTGATAATGGAGCTGTAAGCTGAAGGGTTCCCACAGCTAAGACAAGACTGGGGAGATATTTAACTCTGAGTCACCAGAGCAGAGAGTCAATGATGAAAATTTGGGACATTTACTGGAGTCCTGGTACAGCTCTGTGGGATAATACATTGGACCTCAAGGTCAATTTGAGCTGCAAGATCTGTGGTTCAGATTCACCAACTGCTCCCTGGAAACACTATATGGGGTTGCTGTCCTGGTGTGGCACTGTGGGTTAGTGAGCTGGACTGCAAAGTTGGTTTGAACAACAAGGTCGATGGTTCTAGCACATCATCTGCTCCTCATAAATCCAAGAAATTTAGAAGACAACTTATCTGCTGACTGATTAGAAGAGATCCGTGTTTGTGCCCATTCCAAAGAGAGGTGACCCAACAGAATGCAGAAATCATTGAACAATATCTTTGATAACCCATGTGAGTAAGTTTTACTAAAGGTAACACAGAAAACGGCTGCAAGCATACATTGACAGAGAACTTCCAGAGGTTCAAGCCGGATTCAGAAGAGGATGTGGAACAAGGGATATCTGCTGATGTCTGGTGGATTTTGGCTGAAAGCAGAGAATATCAGAAAGATGTTTACCTGTGCTTTATTAACTATGCAAAGGCTTTCAATTTTGTGGATCATGACAAGCTAAGGACAACATTGTGAAGTATGAGTATTCCGGAACACTTAATTGTGCTCATGAGGAATCTATACCTAGACCAAGAGGCAGTTGTTCAAATAGAACATGGGAACACTGAATGGTTTAAAACTAAGAAACGTGTGCGACAGGGTTGTATTCTTTCACCATACTTATGTATACTGAGCAAATAATCCGAGAAGCTGGGTTATATGAAGAAAAACATGGCATCAGGATTGGAGGAAAACTCATTAACAACCTGCAATATGCAGATGATACAACCTTGCTTGCTGAAAGTGAAGAGGATTTAAAAAATATTTATCTTTATGGATGAAGTTCAAAGACCACAGCCTTCGGTATGGATTGTACCTCAATGTAAAGAAAACAAAAATCCTCACCACTGAACCTTTAAACAACATGCTAACCAATGGAGAAAAGATTGAAGTTGTCAAGGACTTCATGGATCAACTATCAACACTCATGGAAGCAGAAGTCAAGAAATCAAATGATGTATTGCATTAGGCAAAGGTCTTCTGTACATGACTCTTTTAAAATGTTGAAGAGCAAAGATGTCAGCTTGAGGACTAAGGTACGCCTGACCCAAGCCATGGTATTTTCAATAACTTCATATGCATGTGAAAGCTGGACGGTGAATAAGGAAGACCATAGAAGAAA
>NW_006408618.1:7053418-7061353 GCF_000296735.1 Chrysochloris asiatica
CCCGATCCTGGGCCAACCTCACTACTGTTGCCACACTTGAATCCATAGATGCTGCCACTTGGCCAATCCATCTCATTGAGGGGCTTCTTCTTTTTTTCTGACCCTCCACCTTACCAAACGTGATATCCTTCTCTGGTGACTGGTCTCTCCTGACAATATGTCCAAAGTATGAGAGACCAAATTTGGCAATCCTTGCCTCCCAGGTGCACTCTGGATGCACTTCTTCCAACACAGATCTGTTGGTTCTTTTGGCAGCCCGTGGTACTTTCCATATTCTCCTCCAACACCATAACTCAAAGGCATCAATTTTGCTACAGTCTTCCTTATTCACTCATATGTTGTTGTTGTTGTTATGTGCTGTGGAGTCGGTTCTGACTCATAGCGACCCTGCACAGGGTTTCCGAGGCTGTAAATCTTTACGGGAGCCGACTGCCTCATCTTTCTCCCGCGGAACCACTGGTAGTTTCGAGCTGCTGATCTTGTGGCTCACAGCCTGATTTGTGACCACTATGCTACCTAGGCTACCAGAGCTCCAGATTCACTCATATAGAGACCCCAAATAAGGTTTTCAAAGTTTTAAATTTTTGTAGAGGCAGATAGCCTCATTTTCTCCCAGGTAGCGACTGGTGGGATTGAACTGCAGACCTGTGGTTCTCAGTCAAGTGCTTATCATATGGAGCCACTGCACTCCCTACTAACAACAGAAATATATGATCCATGTCCTAGAGAAAAATAAGTCAACAGAAACATATCTAGTAATGACAGATATGATGGTATTAGCAGAAGGAAAGGAACTTTAAAACACTCTATTAATATGCAATGAACAAAACAAATGGAATCTGAGTGTAAGTCATAAAATTTTGCTACCAGGGTTCCAGTTCATACATGCACAGTTGATTCTCAACAAAACGTGTTTAAGCATGTCTCTGGTATCAGTGGACAGTTGTAGACAAGTTCTCTCGGTCACACTTGCCTTCATCTAGTTAGGGTACCCTTAAAACAAAACAAAACAAAACAGTTAACCAAAACCGTGACTTTCGAGTGCATCTGCTAGGCCAGTTATGTTCAAGACAGAAAGGTCAGTTCAGAAGATTATGGTGACTATTGGTTTGAACTCCAAAGGGGTAAACTTCATAGATTTTTTTGTTATTGAGAGATACACAAAGGTCTTAGGGGCTTATTATGAAGAAGTTTGGAAAAAAATAGAAAACTGCATTGGTAGAAAAAGGCCAGGAAAATTGCACTGAAATTTTTTTTTTCCCATCATGACACTGCACCTGCTCAGACTTCAAGAGAAACAAAGACTGTCCTATAAGAATTTTTAGTGGAGAATCTTACCCCATCCACCCTCCAGCCCTGATCTTGCTCCTACTTCTTTTATTTCATAAATTCAAACAACATTTAAAAGGAACATGATTTGAGCCCCTTGAGGAGGCCCACACTGCCATTTTGATAAAGTGTAAATTGAAGAAGGCAGAATTCTTCAGGGAAGGATTGTTGTTGTTGTTAAATGTCATTAAGTCAGTTCCTACTCACAGCGACCCTGTATAGGGTTTTTGAGGAGAGGCTGGTGAGTTTGAATCACTGACCTTGCAAACCAAACTGATCTTGCTGCACATCTTGATAATTTTGTTTAATAAAGTTTCCTATGATTTTGTAGCAATACTGTTTGATTTACCCTTGTAAGGAACACTTGAGCTGTGCACTGAACGATGAGTGGGATTTTGATAGCCGAAGATTGTAAAAGGGCATTCTGGTTGGATGGCTAGCAATGTAGTCTGTACATGATCTCATCCAAGAGGATTTTCATTGCCCAGACTTCTTAAAAATGAAGAGCCCCAAGCTTACAATCACGGTGGGAAGGCAATTAAGCTGCATCCTGTTCATGGACTTCCTGCTGAACCTAAACAGGTTTCTCAGGCCAGTGACTCAGAAAGCAGAACAAACAACATTTACCTGTTGCATGGAACTGATACTTTTGGTTTAGTTTTAGCTCGCTTCTGTAATTCTTTGTTCCATTATTGACAGAATTAGCAATGCAATAAGCTGCATTCTGTGTTTGTTTTGATTTTTTTAATTTGTTATACATTTTTGTCACCAGATGCTCTTCAGAAACCCTATACAGGATTGCTATGGGTCACAGTGTGAACCCACTACTGTCAGGTTCACCTTTATCTCCCATAGGCTGCCAAAGGAACCAACAGATCTGTGTTGGAAGAAGTACAGCCAGAGTGCTCCTTGGAGGCAAGGATGGCCAAACTTCGTCTCTCATACTTTGGACATGTTGTCAGGAGGAACCAGTCAATGGAAAAAGATATCATGTTTGGTAAGGTGGAGGGTCAGAGAAAAAGAGGAAGACCCTCAGCAAGATGGATTGGTGAAGTAGCAGCATCAATGGGCTCAAGCATGGCAACAATTGTGAGATTGGCCCAGATTGGGCAGTGTTTCATTCTGTTGTGCATAGGGTCGCTATGAGTCGGTACCAACTCGATGATGGCACCTAACAATAACAACAACGACAACAATGGGTCAGAATATACGGGTCGGAACCTATAGGTTATGGCAGTTAACAACATTAACAACAACAACATACATTTTTGTGGCCAAGAAAGAGAAGCATTTCTCCCCACTCCATTCTGCTCTATTCCTTCAGGAAAATGTTCTCCACAACAAGATGGAGTAGCTATCACTTCTGTTGCTTGTTCTACAGTGTGGAAGCCATAATCCCTGCAGTGGCTATGCCAGTGGAACTAACAGTTATTGAGCCTTGAAGTACTTCTCATTTAGTATTCAAAATTATCCACAAAATTTATTCCTGAAAATGATCCTTGGAAGGAAGTATCATTGTCCCATTTTATGGATAAGACTCCAAATGGTGATGTAACCTCGTCAAAATACTCTCCTTGGTGACTTTCTCCTCAGCTCTTCCTCTCCTCACTAGGCAACAGGCTCTTGAGGCACCCTCATTGGGAAGAGCAATTGTGTGTGTGTGATAGGGGGAAGAGCCCTAAAATGATTTGTTTATTCTCTTAATTGGTTAATTTTTAGTTTGTTGTGGCGATTGGGTTACTTATCTCTGATTCCTTCTCTTTATTTAAACCTCCCCCAAGACTAGTTTCAGGGCTGTTGAGTGTCTCATCTCAAATGTTTTCAAGATTCTCATTTTCATCCATTGAAGACAAAAAGTGGAAAAGCTCAATTCGCTCCTCGTGATAGATTGATTTTCACATGGGAGGGAAGTTTTATTATAAACACTACTATCCTTATTATTTACCACTCTTTCCCTCTTTAGTCTTTTCTTTTTAAGGAAAAATGCTCCATTTATTAGGATGAAAGATGAAAAAACAAAACAAAACAAAGTAAGTGCCTATGTGAATCTGATAGGCTCACAAAGGTCCCAAGTAGGAATAGCACATTAATTTGCATGGGTGGTTTACCTCAGCGACTGAACAGTGTGACCCACTACTGTCATGTTCACCTTTATCTCATTATTAAAACATATATAAAGTAAATATGGTGGTGGGTATGTGCTGTGGAATCGGTTCTGACTCATAGCAACCCTGTATAGGGTTTCCGAGACTGTAAATCTTTACAGGAGCAGAAAGCCTCATCTTTCTCTTACAGAACAGCTGGTAGTTTCAAACTGCTGACCTTGAGGTTCACAGCCCAACTCGTAACCACTATGTTACCAGAATTCCTAAAGTATATAAGTATTTGTTGTTGTTAAGTGCTGTCTACTTGGTTCCAACACATAACAATCCTTTATAGGGTTTCTGAGGAGTTTGAACTGCCGACCTTACCGTCAAACTGAACTTTCAGTCCAGCACATGAACCTGCAGTATCATACCAGGACTCAATCTATCTATCTATCATCAAGCTCTATAAACACACACACATATATATGTTCTTAAGTTGTTAAGTGCCATCAAGTTGGTTCCGACTCATAGCCACCCTGGATAGGGTTTCCAAGGAGCAACTGATGGGTTTGAACCGCTGATCTTATGGTTAGTGGTCTAATACTTAGTTTATGGCGCAACACCATATATACATATGTAGCTCTGGTGTGGTGCTGTAGGATTAGCACTAGATTGCTAGCCACAAGGCCAGTGGTTCAAACCCACTAGCCACTCCTCAGAAACCCTATCCAGGGTGGCTATGAGTCAAGTTGGTACCAACTTGATGACACTTCACAACAACATGTATATCTTACTGCTTCTTCAGTTCCCAATTCTGTGACTTCTGGCATTAATTCAATATTATGATCAAAGATTAGTAACTTGTGAGCCATTTAACCGACAACCCCTGGTCAGCTTTTCCATTCGTACCAAATTTTCATATTCATAGAGAGTTGTCCTCAACTTTTTTCGTAAAACAGGAGATTTCCTTTAGTTAAAATGATCTTTCCTCATTAATAAGTCAACACTGCTATAGCATTTCCCCCTTTCTTCCTCCTGCCTGTGATACTTTGACTGGTGGTAGGATTAATTGGGCCATGATCAATCTCCTAAAAGACAGCAAATCAGGAATGGCAGGTGGAAGGAGGAAAACATGAATATTAATTAGCTAAGATTCCAAACAGAAGCCTTTTAATTATATTAAAACGCACAGGCCTGCAGGCAGTGAGATAGTTCCTGCTGTAAATCTGTCGACAGGCCATTACCTCAGCAGCCTCAATGCCTTTTAATGAATGAATATATACATTTCAAGTGGGGAAGAAAAACATACTTTCATGTTTATAAATATTAAAAAGAAAACTATCAATGTGAAGAGACATCCATGACAGCTCTTCTCCAGCTGGAGGTGTTTAGGGAAAGCAGGCAAAAGCAGTCTCCCTAGACTACTCAACCCAGGCTGTGAAACTAAAGCCTGTGGCTAATATGGGGGGCAATGCAATTAAAAACAGATGACTGTAGAGCCGGAGTGAGCCAGAGGCTCTATTTCTCTGTAGGTCAGTGAATGAGGAATTTAAGAAAGTTACATTAACTTTTGAGGTCCCTTCAGAACCTTTTGCCACAGGAATCAAGGAAGTCAGCTGTCTTTCTATGGTACTATGTTGAACATAAAGGAAACATTTAAAGGGTGAAGGGTCACAGTGGGGGAAAGTACTATAAACTGAGAAGAGCTTGAAATTACACAGTAACAAATGAAATTTAAAATAGCAGATTTCAGAAGATTCTAGCCAAAACCCACTGCCTGTAAGTTGATTCCAAAGCATTGCAACCATACAGTACAGAGAACTGCCCCCAGAGGGTTGCCAAACCTGTAAATCTTTACAGAAGCTGACTGCCACATCTTTCTTCCATCAAGCAGTTGATGGGTTTGAACTGCAGCTGAGTGTTTAACCATTTTGTCACCAGGACTCCTTTGAAGGTCTATTACTCTAGAGTCACCTTGAAAAGATCCATGGGAGAGGATGTCAGGGAATATGGAGACATACTTGTGGCAGAACAGGAAAGCTAGGTTACTTATTATTTCATGAACTCCAAGGGCTTGAAGAGAGCTTAAGGATCAACTAGTCCTGCCCACCATGTCTCAGAGTACTGAACTTAGGTAAGGAAGGGAGGACTGCTTTGCCCAGTGTCAGAGCACTGGTTAGTAGCAGAAATTGGTAGGAAAATCCTATTTAGCTAATTTCTTACTGATCTCCTACCAGCCTCCCAACCTGCTTACCTATTACCTAGTCTCTAGAGTATTTCAGGCCCTCTCAGGTCTCCTAAGGAGTACTGATAGTGTAGTAGGTTATGAGTTGGGCTGCTAACTGCAAGGTAGGCAGTTGGAATCTACTAGGCACTCCACTGGAGAAACATGAGGCTTTCTGCTCCTAGAAAGATTTATAGCATTGTTGTTGTTGTTGTTGTTATGAGCCATGGAGTCGGTTCCGATTCATAGTGACCCTACACAGGGTTTCCGAGGCTGTAAATCTTTACGGGAGCAGACCGCCTCATCTTTCTCCCGCGGAACTGCGGGTAGTTTTGAACTGCTGACCTTGAGGCTTGCAGCCCGATTTGTAACTACTACGCTACCAGAGCTCCTTAAGATTGTTATGAGTTGAAACCACCTCCATGGAACATAACCACCACCACCACCAACCACTAAGTCTCCTGATTGCCAATTTAGAGGACTTTCTAAGATTGCTTGCTGCCCTCCTAACTTTAAGAACACATCTGAGGAAACTAAGAATAATGCATCCTCTGCACACCTTACGTATTTATAAGAGCCACAGTAAGAACACATAGACCATAAGGTCCATCTCAGTGAACTGGGATGTCAACAGAAAGACTGCAGTTTCCCTGTGGCATTACCATAGCTTCTGGAAAACATGGTAATGTCACCAGAAGACACCTGAAAATACGCAGGTCTTGAAGTTTGGCTTAGTGACTTTAAAAGGAACATAAATGGAAAATAATTAGTTCTTTTAAGTGTAGTTTTAAGAAAATCATATTCATTTGAAAATGCTATACACCACTCAAGAGTCCTCACAATTTCCATAAAACCTGATATGGGCATTTGAAGAATTAGTTGAGAAATTATTCCTGTTCATGAGCCTGCTTAGATATAAAGGTGTGTGTATATATAAGGAGCTCTGGTAGCGTAGTGGTTACGAATCGGGCTGCGAACCACAAGGTTAGAAGTTCGAAACTACCAGCTGTTCTGCAGGAGAAAGACGAGACATTCTGCTCCCATAAAGATTTACAGCCTTGGAAACCCTGAACAGGGTCGCTATGAGTCAGAACTGACTCCATGGCACATAACAACAACAACATGTATGGGTCAGGGCAAGTCATGAGGTGGTCCCATCAACAAATGAGACTATATTCACAGTCTGATCATACACCTCACCCATATCTGTCTCAGGAACTCAGGAGTGGATGGGTTACTCAGCAAAAGAAAAACAACTCAAAGGGTGCATCAAAAAGTAGAAGGAAAATAAGTCCATCACTATTTTGTATCATTTAATTTTTATAAAAAGACAAGAATAGGTATACATACAGAAGCCCACATTCATTGATGGTTGGTAGATTTGGGTGGAGGCGAGATGGGTATTCCTTCTCTAGGCAGTTGTTGTTGTTGTTGTTAGGTGCCATCGAGTCAGTACTGACTCATAGTGACCCTATGCCTGATCCTGGGCTAACCTCACAATTGTTGCCACGTTTGAGCCCATTGATGCTGCCACTTGGCCAATCCATCTCGCTGGGGGTCTTCCTCTTTTTCTCTGACCCTCCACCTTACCAAACACGATATCCTTCTCCAGTGACTGGTCCCTCCTGACAATATGTTCGAAGTATGAGAGACAAACTTTGGCCATCCTGGCCTCCAAGGAGCACTCTGGATGCACTTCTTCCAACAAGGATCCATTGGTTCTTTTGGCAGCCCATGGCACTTCCAATATTCTCCTCCAACACCATAACTCAAAAGCATCAATTCTTCTATGGTCTTCCTTATTCACTGTCCAGCTTTCACATGCAAATGAGGTTATTGAAAATACCATGGCTTGGGTCAGACGTATCTTAGTCCTCAAGCTGACATCTTTGTTCTTCAACACTTTAAAAAGGTCTTGTGCAGAAAACCTTTGCCTAATGCTATACTATTATTTTAGATGATGGGAAAGATAGATTACCAAATGTGGTTAAACTGAGCACACCTTGACCAAGCGAAATGATGTTACTGAGAAGTACACACAAAAAAAGAGAATTTTCAGAAAATGTTGTATTTGTTGGTGTCATTAAGTGCCATTGCATTGGCTCTGATCCATTGTGATCCTGTATACGGTTTCCAAAGAACGACTGGTGAGTTTGAACTATTGACCTTGCAATTCAAACCAATCTTGCAGTCCAGGGCTTATTCTACAGTGCCACACCAGGACTCCAAATATTGTGTAACCTATATAATTTTGCAATAGCAGAAGCAACAACTAACAAATATTATGTGTAATTA
>NW_006408618.1:7061453-7064540 GCF_000296735.1 Chrysochloris asiatica
TATATATATATATATATATATATATATATATATATATATATATATACATATATGAAAGGACTTCAGATGTTCATGGAAAAATAGAATTAAAATATAGTGGAAGTTTTTCACAAACTTTTTGAAGCCCTCTAGTGGTTACGAATCGGGCTGTGAACCTTAAGGTCAGCAGTTCAAAACTACCAGCTGTTCCACTGGAGAAAGATGAGGCTTTCTGCTCCTGTAAAGATTTACAGCCTCGGAAACCCTGTACAGGTTCCCTATGAGTCGGAACCAACTCCACGGCACATAACAACAACAAATATGTATATGGAGTCCTAGTGTGGCACTGTGGGTTAATGCACCAGACTGCAAAGCCGTTTGAACTGCAAGGTTGGCAGTTCAATCTCACCAGCTGCTCCTTGGAAACCCTATATAGGGTCGCTATGAGTCACAACCGAATCGGCCGAACTCGACAACAACAACAGTATGTATATGGACTCCTGGTGTGGCACTATGGGATAATGCACTAGACCACAAAGTTGGCTTGAACCACAAGGTTGGCAGTTCAAATTCACCAGGCACTCCTCAGAAACCCTATACAGGGTTGCTATGAGTCAAAACTGACTCGACAGTATTTAACAACAACAGAAGAAGTATGTATCTACTATAGCACCAGAAACATGATGAAGAGTACCAGAATACTGTTAGATATAGTGGTGGAAGATGAACACTTTAGGTTCCATAGAACTCAAAATACGATTGGGGAAAAGTTGCTTCCTCAGAGTAGAGTTGACTGTGATGAAGGGAATAGGGTAATGTCCTTGGGACCTTCATTTGCTGATGGGCACAACTTAAAATGAGGAGCAACAGCTATAAATATCCATTAAAAATCAGAATATAGAATGTATGAAGTGTAAGTCTAGGAAATTTGAAAATTGTAAAAAGTGAAATGGAAAGTATAAACATTGATCTCCTAGACATTAATGAGTAGAAATGGACTGGTATTGACCATTTTGAATCTGACAGTCTCATGGTTTACTATGCAGGGAATGCCAAATTGAGCAGGAATGATGTCACATTCCCCATTAAAAACAACATGTCAAGATCTGTCATGAAGTATAATGCTGTCTGTGATAGGATAATATCTATATGCCTACATGAAAGACCAGCTAATACCATTATTTTTCAAATTTATCCACCAACCACTAAAGCCTGTAATGATTAAAATGAAGAATTTTACTGACTTCTTCAGTCTGAAATTGATCAAACATGCAATTAAGATGTATTGATAATTATTGGTGATTGGAATGCAAAGGATGGAAACAAAGAGGAAGGATCAGATGTTGGAAAATATGGCTTTGGTGACAGAAATGATGTTGGTGATCGCATGATAGAATTCTGCAAGACCAATGGCTTCTTCATTGCAAATATCTTTTTAAAGCAGCATAAAAGATGACTATACATATGGACCTCACCACATGAAATACACAAAAATTAAATTGACTACATCTGTGCAAAGAGACTGGGGGGAACCCTCCATATCATCAGCCAAAACAAGACCGGGGCAGACTGTAGAACAGACCATCAATTACTCATATGCAAGTTCAGGCAGAAACTGAAGAAAAGTGAAACAAGTACAAGAGTGAAAATATGGTCTTGAACATATCCCACCTGAATTTAAATATCATCTGAAGAACAGATTTAATTCATTAGACACAGAAGACTGAAAACCAGAAAAATTGTGGGATGACATCAAGAATATCATACAGGAAGAAAGCAAAAGTTCATTAAGAAGATGATAAAAAAAGGAAACGACCAAAATGGGTGTCAAAAGTGACTCTGCGTTTTTTTTTGACCGGCGCTTCCTGGACCAAGCAACTCAGGTAGGGCAGGCTCCAGGGAAAAGGGGCGGAATCGCACATAGGAAACCTCTATCTAGCAGACAGACAGCCTTTGAGCAAACATAAGATCTTATATTTCAACATTCTGAACTCATTTTTTTGAAATATCAAATTGCTGAGGAATTATAGGCATTTTGAGCTTTTGCCTGCCTGCACGCGGCTCCCGGGCCTGCGCCTGTGCCAACGAGTGCCTCTGTCCCCTGTGGACCTTGGAGTGCAGGGCTAGAGCAACCCCATTTAGAAGGCTGCATTTCCAGAGAAAAGTAAGCATAAACTGGCAAAGCTGAACAAATAGAGAGGGATATTGGCGCAGATATCAGGAAATTTGGGGTACCCACGATACAGAGAGACTGAGAGAAGCATTTTTTACGTCATCAGATACACGCCCACTGAGGCCAAGACCTGCCCCAAGGCCCAACCCTCCCACATACTGGTCACAAAGGCCCAGGCCCAACCAAGGCCCAAATCACCTACCCACCGTGAGGTCCAGGCGGCCCACAGCCCAATCGACGCCGAGGTCCAGGGTCCTCAAGGCCCAACCCGCTGCGTAGCCCGGTCGCCGAGGACCAGTGCCCCTGAGACCCAACCTGCCCTCAGCCCGGTCCCCGAGGCACAGGCCCCTGAGGCCCAAGCTGCCCGATGCCTAGCTGCTGATACCCAGGCCCCCTGAGGCCCAAACCGCCTGCCTGAGACCCAAACCACCCGCCCGAGACCCAACCCTCCTGCAGCCCGGTCGCTGATGCCCAGGATCCCAGAGGTCCAAACTGCCCGCACTAGGCTCAACCCACCCACTCAAGGCCCAAATGGCTCCCCGCTGAGGCCCAGGCCCAACTGAGGCCCAAAAAATTTACTCTGAGTTAAGCAACAAGAAGAGGGAAAAGGGAAGAACACATCCTGATCACATCTTCCTAGAGGTAATCAGAAAACATAAAAAATTACCAAAATACATAATTAAGTATTAGTGCCACAGATAAACATTAAACATGTACAAGAAGCAAAAGCAGATGACCATATCAGCACATGTCCTGAAAAAAGATAAAATATCTGAGACAAATGAACCAGAAGTAGACCTTCTCTCCATGCTGGAAGGAGGGCAGGCCTTAGACATACCTGAGAAAGAATTCAGAAAAATGATTATAAAATGTCTCAAAACACTTTACAATGGAGTTGAGAAAAATAAGGAAGAAGTCAGAAAAGCACTACAGGA
>NW_006408618.1:7068635-7086357 GCF_000296735.1 Chrysochloris asiatica
GTGGTTGATGATGCATGGAGGTGATTGGAACCATGGCAGTGAGATGATATACGATGGAATGAATGTAAAACTAAAGTTCTCCCATGTAAACTATTATATAATTCACAATAAAACATTAAAAAAAAAAAAGTAACTCTGCAACTTGCTCTCCAACATAGAGATGCTAAAGCAAATGGAAGAAATGAGGAGGTAGAAAAATTGAACAGAAAATTTCAAATGACAGCTAGAAAAGACAGAACCAAGTATTATAATGAAATGTGCAAAGACCTGGAGTTAGAAAACCAAAAGGGTTCAAAATTTCTCAAGCTGAAGGAACGGAAGAAAAAATTAAAGTCTTGACTTTAATATTAAGGGATTCCTGAACACTTAATTGTACTCATGAGGAATCTGTACATGGACCAAGAGGCAGTTGTTCAAACAGAACATGGGAACACTGAATGGTTTAAAATTAAGAAAGGTGTGCAGCGGGGTTGTATTCTTTCACCATACTTATTCAACCTGTATGCTGAACAAATAACCCGAGAAGCTGGGTTATGTGAAGAAAAATGTGGCATCGGGAAGACTCATTAACAACTTGAGATATGCAGATGATACAACCTTGCTTGCTGACAGTGAAGGGGACTTAAAATATTTATATTTACCGATGAAGATCAAAGAACACATCCTTCAGTATGGTATTACATCTCAATGTAAAGAAAACCAAAATCCTCACCACTGGACCAATAAGGAACATTCTTATCAAAAGAGAAAAGATTGAAGTTGTCAAGGACTTCGTTCTTCTTGGATCAACTATCAACACTCATGGAAGCAGCGTTCAAGAAATGAGACGAAATATTGCATTAGGCAAAGATCTTCTGCACAAAACCTTTTTAAAGTGTTGAAGAGCAAAGATATCAGCTTGAGTACTAAGGTGCACCTGACCCTAGCCATAGTATTTTCAATAGCATGCGAAATCTGGACAGTGAATAAGGAAGACAATAGAAGAAATGATGCATTTGAGTTATGGTGTTGGAGGAGAATATGGAAAGTGCCACAGGCTGCCAAAAGAACCAATGGATCCTTGTTGGAAGAAGTGCATCCAGAGTGCTCCTTGGAGGCCAGGATGGCCTAACTTCATCTCTCATACTTTGAACATATTGTCAGGAGGGATCAGTCGCTGGAGAAATATACAATTTTTGGTAAGGTGGTGTGTCAGCGAAAAAAAGGAAGCCCCCCAGTGAGATGGATTGGCCAAGTGGCAGCATCAATGGGCTCAAACGTGGCAACAATTGTGAGGTTGGCCCATGACCAGGCAGTGTTTCGTTCTGTTGTACATAGGGTCACTATGAGTTGGTACTGACCTAACTGACCTAACAACAACAATGGGCAAAATATTGACTGATGCAGAAAGCATCAAAAGAAGATGGAAGGATTACACAGTCACTGTACCAAAAAGGTCTTGGTGTGACGCTGTGGGTTAATGCGCCATACTGCAAAGCTATTTGAACTGCAAGGTCGGCAGTTCAAGCTCACCAGTCACTCCTTGGAAACCCTATACAGGGTCGCTATGGGTCAGAATTGACTCGACGGTACTTAACAACAACAAAGATACCAAAAAGAAATGGTCAATGTTCAACCATTTTAAGAGGTAGCATATGACCAAGAACCAATGATACTGAATGAAGAAGTCCAAGGTTCATTGACTGCATTAGCAAAGATCAAGGCACCAAGAATTGATGGAATACAAATTGAAGTCTTTCAGCAAACTGATGTGGCATTGGAGGCACTCACATGCCTGTGCCAAGATATTTGGAAGACAACTACCTGGTCATCTTACTGGAAGAGATCCATGTTTAAGCCCATTTGAAAGAGGTGACACAATAGAATGCAGAAATCATTGTACAATATCATTAATATCACATGCAAGTAAAATTTTGCTAAAGATAATTCAAAAACGTCTGCAACCATACATTGACAGAGAACTTCCAGAGGTTCAAAATGGATTCAGAAGAGGATGTGGAATGAAGGATATCATTGCTAACGTCAGATATATCTTTGATGAAAGCAGAGAATACCAGTAAGACGTTAACCTATGCTTTATTGACTATATGTAGGCTTTCAGTTGTGTGGATCATGACAAACTATGGACAACATTGCAAATAATGAGTATTCCAGAACACTTAATTGTGTTGTTGAGGAACCTGTACATAGACCAACAGGCTACAACAGAACAAGGGAACAGTGACTGATTTAAAATTAGGAAAGGTGTATGCCAGGGTTGTATTCTTTCACCATTCTTATTCAGTATGTATGCTGAGCAAATAATCTGAAAAGCTAGATTATATGAAGAAAAACATGGCATTAGGTTAGAAGGAAAACTTATTGCACATCCTTCGATATGCAAAGGAAAGTGAAGAGAACCTAAAATATTTAGTGATGAAAATCAAAGACCACAGCCTGCAATATGGGAAGTTCCTCAATGTAAAGAAAACAAAAATTCTCACCACCAGACCAATAAACAACATCCATATAAATGGAGAAAACTTGAAGTTGTCAAATACTTCATTTTGCTCTGATAACTATCAACACTAATGGAAGCTGCAGTCAAAAAAATCAAACGACTTATTGCATTAGGCAAATTTGCTGCACAAGACCTCTTTAAAGTATTCTAGAGTAAAGATATCAGTTTGAGGACTAAGGTGAGCCAGACCCAAGTCATGGTATTTTCAATAGCTTCATATGCATGTGACAGTTAGACGTGAATAAGGAAGACCGTAGTATGTTGATGCATTTGGATAATGGTGTTGGAGGAGAATATCAAAAGTACCATATACTTCCAAAAGAACAGGCAGATCTATGTTGGAAGAAGTACAGCCAGAATGCTTCTTGGAAGCCACGATGGCTAGATGCCTCACATACTTTGAACATATTATCAGGAGGGATCAGTCCCTGGAGAAAGACATCATCTTTGGTAACGTGGAGGGTCAGAGGAAAAGAAGAAGACCCTCAACGAGATAACTATTACAGTGGCTGCAACAGTGGACTCATGTAAAGCAATGGTTGTGAGGTTGGTGCAGGACTGGGCAGTGTTTTGTTCTGTTGTGCAAAGGGTTGTTATGAGTTCGTACTGATTTGATGGCACCTAACAACAAAACAAAAACAACAACCATAGCAAGCATGTATATAGAGTTCAGTGTGGCACTATAGGATAAGCACCAAACTACTACCCACAAGGTCAATGGTTCAAATGCACCAGCTGCTCCTCTGAGACTCTATACAGGGTTGCAACAAGTCAGACTGACTTACAGCACACGACAACAATAACTATGTTTATGGAGTCCTGTTGTGGCACTGTAGGATTAGCACTGAAGGTTAGCAGTTCAGTCCCACCAGTTGCTCCGTGGACACCCTATACAGGGTCACTATGAACTGGAACCTACTCGACAGCACTACACAGCAGCAGTATGTGTACATGTATGAATACACGTGTTGAAGAAGAATATTGAAAATACCATAGACTGCCAGAAGAATGAGTAACTCTGTTTTGGAAGAGGTGCAGCCAGAATGAGTCTGAGAATCAAGGATGGTGAGACTTCGTCTCATGTGTCCCTGGAGAGGGGCATCATGCTTGGTAAACTAGAGTTTCTTCAAAAAAAAAAAAAAAAAAGACAAAAATCCTTAATGAAATGGATTAACACAGTGACTACAACAATGGACTCAAATATTACAATTATGAGGCTGGTACAGGACTGGACAGTGTATTTTCTATTGTTTATATGGTCACTGTGAGTCTGAACTGACTCAACAGCACTTAACAACACAACAATATGTGTACATATATGTACATATATGTTGCGGTTAAGTGCTGTTGAGTTGGTCTGAACTCATAGCCACCTGTCTGTATAGCATTTCCAAGGAATGGATAGTGGGTTTGAACCTCTAATCTTGCAGTTAAAATAAATTCAGTTCTTATTCTACAGTTCCACACCAGGACTCCGTATGTACGTATATACCTGTGTTTACATGCATATACATGCTTGTATGTGCATACATATATATTCATATGCATAATAAAACACATGGGCACAGTTACGGATACTTGTTATTAAGTGCCTTTGAGTCAATTCTGATATGTAGAGTTCCTGAGACTTTAAATCTTCATAGGAGTGAAAGCCTCATCATTATCCCATGAAGTGGCTGGCAAGCGCAAACTGTGGACCTTGTGGTTTATTAGTCAAGTGCTCCACAGATATTTCTTAGATATAACCAGACACCTCTGAGGATTGGTTTTTGGGGTCTGAGGTTTAGAATCCATGGGACAACCTGATCAATTGGTCTAATATGGTTCATAAAGTTTATCTTCTACATCTTAGTTTTTGAGTAGTGTCTGGGGTCTTGAGAGCTTTCAAGCAAACATCTAAGTTGTTAAGTGCTGTCGAGTAATAGCAACTCTGTATAGTGTTTCTAAGCATTGGCTGGTAGGTTTGAACTGCCAGTCTTGGAGCTAGCAGTCCAGTGCTTAACCTACAGTGCCACAACTATTGTTTTCTACTAGTGTAGAGCAGAAGAGAAGGAAGGAAACCAAAGACTCGAGGAAAGTACTTTGTAGGTCTTATAGTCTATACTGCCACATACAGCCTAAGTCCACAGAGCTATATGGTGCCTGGCTACCACTATCAACCATCAGGACCACAATAGATGGATCCTGATAGAACAGGGGAAACATTTCTAACAAAATTCAAATGCTTAAAATGTTTCACTTGCTGGACAGGTTGAAACTACCAGACTCCCTGAAACTATATCCTAAGATACTCTTTAAGCCCTGACTGAAATTATCTCCTGAGATCACCTTTTAGCCATATAACATACTGATTCATAAAATGTAGACTATCACCCCTGAGCATTGCACTCCTTTACAGACTCATCTGTATGAGATTACTCAACAATTACTCTTCTGCAAAGATAAGAAAGTAAGAGGACAGGGAGCCTAGACTGCTAGAAACAAAACAACCAAAATAGAAATAATGAAAATGTTGACACATTATGAAAAATGTAATAAATGCCATTGAACAATTTGTGTAGTAATTGCTACTGAATTTGTGGTGTAAACTTTCACCAAAAGTACAATAAAATATTATCTTAAAAGTAGTAGAAGGAAAATACTGCTGCAATGATGTAGATTTTGATGTGTTCGTTCTTCCAGAGAGTAGGGATGAGACAGACTAAAAGGTTCATGGTGATGCATTTCACTCAGCATTACGATTAAGAGATATATTAATGCAAAACTTAATTGGTAGCAACAGGGAGAAGGAAGAAGATGCCAAAAGTCAAACAACAGTATATCAGCTGTCAATTTAGTTCAGTTCAATGTGTATTCAGTATCTTCTATGTGTCAGACATGGGATTAGGATCTAGTGATGCTAAGCAGAGTAAGGCATAATCTCTTCTCTTTATTAACCTACAGGAGAAGAGAGATTGGTGAACAAGTTAATGTCAATTGTTAAGTGCCGACTAGTTGGTTCTGACTCATAGTGATCCACTTAGGGTTTCCAAGGAGCAACTAGTGAGTTTGAAGAGCTGATCTTGCAGTTCAAACTGACCTTCTGGTGAGTGCATTATCCTACAGTGCCACACCAGGACTCCTGATAATGTCAATTGTTGTTAAGTGCCATCGAGTTGGTTCCAACCCATCACGACCTGGTAGAGTGGCTGGTGAGCTTGAACTGCTGACCTTGAAGTTCAAACTGACTTTGCAGTCCAGCACATTAACCCACAGTGCCACACCAGGACTCCTAGTGTCAATGGTGGTGGTAGTGGTAATGTGCCGTGGAGTTGCTTCCAACTCATAGTGACCCTGTACAGGATTTCTGAAGCTGTAAATCTTTACGGGAGCAGAAAGCCTCATCTGTTCCATGGAACAGCTGGTAGTTTCGAACCTTGAGGTTCAAAGCCTGATTCATAACCACTACGCTGCCAAAGCTCCTTCATAATGTCAATAGCAACCTAATGAAGTCAACTCAACAGTTTAACTACCAACAATAACAGATATAGTAGTGGAAGCACACACAGGAAAGAGAAGAGCATAGAAGAGCTGAAGGGCTTCACCTAAGGGATCTAAAAACCAAAACCACTGCCATCAAGTTGAGCTGGACTCACAGTGAACATAGCAGAACTCATAGTAGAACTTTCCCGTAGATCATTTACAGTAATCTTGTTTCCTTGCCCCTTACAGTCTAGAGTAATCATTAACTGATTTCATATTATAACTGCCACATCTTTCTGTCACTGCGCAGCTGGTGTATTTGAACCATCAGTCTTTTGACTAACAGTTGAATGATTAACCAGTGTGACACTGGAGCTCCTACCTGTGAGGTCAGAGGAGGTTTATTAGAGAAGATAGAGTCTAAAAATGAGCTGCATGGGCAAAGAGGTAGGGTGGAGGGACATAGGGTGTTAGGGAAGGGCAAAAATAGTGTTCTCAAGCCCCTGTGCTCTCCATGCCATAGTCTCAAACTTCCTGCTATCTGTGCCATGTTTTCTCATTAGAGGAAAGCCTGTTTTGCTGTTCTTGACTCCAGATGGAGTCCCAGGGTCATTTGAATTAGAAATTTCCCTCTCCATGAGATGATAATAAGAAAACTTAATAAAACAGAGCACTCAGAAACCTACCATTCACTGTCCTGACTTGCTACTGTTTTCCCACCTAGGTGTTTGGAAGATTTAACTGCTGATAATCCCTAGGAAGTAGAAACATCATGAATTCCCATCTTCTATGTGGATAATAAATTACAATAAATCAGTCTAAGCTAAGACAGGGTGATTTATCACAAACTCTCCACGCTTGCTGATACCATTTTTTTTTTTTTTTTTAATATTCATAATGAGACAGTGGAGTGGAAAGTTGGTTGGGTGGATGCTAAAATAGGAAGAAATTCTGTCATTGTCTCTTTGTTGTTAAGTGTTATTGAGTTGGTTCTAACTTCTAGTGACCATGAACAGGGTTTCCAAGAAGCAGCTGGTGGGTTTGAACGAACCACTTGTGATTAGCAGACCAATGCTGATCCTACAGTACCATTTCAGGACTCCATTGGGTGTTACTAAACACTCTTCCCTTTGACTGCATTTCTTCTGTAAAGTGATAGAGGAACAGGGCAGTCTGAATTGTGAATCTGGGAGTAGGAAATAACTGTATTGCATGTTTGACTCAATTTGCTTAATAGTTAATTATCCTTGGGCAGTTGTTCAAATAGAACAAGAGAAAATTATTATGCTTAAAATTTTAAAAAGGTATATAATAGGGTTGTACTCTTACACTATACTTACTCAACCTGTATGCTGAGCAAATAATCTGAGAAGCTGGATTATATGAAGAAAAATGTGGCATCAGGACTGGAAGAAGACTCATTAACAACCTACAATATGCAAATGATACAACCTTGCTTGCTGAAAGTGAAGAGGACTTAAAATACTTCCTAATGCACAGCCTTTGGTATGGGCTGTACCTCAGTGCAAAGAAAACAAAAATCCTTATCACTGGACCATCAAGAAATGGAGAAAAGATTGAAGTTGTCAAAGACTTCATTTTGCTCAAATCAACCATCAACACTCTTAGAAGCAGCAGTTAAGAAATCAAATGACGCATTGCACTAGGCAAATCTGCACACAAGGCCTCTTTAAAGTGTTGAAGAACAAATATGTCAGTTTGAGTGAGAGGATGTATTTTTCAATAACCAAATATGCATGTGGAAGTTAGATGGTGATTAGAAGAATGGAAGCATTTGAGTTATGGTATATTGGAGGAAAGTATTAAAAGTACCATGGACTGTCAGAAGAACAAATCAATCTGTGTTGGAAGAAGTACAGCCAGAATGCTCCTTGGAAGCCAACATGGCCAGATTTTGTCTTTCATACTTTGGACATATTGTTAGTAGGGAATAGTCCCTGAAGAAGGATATCATGATTGGTAAAGGAGTGGGTCAGAGAAATAGAGGAAAACCCCCAATGAGATGGATTGGCACAGTGGCAGCAGTAATTGGCTCAAATGTAATAATTGTGAGGTTGGCACAGGACTAGGCAGTGTTTCTTTCTGTTGTGCAAGGGTTGCTATGAGTAGGTACTGACTATATGTCACCTAACAACAATAACAACATCCTTGGAGCAAGGTCTTAGCTGTTGACCAAATATGAGTACAGGATAACAACTTACATGTAAGTAACTTAGCCTGTCATTTATCTAAGTACAGTATTTTGGGCAGTTGTCTCAAAGTAATTTTTATAGTATTAAATTATTTGGGAAACACAGCACACTTAACCACACTCTTGGCTATTTATTTAAAGGGCAGACTTTCATATTAGAATTCCTGAGAAATCCAAATACAAAGAAATTATTTGAACCCAGAATTTAACCCAGAATACCCTAAATTTACTTAACCATGTAACTTTATGGTCATGGCTATAATTATTCTTTTTTTTTTTTTTTTTCCAGTTCTTAATGTGAATTGAGTTTAGTTTGCATGGAACAACATCAATTTTACATGCATCGTTTCATTGCAATGATTACAACCCCCTCCATGCATCATCGTTTAACAGTATTTGCTTCTATTCCCTCTGTTGTTTTGTTGTTTTAGGTTTTTTTTTTGGAATGTACACAAAACCACTCAGGAATACATAATCATTTAAGTAACCAAAGGGCACATTCTTCATGCCTACCTCCTGGCTGCCAGAACACAACCTTTCTCTTCCCATGAGTTTAAAGTCTTCAGCTGCTCCCTCTCTCCATGTTTTCATCTCTGCCTCCATTTCTGGTGTTGATGCTTCTTTGGATAGGATCCTACATTCTACTAGTGTTCGTCTCCCTTGATAGTCCCCAGGTCTTCTGTTTCTGGAATATATGATTATCCCCCCCGTTGTGTCACAAAGCGTCTACATTTACAGTTGTGAAAATCACAATTAATCATGATAACAATTGCTCACTATTGAGTCATAAGAATCTTATCCCCATCTCCTTTCACCAGACCCATCTAGATAAGATGAACATTATTCAGTAGGGATTCTACTACCTTCCCCTGCACTTTCTGAAACTAAACTCCCTCTTGAAAGTATTTAACAGCCTTTAACCTTACTCTATAACAAGGACAAGCAGAAACTTAGAAATATCACATTTCTTTTCATCTTCCGTCTCTGTCTCTATAGTTATCTCTTTTTCCTTCCTCCCTAGGCTTCTTGCTGATTTTGGATCCATACACAACATCAGTCAGGGGCTGTGCTACTCTGGCAGGAGAAGTGAGCTCTCCTATGAGACTGGTGATGGTGAGGGGATGTTGCTTCCAGAGCCCCCCCTTTTTTAGTTTCTATCCTGTTACCTGTGACTCAGGGTGACCTTATATATAACAGAACAAAATGTTGCCCTGTCCTATGTCATCCTCCTGATCACTGGTTTGTTTGGTGCTATTGTTGCAACTAATCTCATTGTGTTGTCTGGTTTTTGTTAGCATCTTTTCTTTACCAAAAAATGATGTCCCTTTCTAGTGATTGGTCTTTCCTAATGGCATGCCTAAAATAATCGATTTCAAGTGTTGCCATCCTTATTTCTAAGGAACATTCTGGTTATATTTCTCCTAAGACTTTAAAAGTATATATATTTTGGAAGTCCATGGTATATTAAATATTATTTGCCAATACTCCACTTTGAATGCATCAGTTCTTCTGTCTTCCCTTTTCAGTATCCAATTTTTACATGCACATGAGAGAATTGAAAAGATCATGACTTGGGCCAGGTACCCCTTAGTCATCCACGTGATATATTTGCTTTTTTTTAAAACTTTAAGGAGTCTTGCCTCTTAGAGCTCACAAATGATTCTGAGTATATGTTTCTAGGGGAAATCTTCCACCCTTTTAGCTTCCTAGTACAACAAAAAATTCTGGAATGATCCCAACTCAATTGAGTTCTGAAACTTGACTCATGGGAATCTTTCTGAAATTGTCCACAGGTTCAGATAGTTAAGCCACACTTTTGGAGAGCTAAATTGCTGAGTTACAGTTGGGAAACTTTCAGTGATATATGGCTATCATGGACACTTTGAAGACTTTGTCATCTCTGTGCCAACACTAGCTATTTCACACTTAACTGTTTATCAAAGATGGCACATGTATATATTTCTGAGTACCCATGCTTTTTGGATAAGCCAATGAAATAAAAGCTTCAAAAAGAAACATGTACTCTGTGATAAATGGGCTTATTATTCCACAGGATGTGTGGATGATAGTAAAGTGAGGGTGTTTCGAGAGAAGGAGACTGACTGGCTAGCATGGGAAGATTGATTCAGTAGACTGGTTCTTCTATCATGCTGTCTTGAATTTACTCCTAAGGCTTAGGGAGCTACCAATAGAAATCAGCCAAGTGAATCTCACATTGACCTTTGATAGAAGTTGACAGTAGAAGGAACCTTTGGGACTCAATGTCAGGAAGAAGAACACTGGAATGTGTATGTGTGAGGCTTAGTAGGGCAGTGTTGTTGTTAAGTGTCATCAAGTCAATTCCAACTCATAGTGACCTTGTATAGGGTTTCCAAGGAGGAGTTGGTGGGTTTGAAATGCCGACCTGTGGCGCTTATCCTACAGGACTCCTAAGGGCAGTGTGGTAAGTTAAAAATGACTATTTTGTTGTTATTGTCATTCTTCCCCTCCTCTTGGATATGACCAATTAAGTATGGCAGAGATGGTACATGGTAATTTCCAAGATCAGACCTTAAGAGAACCTCAACTTCTACTTTCGCTTTTCTTGTAATGTTCCTTTTGGAACTCAGAGGCCATTCCATGAGGAAACCAACAAATCTCACGGGAAGATCTACCTGGAGACCCTAAGCCCCCAGCCAATGACTATAACTGTGCTTGCAGCATTAATTACCAGCCATGTGAATGAAGCTATTTTGGATCTTCCAATTTTCATAGCGTCCTAGTGTCCAAAAATTCATAAGAAATTATAAATTATTTTTGTTTTAAGCCACTAAGTTTTGAAGTGCCTAAGTAACAATGGTGGTTATGTGCTGTCGAATTGGTTACAAGTCATAGCCACTCTGTGTATGGTTTCCAAAGCTGCAAATCTTTATGGGAGCTGAAAGCCTCATTTTCTCCCATAGAGGGGCTGGTAGATTCAAATTGCTGACTTTGTGGTTAGCAGCCCTATTCATAACCCATGACTCTACCAGGGCTCCTTTAAGTAACAATAGTTAACTGAAACATGGGGAATCTCTACATTTTGGAAGGAATGATTTAAAAGGAGTGAGACTTAGGTCAGTGGACTCCCTTAGAGACTTCTAGTAGAATTGGGGGAATTGATGGGAGTAAAAGTAAGTGTTAATGATTCTAGTAATGAGCAGGCATGAACTAGAAAACTCTACAAGCTATACACATTTTTATTATTAACCCTCTAAACTCTAATGTTAGTTTGGTCATCTTTTCTCTCTGAGATGTGGATAAGATTGGAATGAATCTCCAATCCCATGTCCTGTGAAAGACTAAGGAGTTCTGGTGGTGTGGTGGGTTAAGCATTGAGCTGCTAACCAAAAGTTTGGCAGTTCAATTCCACCAAACACTGCATAGGAGAAATATGAGGCAATTTGTTTCCATAGAGATTTATAGCCTCAGAAATCCTATGGAGCAGTTCAATACCAATGGATAGATGAAAGACTAAATGATCTTCCAGATTATTAGGATATTTTAGGAGAATTATGTTTTCCTTATTATCCCTCACTCCAAAATCTTAACTTCCTCCATTTGTGGAAAGTCTTACTTTCCCTCTCATTCTGTCACACATAACAGCAACCTTAGCACAAAACTGAAATCATGTACGTGTGACACTGTAGGATAAACACTGGACCACAAGGTCGGTTTGAACTGAAAGATCTTTGGTTCAAGATCACCAGCCACTTCTTGGAAACCTTATACAAGGTTGCTATGAGTAGAAACCAACATTACAACACTTAACAACTTAACAGCAACAACCAGCCTAACCACGAAATTCAAACCTTCTCTGGTAGCATAGTGGTTCCAAATCGGGACCCTCAAGGTCAGCAGTTTGAAACTACCAGCTGTTCTGCAGGAGAAAGATGAGGCTTTCTGCTCCTGTAAAGATTTACAGCCTCGGAAACCCTGTACAGAGCCGCTATGAGTCGGAACCGACTCCACAGCACATAACCACCAACTACCACTTAATGTTCACACTTTTTACTCATAAAATAAATGTGTGTGATGAGTAGACTTTGATAAAGAATTTGGGGGTAAAAAAGATTTTAAATTGTAGCATATTAATAAAGTTCAAGTTGAACTGGAGGCAATTCTCATTCTTATATACCTTTAGTTGTTCTGCTACTGAGGGATCTTCACAAACAATATCACTCTAAGCCCTGCTAGAGCCTTCTCTGTGTCACTATTCCTTTCTCTCCTTTCCTTCTTTCACATGCAAAGCAAATTACTTTTATTTTCTCATATCTATGTGTTTATTTACTCAAAGTATCTCCATCACTCCTAAGAAGCTTGTCAGCAAAAACAGTCGTCCCTGATGGAGAAATAACTATGTTGTCAGCTGTTGTAATAATAAGTTTCCACTTTTACTTGTCTACCCTACTAAAACCCCTGCAAGGTCTGCTTGAACTACATGGTAGGCAGTTCAAGCTCACCAGCAGTTCCTTGGAAATCCCATCTGTATAAGGTCATTATGGGATGGAACCAACTTGATGGAACTTAACAACAACAACAAGAAAACCACTGGAGTCTTGGTGTGGCATTGCAGCATAATGCACTAGATTGCAAGGTCAGTTTGAATCACAAGACTGGCAGTTCAAACTCACCACTTGCTCCTTGGAAACCCTACATAGGATCTCTATGAGTCAGAACTGACTCGATGGCACTTCACAACACAACAACAAGAAAACCACTGCAGCTGACTGCAAATACAGCCAGTATTGGTCTCTCTCTCTCTCTCTCTCTTTCTCTCTCTGAGGACAAATATAATCAAACTAGGCTTGGCCTGACTCTTTACCACACTCCTGTTTCTTCCACTTTAATGATGAAGATAATGTCCCATCAGACATCCCTTAAGGTTGTTGTTGTTAAGTGCCATCGAGTCGGTTCTGACCCATAGAGACCCTGTATAGGTTTTCAAGGAGCAGCTGGTGAATTTGAACTTCAGTGCCACACCAGGATGCCTCCCTTAAGGTAGTGCTTTCCTTTTAACCATTTTACAACGCTTGGATGAGGAGGGAAGGGTTTCTGGATCTTCTCGTTGGATCTATTGACACAGGGTCTCTTCTATTCCACAACAGAGTCATGTCTTAAAAACTGGAGTTTGGGGTGAGTAGCCTGAAAAGGCTCTGAAAAGAGCAAGCACAGTAATTACTTGGTTTGTCATGAAATATCCCCTGTTGTCGTGCTGCATCTGTTTGGAAAGGTCCTTCTTGCTGCCCTGCATATGCATGGACTACCTATGTGTTCATTTATGTGTGTGCTTGTTTCTCTATGGCCAAGGTGGACTGTATATCTAGCTTGGTTTTTGAAGACACCTAAAAGGAGCTCTGGTAGTGTAGTGGTTACGAATCAGGCTGCAAACCGCAAGGTCAGCAGTTCGAAACTACCAGCCGTTCCGTGGGAGAAAGATGAGGCTTTCTGCTCCTGTAAAGATTTACAGCTTCGGAAACCCTGTATAGGGTAGCTATGAGTCGGAACAACAACAACAACAACAACAATCCAGACTAAATACATTTATTCCCCTTCGGGAGCTTCCAAGTAGACTGATAAGGATTAACATCCTTTTGAGAAGTCTAAACACAAGGGGTTTCAAAAAGTTCGTCAGAAAAGGAATGAAAAGATAATGGATTTTTTTTCCATGAACTTTTCGAGGTGTACATTTGAGGTGTAAGTGCTGCTATATCTTAACCCATACCAATTCTTCCCTGCTTCCATGCCTCCACCTTCTTCCTAGAACTCCACTGGCTACTTCATAACACTGAGAGAAGTCTGTTCTTGGGGTCTGCACAGAAGTAAGAGGGAGCTAATTTTTTCCTCCTTCTTCTCATTCATTACTGCAGATATGAGACTCATCTGGGAACCTAGAGACGGTTGGTCCCTGAAGGTAAGACTGTAAAAAGCTTGGACCTCTTTGTACAGTTTAAGTCTGATTCATCACCATTGTTGTTGTTAAGTGCCATCGAGTCAGTTCCAACCCATAGCGACCCTGTATAGGGTTTCCAAGGAGCAACTGGTGAGCTTGAACCACCGACCTTGAAGTTCAAACGGCTTTGGAGTCTGGTGCATTAACCCACAGTGCCACACCAGGATTCATCACTAGTTCACCATTGTTTGTCTTGCTGGCCTCCTTTGTGAGGTATACCTGGGAAACTCTGATAAAAATGATCTGTATGCAGAATTTCTGAGTATTCTTATTTTCTATGTGACATCTCAGAGATGGTGAGTGGTCTGTTTTATTTAGAAATGCATTCATTCGTTCTTTTTATAGTTTTTTGGCTTGGCTTTTTAGTAGACTCTGAGGAAGTCCAAGATGAATGAGACATTGAATCTCTCCTTAAAGGAGCTTACAATTCAATAGGAGAAATATAAGTGATCATGTCTACCCAATTTGGCAGGGCTACCTATGTTTCCATTTTGGAAACAGGGGCTCTAAGTTAATCAGAGCTAGGAGAGTTGTTTACGGTACAGTCCCTGTGGAATTATGCTTTCCTTTTGAACACTGGCAAATGGGTCTTTTCTCCCATTTGCTGTGTTCCTTTCAGTCTCATTCACACCATTGTCAGCCCTCTCAGGGTACAGTGACGTTTTAGATCCCTCAGTATGTCAGGGGCCTTCCACCCATCTCTGACTGCTTGCTTCATTTTACCCTCTGTTTTCTCATTCACGTTATTTCCTTGTAGAACTCTCAAACTTCTCAAAAACTTACTTTTAACAACATTCAGCATAGCTCAAATGTATTTCTTTCATGCCCTATCATTTGTAGACATTTTCTCAGTCACTATGGGCTAAAATTATTGTCCATAAACACACAAAAAAAGTAAAATAGAGAGGAGTGAGCCACATCCACTGCAGAAAGCAGTCAGTTCAAGGTAACAAGAAGCATGGTAGTGCCCGCTATAGGGGTATGTGTGTGTTTGGGGGAGGTGGTGGTAGTGGAGGGAGCATTTGCAATGCAATGAGACTATACTCAATGGTCCAGGGTCCCAGGGCCAGGCTGCCATGTCAGCTCTCATTGGCTATACTTCGATCTTGGAAAACAGACTGCAGACCTTATAACATAGACTTTAATAGTTTTCTTTTGTTTTCCTGAAAGTATTTAGAAGAGAACTTTGGAAAAAGTCAAGGCAAGGTTTGTGCTCGAAAAGAAACATTCTTTGATGGATACCAGGGGTGGGAGGGAGAAGGTGTGAAAGTCACTGGCTGGAAGGGGAAGTAGCATACATACGAGGGAGGTTGACCAAAAAATCTGATAGTGATGGAGGAAGACACTGCAAAGAGTGCAAGAGTTAAAAGGAACAGAGGTAAATACTGTTATATACTCAGTCCTGCAGTTACAGTGATCTACAGGTAGATACGTGGATAAGAATGCAGGCTGAACAGGTGTGAGGGACAGTGGAAGGGAAGGAGTACACCCACAAACATGTAAGGATTTGACAGGAAATTTGTTCATGGGTATTCACCTTTGCTTCAAATATATCCATGAATTTAAAAAGGTTTTTTAAATGTTAAAAGTAAATAAAAGAGAACATTTTAAAAGTCAGTACTATAATGAAGTAAAGGCTGTTAATATATATTGTTGCTATTACATGCTGTCAAGTCAGTTCTGACTCATAGCGACCTGGTATAGGGTTTCTGGGAGTCCTGGTATGGTGCTGTGGGATAAAGCACTGGACTGCAAGGTCAATTACAACCACAAGATTGGTGGTTCAAACTCAGCAGCCACTCCTTGGAAACCCTATACAGGGTCACTATGAGTCAGAATGACTCAATGGCACTTAACAACAACAGCATAGGGTTTTTGAGAAGCAGTTGGTGGGTGTGAACTGCCAACCTTGTGGTTTGCAGTCCAGTGCTTATCCTACAGTGCCACACCAGGAGTCATATATATATGTTGTTGTTGTTAAGTGCTGTCGAGTTGGATTTGACTCATAGCACCCTGTGTAGGGTTTCCAAGGAGCTGTTGGTGAGTTTGAACCACTGACCTTGCTGTTCAAATTGGCCTTGCAGTCCAGTGCTTATCCAGCAGTGCCACACCAGGACATAGATATGTAATATATATATGTGTGTATGTTGTTTAGTGCAGTCCAATCAGATTCAAATCATAGCAACCCTGTATAGGGTTTCCAAGGAACTGCTGGTACAGATTAGTAAATAAACACAAGTAAGCCCATGCTTGTTGGGCACTCTGTCCCTCTCAGGATTTGTAAATTTGAAAAGATCTTTGATTCTGTAGGAAGGTTTTGTGGGGTTAGGAGAGAGAGGTGCCAGCCATACCTTGAAACAGAATCTCTGACACGATGTGAAAATGTGAAATCGTTCACTACAGATTAATAGTGGGGAAAGGCAGATTCTAGCAGCACCCATTTTCTGGGGTACTACCGCAGTAAAACCAGATGGCCACCACTCGTCTGTCTGTCATGCTGTGGTGGCTTGAGTTGCTATGATTCTGAGGGCTATGCCACCAGTATTTTAAATAACCAGCAGGGTCACCCATGGTGGACAGGTTTCAGATGAACTTCCAGACAAAGACAGACTAGGAAGAAAGAATGACGAACTACTTCCAAATCTTTAGTCACTGAAAACCGTATGAATAACAGAGAAACACTGTCAGATATAGCGCCAGAAAATGAGCCCCTCAGGTTGGAAGGCACTCAAAATGTGACTAGGAAAGAGCTGCCTCCTCAAAGTAGAGTTGACCATGATGATGTGAATGAAGGTAAGCTCGTGGGAGAAAAGCCCACAGAACCTTCATTTGCACAACTCAAAATGAAGAGAAACAGCTGTAAACATCCACTGAAAATCAGAACATGGAATGTACAAAGTATGAATCTGGGAAAATTGTAAATTGTCAAAATGAAATGGAACGCATAAACATTGATATCTTAGGCATTAGTGAGCTGAAATGGACTGGTATTGGCCATTTTGAATCTGACAACCACATAGTTTACTATTGTAAATGACAAATTGAAAAGGAATGGTGTTGCAGTCATCGTCAAAAAGAACATATTCAGATCAGTCATGAGGTACAACACTGTATGTGATAGGATAATATCCATGCACCTACAGGTAAACCTAGTTAATACCACTATTATTCAAATTAATGCACCAACCACTAAAGCCAGTGAAGATGAAATAGAAGAATTCTACCAACTTCTTCAATCTGAAATCAATCAAACATGCAATCAAGAGGTATTGCTCATTACTGGTGATTGAAATGCAAAGGTTGGGAGCAAAGAGGAAGGATGAGTAGTTGGAAAATATGACCTTGGTGATAGAAATGATATTGGAGAATGCATGATAGAATTCTGCAAAACCAATGATTTGTTCATTTCAAATACCTTCTTTAGACAGCATAACAGATGTCTATACACATGGACCTCGCCAGATGGAACACATAGAAATCAAATTGACTACAACTGTGGAAAGAGATGATGGAAAGGCTCCATATCATCAGTGAAAACAAGACCAGGGACAGATTGTGGAACAGACCATCAATTACT
>NW_006408618.1:7088023-7097414 GCF_000296735.1 Chrysochloris asiatica
AAGAACTGATGCCTTTGAATTATGGAATACTAAAAGTGACATGGGCTGCCAAAAGAACCAATAAATCCATTTTGGAAGAAGTGCAGCCAGAGTGCTCCTTAGAGGCCAAGATGACGAAAGTTCGTCTCTCATACTTTGGACATATTGTCAGCAGGGAACAGTCGCTGTTGAGGGATATCATGCTTGGTAAGATGGCGAGTCAGAGAAAAAGAGGAAGACCCCAAAAGAGATGGATTGGCCAGATGGCAGCATCGATGGAGTTAAGTGTGGCAACAGTAGTGAGGTTGGCCCAGGATTGGGTAGTGTTTCGTTCTGCTGTGCATAGGGTCGCTATGAGTCGGTGCCGACTCGATGGAACCTAACAACAACAACAACCGCAGAGACATGGCATCCTGGTGTGGTGCTATGGGTTAATATGCTGGACTGCAAGGTTGGTTTGAACTGCAAGGTCAGTGGTTCAAGCTCACCAGCCATTCCTTGGAAACCCTATGCAGGGTTGCTATAAGTCAGAACTGACTTGATGGACCTTAACAACAACAACAACAACAACATCACAGTGACTGGTGAGTAGCATTTGGTGGGAGAGGGAACCAGGGAAATTTCAGGATGTGTCCTCTTCTACATTCTCCAGATAATTTTCATTGAGAATAATGGCTTTCAGGGAGCAGGGTGGTCTTACCTTGGGAGGATGGGAGGTGTCTATATTTTATTAGTTGTTATTGTTAAATGCTATAGAATTGGTTCTGACTCATAGCAACCCCGTATAGGGTTTCCGAGGAGTAGCTGGTGGGTTTGAACTGCCGACCTTGTGGCTAGCAGTCCAGTACTGATCCTACAGCACCACACCAGGAGTCCCCTTTTATTAGTGGTGGTGGTGGTGGTTATGTGCCGTGGAGTATTAGTAGGGTGTTCAAAATGATGAAGTACTGGTGGGAACTGAGTTCTCATTCCTAGGTTCCCCGAGTCTAGAGACTTGTTGAATTGGAGGTGCCCTGTTCCATGTTAAAAAAAAAATGTAAAATTTTTCACTATAGATTAGTATGTAAGTACTTGTAATCCCAGGCTTACCTTACCTTGCTTATTGGGTAATACAATTCTGCTCATTAGACAGTAATTTAGGGAGGAATAAATTTTTGCTGAGATAGCTTTAAGACTGGCGGCTGATTTGTTACAGCAGTGAGTCTCCCAGGCCAATATAACTGTCCTAACTTTATTCTACAGTCTCGGCAAATGTCAAACCAACTTCTGTTTTGAGAGTCCATAGATCAGTGGTCAAACAGAAGAGGTTCCTTCAAAGGGGTTACTAAGAGGGCACTATGGCATGGGAGGAAGCCACAACCTTAGAGTTGGAAGAAATGGGCTAAAATCCTCACTGTTTGCCTAATTCATCCTGTCAGAGATTCCTTCCTTTGAAATAGGGCTAATACGAGATATTACTGGCAGTGATGCTCAATAAAGCTTGTTGAACCTAAGGACTCCTTAGAGATGAGCAAGTTTTTAGCAGAAATTGAAGCAGGTATCAAAGAGGAAGAGTTAGTGCCTTCGAATATCAAATTCAGAGAGGCAAAGATGCCACTGTGGCAATAGGAAGCTTCCTGGTGACAGGATATAGGTTGTTTTTGTTATTGCCTTCAAGTCGGCTCAGCTTCACGGAGACCCTATTACAACAGAAGAAGGAAGATAGTGTTCTGTCCTGACCACTGTCATCATCCCTGGTGTGTTTAAGCCCATGGCAGGGTCTGTAGGGAGTGCTTTGCAGACATTGTCACATTTCTCCAACAACTCTGGGAGGTATGTATGATTATCTCTACTTTGAACATGAGAACATTGAGGCCCTTCTAGATTGGGTTTGCAGCTAGATAATTCTTTTTCTTTAGATATTTCTATCTTGCTTCATAATAATAGAATGTATAATAATAATAGAAGTTCTAGAAGAGAGGGCTACTGTGCCTCTTTTACCCACTGCATGTTGAGCGCTTGGACAGTGCCTGACACAGAATGTGTGCTCAGTGTATGCATGTTGTTGATGATTGACTAATCTCTCAGAAGAATGAAAAGGTAATTTGTTTCTTTTTCCCTTATACCTTTTTTCCTCTCACCTAAAAGTCTTGGAGATTGTTGAATGACTCTTTGCTTCAGAGTCCAAACAAGAAGTTGCCAGGTATTACGAAGAAGTCCTTCATCCATGTTGAAGCTTTTTTGACTTGAGAGAAATATGGTATTGTGGTAGCAAGTCCTGTGAGTGCTGGAGGTACAGTCCAGCTCCTTGACCAAGCCTGGCATGCCAGAGCCTCAAATGGGGTCTCAAGTGAAGGCACTGGCTGTGTAGTGCTAAGGAGAGTGACCGCCACTTCCTGGGTTGCCCTGGTTTTAGAACTGAACAGTCCCATGTGCTAGAAATCACCTCTGTCCTGGCTAAACAAGGGCAGTTGGTCACTATCTAGTGACATGACTAAGGCTTTATAGTGGAGATCACCTTGCCAAGACTGGCCTGGAGAAAACAGAGCCATCCACCTTCAATGGGACCATGAGTCCTCAGACCTTAAAAACACAGGGTGCCCACGATGAGCAGATGCCAAAGAATATTAGCGCTTCCCCTGGGTCTATGGACTGCATAGGCTCTCTGAGATACTTGAATTCCCCTATAGAGAGGCAGCTCATCCCTTCACCTTATCCCATTTCAAAACAGTATATTTATTGCTTTCTGATGAAGATACAGAATTCTAAATCAAATTTAATTTGAATTAGAAAAGAAGGCAATGTGATATTTCTTATGCCCAAGGAGATAAGCAAATTCACATCAGTTCTAAAAAAAAAAAAAACCAAAAACAACACACACACACAAAACTTGCCCAAAGACTTATAGATAAATAGCCAAAGAACTACCTGTTGAATACAGGTCTGTCTGGCTAAAAATGCTGGTTTTCTTTCTCTTATATCTTGAATGAAATAGAAAACAATGATTCGTGCATTCAAGTTGACTTTTGGACATGCTCTTATTCACAAATATAACTTCTTAATATCAGTGGTGCAAGATTTAACAACCATAGTAGCCTTTCTGTCTTTTTTGTTTGTTTCATCTCATTGATTTGAATCTAAAGTCCTCAGTTTAATATTCACGAGCAGTCCTCGGTGAGGCAATCAATTAATATACTCAGCTAACTGAGAGTTGGTGGTTCAAGTCCACTCAGAGGAACCTCAAAAGAAAGGTCTGGCAATCTACTTCTGAAAAATCAGCAGCTGAAAACTGTGTGGAGCACAGTTCTATTCGGACACACACAGGATCGCTATGAGTGACAACTAATTTGTTGACAACTGGTTTGGACATTCCATGCTTTTCTAGCTTGAATGCCAACCTACATATTTTGGGCTTACAATTTTTTTTTCATGTATCCCATGTTTGGGTCAAGCAGGACTATCATCTGCTTTCTTGTCTTGAAATGTTTCCACTTTTGTCCTTTTCTTCAGGAATGTGTTTGCTTTTCTACAAGCCTCCCTTATCAAGAGCCTTCCATCTTTCAAATCCTCAGGAAACCTTAGTTGGCCCTTCCTTCTTCTGCTCTCTTGCAGTTAAATAATCCCTGCGTGTATCACAATAACTTATTCTGTGTACTGGATTTAAAGTTCCTTGAAGACAGGAGCAGGCTATTCATTTTCCCTTTCTACAACACCCAAGATAACTCAGGACAGATACCCACATATGTTGTAGCTGCTGTTGGTGTTAAGTGCCGTCGAGTCAGGTCAGACTCCTAGAGAGAGACCCTGAATAGGGTTTCTGAGAAGTGCCTGGTGAACTTGAGCTACCGACCTTGAGGTTCAAACCAACATTGCAGTCCAGCGCATTAATCAGCAACACCACACCATAGAAGCACTCTATAAAGATTTGTTGAAACGCAGTGGAGAGGATTAAGGGAGAAAGGAAGTCTTTAGACTTTCCCTAGAGTGTCACTTGGGATTGGGACAAAAGCCAACTCCTTGGAGTGCATTTGAGGAAAATCAAGTGAGGAAAAACTGATTATAGAAACCGAAGACAGAGAGTGCAGCCAACAGTCCATTTCATTCTAAGTGTGTCCCTAAAAGTCTCAGAAAGAGCCAGACACTGATCTTGCTGACCTTTGTCCAAACATCAGCATGCACCTCCCTGTGACCGAACAGCTCACTCATCAGCTTCCCTCCCAGGCTTCAATTTAACCAAGGGAGGCAGACAATAGGAGAACACTCTAGCTGCTGAATTCACAGAGGTCTACACATCTGAGGATGCCTGTTGCATAAAATAATATGCCATTTTCTTTTTTTCTGGTATGAGGAGAAGGGAAGAAGGACAGTTATCAGTGCAGGAAGATTGAAGCATGAGTTAGTGCTCTGGGAGAGGCCAGCTCTGTCTTCCTCCACCACACACAGCTCCTCCAAATGTGCCCTTGATGTTACGTTCTCCAACCCAAACAAAAAACCTGGAGAAAAAATGATTTTGTGGCGAGCTCTGTTTTCAGTACTGTGGAACGTTTGCCTGCATGGTGATCCATCAGCAGTCTTTTTTTTTCTTTAACTCTGCAAGATGGCCACTTGCCTCTTGTTTCCGTATGTTTGCATCCATGTTGCTACTTGCTTTCTTTTGAGGCCAAGAGTATTTTTTCCCCTTTGATTTTTGCCATCTGTGACATATTTCTTTAGAGTTTATCTCCTCTAGTCCTTTCTTTGATGCCAGGAGAAGTAATAGCAATGGGCTGGAGAATTTCCAATGCTTGATACCTAGGAACTAGCTAAGAAAACTGAACAGCATTACTTCACACACATTCTAAAGGCTTCTTTCTTTCTTTTGCTTTTGTAAGTAGGCACGTTATATGCGGTGCAGGAGAAAATAAGGCTCACAATTCATCCCTAATCAGAGGTCATTGCTGTTCATGCTCATAGAATGCAGATCAGTAGGCCTAAGAACGCTGCTGCTACCTAAAATTCCTGAATGACAAAATGCCCCCCATGATTTGGGGTGGCCATACCCAGGAATAGCAATTTCAAGAAGGGGAATTAAAATCTTATACCCTACTTGGACCTTGAACTTTGTCTGAAGTCACAAGCTCTGAAATTCATGAAGCTTAAGACCCATCCATATTTTAAGAGTGTTGTAGAGGCTTTCTCCTTTTCCTTTTAAATTGTGGTGCGGTCGAAAGTGGTGTAGACTGAGAAACAGAGACTTCTGCCAAATAGCTTTGTGGTCTTGGACAAGTCACCTAAAATCTCCGGATCTTAATTTCTGTATTTGCAAATTGTAAGAGTTGGAAAACTTGTGTGATTCTGTATTAGGAATACATAAGGGGGCTTCAAAGAGTTCATGAAAAAAATGGAGTTAGGAAGTAGTGGAATTTTTCCACATACTTTTTGAAGCCCTCTCAAATATTTCATGAGGTTCTATCAGAGATTGGAGTTGAATTGTATGGAAAATAGGTTCTAAGAATTAGAACCTAAAAGGTTATATAGGGCCAATAAATTTTGTTAATTTTTTGTTTTGTTTTCTTTCTTTTTTCTCTCCAAATATATCTCTATTTCTTATTTCCAAATGGGAGCATCAGTTCTATGACCACATGAAAGTTTCATAAGGTTCAATATCTTAGGTCATTTTGGTAGCTCATAAAAGACAACCAAATGTAGCTCTGTCTCCATGAGGCTATCAGGCCAAGCTGGAACTCAATGTTCTAATTTGTATTTAATTATTTGCCAAGTAAATATGGAGCTCTTTTGATGTGAACAGGAGTATTCACACCAAAATAGTGCCCAGTGGGAGACAAGCAAGCCAGATCCAACTTGGAATTTGCCTCTTCCTAGTTGTTGTTGTTGTTAAGTGCCGTCAAGTCGGTTCCCACCCATAGCGACTCTGTATAGAGTTTCCGAGGAGTAGCTGGTGAGCTTGAACCGCCATCCTTACAGTTCAAATGACTTTGCAGTCCAGCGCATCTCCCCACAGCGCCACACCAGGTCTGCACTAATGTTGATGTAAGTCCGACTTGCTTCTGTGGGGTGTTCAAGGTTCACCCTTGTTGGGTTTCATGGTATTGTGTCAGATGCGTGACATATGGAACAAGGATGGAGTCGAGCAAAGGCAGTTTGGCCATGAGAATGTTTATAAACAAAGTCTAAAGAGAGCCATACGTTTGGAATTATAGTCAAAGAGTCAGTGCATATTTATTGAGAACATGTCCTAGATGATGGGGGTGGAGCATTGATGGTGGTTCTTGAAGTGCTATTGTTCTTTTAAAGTATTTCCTGAGAGTCTAGATGTTTCATTTCTCAAGTAAACTGGTCACTGAATTATTTTCATAAAGGAGAATACCTCAACCATCACTCTTCCTTGCATTTGTAGGAATTCCTTCCAAGGATGTTAAGGTCTCTGCTTAACAATTTATATCTGCAGTTGATTAGAGGTTCAAGCAAAGTTTCATTTTAAACCAAGCCCCAGGGTTTCCTTTCTCACTGACCTATGGAGAGTACCAACACCAAAATCAAACCCTTTGCACTCCAATACATTCATTCCAAGTTATGGCGACGCCGTGTGTGTGACGCCGTGTGTAGAATGGCCTCATAGAAGTTTCCAGGTTGTAATCTTTGGCAAATTTTCAGGCCTTTTGTTCACAGCACCACTGGGTGGGATTGAACCACCAGCCTTTAGGTGAGTAGACAAGCACAAACCATTTACACCATCCTGGGAACTTCTGAACAGTACATCAGTAAACAAATTAAAAGAGACAAATTTAAAATCATGTGAATTGTCTCGAGTTCCTTCTGGGGAGTTGGGGCTCTGATGATGGTGGTGTTAACTGTAACGTGTATTTGTGAGTATCTTGGAACTGGTATGCCATAAAGAGCCCCTGAGGAAAGACTGCACAGAGCCCAAGAACCGGCCCTGACATTTTGGCAGCAGAGGCACTAAAGAAAAGCTCTCTTGTACACCATGGTTTTTCAGTCCATAAACCAGCAGCAATTTAGTTGTGGAAGACCCCGGCAGAAACAACAAGAGAAAATTGAAAACACATAAGCACATTTGCTGGGTTTAATAGCCCAGCTCCCACACTCTCTACCTCCGGTACCTGAGGCATAAATTGCTGACCTCTATTTAATTTTCTGAACTGCAAGAATTATGAGCCCAAAGTTCAGTGAATTGGAAGAGGTAAGCTTTTATGCCTCTGAGCCAGCTTCCCCATAAGCATTAAGTCTACAAATAAAAGCAACATTTCTATTTATACTTCCTGGGGTTAGTGTATTAGGGAAACCAAGCACGTCCCTGCAGCTTTGCAAAGGTGACTGCATGGTCAAATCTTTGTCCAGGTAATGCAACAGAGCCTTCTAATCATGGCCAGAGGAAACAGCCAGAGCAGATGGACATGAGATATTAAAAACATCACACGCAATTTCACTTGGAAAAGGACACCTGCTCAAACAGTGACTGATTTACTGGCATTGGTGTTTGTTTGATTCTCCTCCTAGTCACTACTACCAAATGTGTGTTAGGGGAAGTCTTACGTTCATACCCTTCCTGGATACCTACCTTTAATCATGGTCAGAGGCCTGAAGGGCACCTAGTTTCCTGTGACCCCATGACTGTGGGTCAAGGCAATAGCACCCTCTCATGTTGGAAGAAAAAAAACAAAAAATCAGTAACTAATTGCCATCAAGTCACTTCCTACTCATGGCTACCCCATTATATTTCAGAGTAGAACTATGCTTCACAGAGTTTTTAATGGCTAACATTGGAAAAGTAGATTGCCAGGTCTTTCTTCAGAGGTGCTTCTGGGCAGACTAGAGCCTCCAACTTTTTGGTTAGCAACTGAGTACATTAACCATTTGTACAACCCAAGGTCTCCCTTCAGAAGTTGTGAAAGTGGTGTGAAACAGGTATGGGCCAGACAGACTTTGGAGGGAGATAGCTGAAAAGAAAAGTTGAAGGTTTAATCCACCCAAAAGCACCGTAAGAGGAAAAACCTGGTGATGTGTTTCAAAAACCAAGCACTGAAAACTCTATGGAACCTAGTTCTGCTCTGACACACAAGGGGTCACTATGAATTGGAATTTACTGCATGGCCCTGGCGTGTTTGTGTGAGTGTGCACTCGGGCTCCTGTCAGGAACGTCACATCCACACAACGTCTTCTTTGTGGCCTTGTCTGACAATTTCACTCTATTTTCCCTGAAGATCATCTCTGTTTCTGTTTCTTCTCCATCTCTGAGGCCTAGCATCAGTATAATCATCCAATTCCACATATATTTATTGAGCCCCTCTTGTTGTTGTTGTTGTTAGGTGCCATTGAGTCAGTACTGACTCACAGCTACCCTATGCACGATAGAACGAAACACTGCCCAATCCTGGGCCACCCTCACAATTGTTACCACGCTTGAGCCCATTAATGCTGCCACTTGGCCAGTCCATCTTGCTAGGGGGTCTTCTTCTTTTTCTCTGACCCTCCACCTTACCAAACATGATATCCTTCTGCAGTGACTGGTCCCTCCCAACAATATGTCTGAAGTATGAGAGTCGAAGTTTGGTCATTTTGACCTCCAAGGAGCACTCTGGCTGCACCTCTTCCAACAAAGATCTGTTGGTTCTTTTGGCAGCCCATGGCACTTTCAATATTCTCCTCCAACACCAAAACTCAAAAACATCAATTCTTCTATGGTGTTCCTTATTCACTGTCCAGCTTTCGCATGCATATGAAGTTATTGAAAATATCATGGCTTGGGTCACGCTCATCTTAGTCCTCAAGCTGACATCTTTGCTCTTCAACGCTTTAAAAAGGTCTTGTGCAGTAGATTTGCCTATTGCAGTATGTCATTTGATTTCTTGACTGCTGCTTCCAGGAGTATTGGTAGTTGATCCAAGAAGAATGAAGACCTTGACAACTTCAATCTTTTCTCTGTTGATAAGAATATTGATTATTGGCCCAGTGGTGAGGATTTTTGTTTTCTTTATATTGAGATGCAATCCATGCTGAAGGCTGTGCTCTTTGATCTTCATCAGTAAATATTTTAAGTCCTCTTCACTTTCAGCAAGCAAAGTTGTAGCATTTGCATATCGCAGTTTGTTAATGAGTCTTCCTCCAATCCTGATGCCATGTTTTTCTTCATAGAACCCAGCTTCTCGGATTACTTGCTCAGCATACAGGTTGAATAAGCATGGTGAAAGAATACAACCTTGTCACACACCTTTCTTAATTTTAAACCATTCAGTGTTCCCATGTCTGTTCAAACAACTGTCTCTTGGTCCAGGTACAGATTCCTCATGAGCACAATCAAGTGTTCGGGAATACTCATACTTCATAATGTTGTCCATAGCTTGTCATGATCCACACAATCGAAAGCCTTTGTGTAGTTAATAAAGCACAGGTAAACATCTTTCTGATATTCTCT
>NW_006408618.1:7097514-7164245 GCF_000296735.1 Chrysochloris asiatica
TTTACAATGTTGTCAATAGTTTGTCATGGTCCACACAATTGAAAGCCTTTGTGTAGTTAATAAAGCACAGGTAAACATCTTTCTGATATTCTCTGCTTTCAGCCAAGATCCATTGGACATCAGCAATTATATCCCTCATTCCATGGCCTCTTCTGATTCCGGCTTGAACATCTGGAAGTTCTCTGTCAATGTATGCTTGCAGCCATTTCTGTATTACCTTTAGTAAAACTTTACTTGGACGGGATATCAAAGATATTGTCCGATGATTTCCGTATTCCATTGGGTCACCGCTCTTTGGAATGAGCACCAATACGGATCTCTTCCCATCAATTGGCCAGATAGTGTCTTACAAATTTCTTGGCATAGATGACTGAGTGCCTCCATTACCACCTCACTTTCTTGAAAGATTTCAATTTTGATTCCATCAATTCCTGGTACCTTGTTTTTTGCCAATTCCTTCAATGCATTTTGGACTTCCTCCTTAAGTATCATTGGCTCTTGATCATATGCTACCTCTTGAAATGGTTTAACATTAACCATTTCCTTTTGGTACAGTGACTCTGTGTATTCCTTCCATCTTCTCTTGATGCATTCTGCATCATTCAATAATTTGCCCAGAGAATCATTCAATAATGAAAGCTGAAGCTTGATTTTTTTCTTCATATCCCCCACCTTCTGAAATGCTGAGTGTGTTGTGTTGTTACTTTTTGGTTTTCTGACTCCAGATCTTTGCACATTTTGTTGTAATGTGTGACTTTATCTTCTTGAGCTGACCTTTGGAATTTTCTGTTAAGCTCTTGTACCTCCTCATTTCTGCCATATGCTTTAGCATCTCTATGCTGGAGAGCAAGTTTCAATGTCTTTTCTGACATCCATTTTGATCTTTTCCTTCTTTCTTGTCTTAATGACTTTTGCTTTCTTCCTGTTTGATATTCTTGATGTCTTTCCACAACTCTTCTGGTCTTTAGTGTTTAACGTATCAAATCTGTTCTTCAGATGATCTCTAAATTCAGGTGGGATGTATTCAAGGTCATATTTTAGCTCTCGTGGACTTGTTTTCATTTTCTTCAGCTTCAGTTTGAATTTGCATGTGAACAATTGATGGTCTGTTCCACAATCTGCCCCTGGCAGATTGACTGATCATATGGAGCTTTTTCATTGTCTCTTTCCACAGATGTAGTCAATTTGATTTCTATGTATTCCATCTGGCGAGGTCCATGTGTATAGTCATTTCTTATGCTGTCTAAAGAAGGTATTTGAAATGAACAAATCATTGGTTTTGCAGAATTCTATCATGCATTCTACAGCATCATTTCTATCACCAAGGCCATGTTTTTCAACTACTGATTTTTCCTCTTTTCTCCCAACCTTTGCATTCCAATCACCAGTAATGATCAATACATATTGATTGCATATTTGATCAATTTCAGACTGAAGAAGTTGGTAGAATTCTTCATTGTCATCCTTGCTAGCTTTAGTGATTGATGCACAAATTTGAAAAATAGTGGTATTAACTGGTCTTCCCTGTAGGGTGCATGGATATTATCCTATTACAGACAGCATTGTACCTCATGACTGATCTGGATATGTTCTTTTTGACAGTGAATGCAACACCATTCCTCTTCAATTTTTCATTCCCGGCATAGTAAACCATGTGGTTGTCAGATTCAAAATGGCCAATACCAGTCCATTTCAGTGTACTAATGCCTAAGATATCTATGTTTATGCGTTCAATTTCATTTTTGACATTTTCTAATTTTCCTAGATTCATACTTTGTACATTCTATGTTCCAATTCTTAATGGATGTTTACAGATGTTTCTCTTCATTTTGAGTTGTGCCCTATCAGAAAATGAAAGCCTTGCAGGCTTTACTTCCATGGCTTTACTCCATTCATGTCATCAGGGTTAACTCTACTTTGAGGAGGCAGCTCTTCCCCAGTTGCATTTTGAGTGCCTTCCAACCTGAGAGGCTTATTTTCCGGCACTGTATATGACAGTGTTTCTTTGCTATTCTTAAGGTTTTCAGTGACTAAATATTTGGAAGTAGTTCATCACTCCTTCTTTCTAATCTGTCTTCATCTGGAAGCTCATCTGAAACCTGTCCACCATGGGTGACCCTGCTAGTATTTAAAATACCCGTAGCATAGCTTCCAGAATCACAGCAACTCATAAGCCACCACAGTATGACGAATGAACCAGAAGCTTTTCTGTTTCCCAGTGTCCTCTGCACTAGAGGTATCAATGAACATTTTTCCAGGGCACCATGCTACCTGTTCATGAGCAGACAAACTAAGATTTGTGAAGTTTGTACCTGATTTCTCACTGCCACCCTCTACCTGTTGGCCTCCCTCAGAGCTGCACTTTTGCTGTGTGTGACACCTTAATGCTTTTCCTATAGATGTCAAAACAAAATTAGTCTGCTATGTTTGGTCAAACATTTAATTAACTTCTGGTACTGTGGGTTAATGTGCTGGATATCAAAATTGGTTTGAACCACAAGGTCAGTTGTTCAAGCTCAGTAGCTACTCCGCAGAAACCCTATATAGGGTCTCTGTGGATTGGAATCGACTAGACTTAACAACAACAATGTGATGGCTGGACCTGTGGTTGCTTTGGCAGAGCCAGACCAAATAATATATAAGGGGCCTGACATCCCACATCCCTGATCCAAAGGGTTTTATCTACTTTGGGTTGGTGGTTGAGGGAGTTATTTGGGGGCAGGTGGTGGTTCTGATTGACATATGCCCTGTGATTCTGTTTAGAGATTTGACCTTGGCAAAGAGCTAGGTCTTGGTCACTATAGCCTTAAACCATTTTATTGAGGCTGAGCCCAGGGTACTGGCCCCATGGAGAGGCCTTCACTAGTTGAAGAGATAGGCATTTCATTTAGTTAAGATCTTTCCATTTGGAGCTGTTTGTGATTCAATGGTGGTGTTATTTAGTTTAATTGATTTTCTCTAAGCAACCAGTCAGAAGGGTAAGGGGATTTTGTCCCTGCTGCCTGCCATTCCTGTGGCCATGTAGAGACTAGGCTGAAGCCTTCATAAACCTTTATGATATACAATGTTCTGAAGGACTTCTGCTTTTGTCTACAATAGCATTTCTCAAACTTTAAAGTGCCTGTCACTTGAGGATATTGTTAAAATGCAGATTCTGATTTAGTGGATGGGTCCAAGATTTAGCCCATCTAACAAAACTCCAGATGATGCTGATGGTGTTGGTCCATGGATAGCAAGAATGGCTACCAAGCTCCTGGAATGCAGCTAGTTCATGTTGAAATATGTTGAAAGTGTGAAATACACACCACATTTTGAAGATTCAGTACACACAAAGAGTAAAATATTTCTTTAACCATTTTAGAAATTTATTCATTTACATTTTTATTATGATAAGATATATATAAAAATTGGTCATTTTCATACTCACAGTGTTGCACAGCCTCATCAATATTTGTTTCTAACCCTTTTTCATCACACCAAATAGAAACTCTGAACCTATTTACCAATAGTTTCCCATTTAGCCCTCTCCTCCTGCCCATGCAAACCACTAATTTACTTTCTGTGTCTAATCTACATATTTCATATCAGTGGGATCAGAATGTTTTCAAGGTTCATCAAAGCTGTAGCATGTATCAGAACTTTAGTTCTCTTTACAGGGGAGTAATATTCCATTGTACGGATATACTACATTTTGTTTATCTATTCATCTGTTGATGGACACGGGTTGTTTTTACCTTCTGGCTATTATGAATAATGTTGCAATGGACATTGATATCTATTTAAGTCCCTGATTACAAGTCTTTTTGCTATTTGTTTAATAATTTATTTATTTACAACTTTTTTTTAAGGTTTTTATTGTGAATTTGGTGAAAGTTTACAGTGCAGATCATGAGTTTTACATTCAATAAATCATACACCTTGTCTCATTACAATGATTATAATCCCCTCTACGTACCATCATTTAACAGTATTTCTCTCTATCCACTTTAGCTTTTTTTAAAAACAAAAACAAAACACTCAGCCATATATAATAATTTACACCTCCAAAGGGCACATTCTGCAAGTCTGCCTCCTGACCACCAGATCTTAATCCCTCTCTTCCCAGGAATCTAGAGTCCTCAGCCACTCCCCTTTCTATGTCCCCATCTCTGCCTCGGTCTGTAGTGTCTCTGCTTCTCTGGATAAGGTCCCGTATTCTGCTTGTGCTCGTCTCCCTTGATGGTCCTAGGGTCCTCTGTTTCTGGACTATAAGATTAACCACTCCTCTGTTTTTGTTATAAAACTTCTACCTTTACAATTGTGACAGTCACAAATAGTCATGATAACAATTATTCACTATTGAATCATATGAATCTTATCCCCATCTCTTTTCACCATATCCATCTAGACAAGATGAAAACTATTCAGTGGGGACTCTTTCTTTCCCCCATACTCTGAAACTAAAGTCCCTCTTGAAACCTTGTAAGCCAGTCACTTCGTGCCTTTATCTTCCCCTCATTTTAGGTAGCTAATGTCTAAGTTGTTCATCCCTATCTAGCCTGTCTACAGAGGGGATAGCATTGATACTTGATGTGAAAACTCCTTCCCTATCTGTTGATATTTAGAGTTCCTGCCAAAAGAATCAATAGATCTGTTTTGGAAGAAGTGCAGCCAGAGTGCTCCTTGGAGGCCAAGATGGACACACTTTGTCACTCATACTTTGGACATATTGTCAGGAAGGATCTGTCGCTGGGGAAGGATATCATGTTTGGTAAGATGGAGGGTCGGAGAAAAAGAGGAAGACCCCCAACGAGATGGATTGGCTAAATGGCAGCATCGATGGACTCAAGCATGGCAACGGTAGTGAGATTGGCCCAGGATTGGGCAGTGTTTCATTCTGGCAATGACAACATCAACCTCTATGAGTATAGGTCAGGTTCATCAAATTGTAGCAATTTACCCTTGTTTCCTTTATCAAAAAAAAGTTTTTTTAAAAAAAATTCTTCCTCTAGTCAAGTTCTGATTATCAAGTCATCAAGGCTTGGTCAAATGGGTACTGTCTGCAAGTTTGGGTGTTCTTGTGCGTCTCCCTCACTTCATATCAGCTGGATGCTTCACTCTCAGCTCTAGCCCACTGTGGCTAAGTCCTAGTACACAGACTCAGGTGTCCCAAGGTCTCACCACACTCTAGACCAACCAGCCCTTCCTCTTCACTCTTTCATCTCCAGGTTAATGGGAGTCAATGGACTATGGTTGAACTCAACCCATTTCTTCATTGCCGCCTTTCCTCCTCTTGCACTCACCAATAAACCAATGTGGTCACCAGCAAGCTTACATGCCTCTTCATGTGTTCCTTTTGAGTTTCAGTCTTAGAGGGGAGTTTGTCCTCAAGGAACTTGATTGCTTGCCTTAATGTCTTCCTGGTGAACAGCTTGCTTATTCTTGTAGTAGCCAGTCATGCTGACATTTTTGTTTTGGGTTTTTCCTGATGATCTTTCATATTCAGTAGTTATCTGTGGTCTTAATACTTAGATGGGTGTGTATTTTGGTATTTTTTATGATTTCTGAATGCCTCTAGGTATATGTGATCAGGAGATGGGCTTCCCTTTTCACTCTTCTTCTTGAGATATTTCAAGATGCCACTGTTGGACATTGTGACATAACTCAGGATTTAATTTTCAGCCTATTTCCTTTTTCCTAGTGATAAACAGTTCAGGGCTGGCTATGGCCATTTTGCACTGCTATTTGGTTTTAAGTGGAAACTGTCACTTTAAATTTTGAGGAGATCTGTGCGCATCTGTGGGGGCGGGGCATGTCCACTAGCTCAGGCACCCCCTCTAGTCACCAGAATGGAGGTGCACAGACAGCAAGAGACCACTGAACAGATACACAAGAAAAGAATGTCCACACCTTTATCTCCACAGTTCTATCAGGTGTCCCTGGCTGCTCTCATCCTTCCCGCACTTGGTCTCTTCCAAGATGGTGGCACCAGAGCAGCTGAGTGTCTTGAATTAGAAAGCAATGGATTTCTTGCTTTTGCTACAAATCCCCCTAGCTGTAAGCCTTCCAACCTTCTAAATATTCCTTTAAATGTGGTTCAGAGTTCTGGCACCATCCCCGGAGACTGATTGGTCTGGTATTCTGTGTTGTTGCTTATGGAACTCCTCACTGCACTTCCACCCTCTCCGCCATCTTGTTTGTTCCCTATTTACAACTTTTGTTGTGACTTGAGTGAAGGTTAACAGACAACATCATCAGCTTTACCCTCAACCGATCACACATTTTGCTTCATCTCAATGATTACAATCCCCTCCCTGCAACAACAGTTATCCTGCTTCCTCCCTGTGTATTCTCATTTACATCTTATTTTTCACAAATCAACAAAGCAAAAATATTCAATGTACACATGCAAACAATAAAGATATATATTCATTTAAATGTCCAAATGGCACATTAAAAACTTTGTTACATGTAATTCAACAGCAAGCATAAAGATATGCCTTTGTGGATAGCTGAAAAGGAGAATGAAGAAGAGGGATGGTTAGTAATCATTTGGAATAGAAATGATTGGTTCTACTTGAATGACAGTGAAATCATAGACAAATTGATAACTACCTTTCTTATTAGGGTACAAGAAGATTCAACATTTCTCTTTACCATGTTTCCCATGCTTCTGTTTCTACTCTCAAAGAGGATTGAGATGAAAAGTGGAGAGGAATAGACCAGTGTGGCATAGGGTAGAGAAAAATGGGGGACTAACAGGAAAAGAAGTAAAAGTTAAAAGTATAAAAAATTAGAAACAGTGTCCATAGAGGAAAAGAGCAAGCCCTTTTCTCCGTTGCTTCATACTGATGGCTAGAGTGTAGGTGTGATGGCTGGAGCACAAGTAACTATGATGTAATATGAGGCAGAAGCATGTATGGAGCTTTGTGGAACAAGAGAGAAGGAACCCTATCCTTGAAGACTGAGGAGCCCATACCTACTTTATTTGCTCACTTCCAGACTTAATTTTCATAAGGGAGAAATAAAAATCTTATGTTTGGCTTTAATGATGCAGAAAGCATCAAAAGAAGATGGAAGGGATACACAGAGATACTGTAACAAAAGGAAATGGTTGATGTTCAGCCATTTCAAGAGGTAGTGTATGACAAGGAGCCAATGATACTGAAGGAAGAAGTCCAAGGTGCATTGAAGGAATTGACAAAGAACAAGGCACCAGGAATTGATGGAATAAAAATTGAAATCTTTCAAGAAAGTGAGGCGGCAATGGAGGCACTCACTCATCTCCGCCAAGAAATTTGGAAGACAACTATCTGGCCAGTTGATTGGAAGAGATCCACATTTGTGCACATTGCAAAGAGAGGTGACCCAATGGAATACGGAATTCATTGGACAATCTCTTTGATAGCCCATGCGAGTAAATTTTACTAAAGGTAATACAGAAATCGCTGCAAACATACATTGACAGAAAACTTCCAGATGTTCAAACTGGATTCAGAAGAGGACGTGGAAGGAGGGATATCATTGCTGATGTCCGATGGATCTTGGCTGAAAGCAGAGAATACCATAAAGATGCTTTACTGACTACACAAAGACTTTCGATTTTGTGGACCATGAGAAGCTATGGACAACACTGTGCAGTATGAGTATCCCTGAACACTTAATTGTGCTCATGAGGAATCTGTACATGGACCAAGAGGCAGTTGTTCAAACAGAACATGAGAACATGAATGGTTTAAAATTAAGAAAGGTGTGGGACAAGGTTGTATACTTTCACCATATTTGTTCTACTTGTATGTTGAGCAAATAATCTGAGAAGCTGGGTTATATGGAGAAAAACATGGCATCAGGATTGGAGGAAGACTCATTAACAATCTGCGATATGCAGATGATACAACCTTGCTTGCTGAAAGTGAAGAGAACTTAAAATATTTACTGATGAAGTTCGAAGTGCACAGCCTTCAGTATGGATTGTATCTCAATGTAAAGAAAACAAAAATCTCACCACTGGACCCATAAACAACATTCTTATCAATGGAGAAAATACTGAAGTTGTCAAGGACTTCATTCTTCTTGGATCAACTGTCAATACTCATGGAAGCAGCAGTCAAGAGATCAGATGACATATTGCATTGGGTAAATCTGCTGCATAAGACCTTTTTAAAGTGTTGAAGAGCAAAGATGTCTGGTATAAGACTAAGGTGCGCCTGACCCAAGCTATGATATTTTCAGTAACCTCATATGCGTGCAAAAGCTGGATAGTGAATAAGGAAGACCATAGAAGAATTGATGCTCTTGAGTTATGGTTTTGGAGGAGAATATTGAAAGTGCCATGGGCTGCCAAAAGAACCACCAGATCTGTGTTAGAAGAGGTGCAACCAGAGTTCTTCGTGGAGGCCAGGATGGCCAAACTTCATCTCTCATACTTTGGACATATTGTCAGGAGGTACCAGTCTCTGGAGAAGGATATCATGTTTGGTAAGGTGGAGGGTCAGAGAAAATGAGAAAGACCCTCAGCAAGATGGATTGGCTAAGTGGCAGCATCAATGGGCTCAAACGTCACAACAATTGTGAGGTTGGCCCAGGACCGGGCAGTGTATCATTCTGTTGCGCATAGGGTCACTATGAGTTGGTACTGACTCAATGGCACCTGACAACAATAACAACAATACTTTATCTAGTACAAAGATTCTATTGCTATCAAAGGCGTCACAAGAAAATAACTTGGGGAAAAAAGAAATGGCACCTAAAAGCACATGAGCGGTGCCAGAGTGAGTTTTTTCTGATGTGCAGATTTGTTATGGGAAGATGAAGCAAACAGAATGGAACCAGGCTCAAGGGGAGAGCATGTAGCACAGGGGCAGAGAACCAGCATTTATAGCAGTTAGGAGAAAGGGATTAGACAGATGTGCACATTCATTTCAGTTACATGGTCTTGGGAAAATTTCTGTCACCTCTGGGAGTCTCAGTCTTCTCATATATCAACTGGGAATAACAATAGTTTTTGACTTTTGGAGCTTTTTGAGGAATTGATGAGATAATGCATGTAAAGTGCTCAACATAGTGCCTTGTTTTTTTTTTTGTTGTTGTTGTTAATTGCTGTCAAGTTGGTTCTGACTCATAGCAATTCTGTATAGGGTTGCTAAGGAGTGGCTAGTGGGTTTGAACCACCAACTCATGGTTAGCAACCTAGTGCTTATCCTACAGCACCACACCAGGACTCAACATAGTGCCTGGGACAAAGCAAATGCTGCCTTCCATTATTTGAAAGTGAAGGCAACAAGTCCTGAGGACAAACTTCATCCAATGCCTTTCATTTTGCAGTTGCCCTGATAAGTGCTTTCTTAGTACCTCAAATCACAAAGTCCCTGTGAGAACATAGAATCTAAACTGATGGAATAAGGGAACACCACTAATTAAACTAATTAGCAATTCATCATAACAGCCTGTGAGGTTGCCCTGTCATAGGTATGTTCACTCTCAGGAACAATAAGAGCATCATTAGCAACAACCTCTCAGGAAACAAGGCAAAAAGTTCTAAAGAAAAGCAGCAACCTGCTCATTTTGTTGAATACTTTCTATTCTTTCTCTGGAAAGAGGAACAGGTTGTGAGGAAGATGCTTTGCCTTAGACAGCTAGGTAGGACCTGGGTGAGCCTTTCTCCCCCTCCTATTTAGAGTAATTATTACAATCATAATGACAGTAACAACGTGAATAATAATAGCCTATCTATTGCCATAGTAATGCTGCATAATGAACAATTCTTAACAAACAGAATCCCAGTTGTGCATAACAACACAGATTTATTCAGCTATAGTGTTGTGGGGTGCTTCTGTAGTTGATCTGAGTTGGACTTCACTGATCTGGGATGGATTAGACCATGATTCTGAGGTTAGATGTTGTGGGCTGGGCGGCTCTGCTGGTCTAGATTAGGTTTGCTTACCTGTCTGAGGGTTGGCTGTGGGTTTTGTTGTTAAGTACCGTTGAATAGGTTCAGACTCAGCGACACTGTATAGGTTTCCAAGTCATGACTGGTGAGTTTGAACTGACGACTTTAAGGTAAAACTGACCTGAGGTCAAGTGCTTATTCTAAGATGCCGCATCAGCACTCTGGGGGTAGGGGTGGGGACAGGTAGCTAGCATTGGCTAATGTAGAATGGTCTCGGCCAGGATGACTGCAGTCATTCACGTCTGTTCCATGTTTTGCCGCCTTTAGCAGGTTAGCCTTAGCATGCTCTCTAGGGCATGGCAGGGGAGCGGGAGTGAGCACACCCAGTTACGCAGGTACTTTTCAAAATACACAGTAGCCTTATCCTACAGCATTTCACCAGGACTCCGCACATTACCGTTAGTGGCAATGATATTAATAGGCATTGGAAATATACAGTCTAACCTGACTTTGTGTTAAGCTCTGACCATATATTATTTAATGTCTCATAACTGTATGCTGGTGTTACTGTTCTTGCTGTCAAGTTGGCCCTGATTCATGGCAGCCTCTTGCACAACAGAATGAAGCATCGTCCATTCCTCTGCCATCTTCATGATTGCTGGTATGTTGAGTCCTTTGCTGTAGCCGATGTGTATTTTGAGAGCCTTCAAACCTAGGGTGCACATCTTCCAGCACCGTATCAGACAATATTCTGTTGTGATCTAGAGGGCTTTTATTAGTCAGTTTTCTGAAGTACATTGCTAGGTCTTTATTCCTATTTCATCTTAGTTTGGAAACTCTGTTGAAATTTGTACTCCATCAGTGACCCTGCTGTTATTTGAAATACCAGCGGCATAGCTACTAGCATCACAGAAACGTGCAAACTACCACAGTATTGGTTAGGCTTGGACCTGAGTCAAAAGCTCCAAACCACATGCGTTTAACTCCTATGCCACACTGCTTCAATTCATGGCCCTGTAGAGATGGAGCAGGTATTTTCCCAGAGGTTTTATTTCTAAAGAAACCGTTTCAAATAGATTTTTCTACACTCAGTTAAGGGTGGTGTAAACACTTAAGCACTTGACTACTAGTTGAAATGTTTGTGATTCAAACCCATCCAAAGATAAGATGCCTTGGAGAAGACAGGCCTGGTGATTTGCTTGTGAAAGGACACAACTTTGAAAACTGTATGAAGCACACATGAGGTCATCATGAGTTGGGATCTATTCAATGGCAACTAACAACAGCAGATTTGGTTGATGATAAAGGGTAAGTAAGCATGTTCTAGAAATAATTTCATACTCAGATTGTTCTTTGATATTGACATTTCTCTGTTCCATAATACTGACTTCCCTGGCATTCACTGACCTCTTATCCTAAATGAGGCTCAGGTGAAAGTGAAGGCAACCAAATGCTATCATCTATTCTGGACAATCTTGGATCTCTGTATCTATGGCTTTGTAATGATTCTCATGGGTCTTGAGCTATTCCCATGCTATTCTACCTAGCATATATTTTAAGTGAGTTCTCTGAAGGCAGGAGATGCTCAATCAGTTTCATACATTGACTGCTTTTAAGATTCCTACATAGATTTCTAGGCGATCTGGTAGTGGAGTGGTTATGAGTCAGAGTGCTAACCTCAAGGTCAGCAGTTCGAAACTACCAGCCATTCCAGGGAGAAAGATTAGGCTTTCTGCTCCCGCAGATATTTATAGCCTCATAAACCCTATGAAGGGTCGCTGTGAGTCAGAACCGACTCCATGGCACACCACCACCACCACCATCACCACCACTGCTGCGAGTTAATCGCTAGACGGCAAGGTTGGTTTGAACTGTAATGTTGGTGGTTCAAACTCACCAGATGCTCCATGGAAACACTATGCAGGGTTGCTATGAGTTAGAACTGACTTGACGGCACTTAACAACAACAACAACATAACTTTCTTGCACCTCATTCATGCACCAAGTTCTATGTTCTCATACTTATTTTCTTTCTCTGTTCAGTGCTTTAGGAGCCAAATCTTTTGGCTTTGGACTGAAAAAGAGAAAGGAGAAAAGATGACCATTTCAAGGCAGATGAGGCAAAGGGTGTGTGTGTGTGTGAGGCAAACAACTTTTTCCTGACACAGTTCAATCAAGGAATGAAATTAACTGGAGTAAATTTTAAAATGCTAATCTTACTCCAATGTAGAAGTACAGTCTTTCAACTTCTTTGTGGAAGTACCTCCTAGGATTCCTTAATCAGAGACTCCTCTCTTTGACTTTCTCCACCAGTATTCACCTGAAGGTTTAGTTCACGCAAACACAGAATAAGCAAACTTTTTCTAGAACCAGGCACCTTCTATTACTGATGCCGTGGCCTGTGGATTCTGGCCCTGCTACACAGATCAGCAGCATGAGCTGGAGCTTCCTGCCTCTTAACCACTTAGTTACCTTGACCTCTGCTGATTTTTTCACCTCTACTCACCCCTGCATGAACTAACCTCATGCTTCATGGATTCCTTGTTTCAACTTGCATTCTATGTTCTGAATCCATCCATTCAGCCCAGACCAGCTGTAGCTCTTTCTTTTCTTTAGGACCCTGATGCTTTGTGGAAGGCTCTTGCCTCCATTCTGCTTCTTCATCATCTCAACATACTGATTCAAAGTGGTACAGCTCTTGTTTGAAATCAACTTTCTTCCACCCTCCCTTCTTACATTTTACTCTGTTCACTCACATTCCCAAGCTATAGCGTTGTCTCTCCCACATCTCTCCTTACTACATTCTAATGAATTCCCCATAGATCCAGGACCACTTCTAGGACCAACACACTTAATGTCAAACATGTGTTAGATATCACGGGTGTGCAAAGCACTTTACATCTATCACAACAGCTCTCTGAGGTAAGTACAGTGATTTAGGGTGGTGAAGACATTTGTACAAGATCACACTGATTGTAAATAACAACACTGGGCTTGACAACCACACACATTTAACTCAGAAGTCAAGCCTCAATTCACTGTGATCCACTTCAGTTGCCTTCCTGAAGTCAAACTAAGTTTTTCTCTTGAGCAAACTTGCATGATTGCTTTTAGAGATAAATAAAGAAATAAAACATATACTTTTTCTACATTCTCTTTTGGATCAGCCTCACTTTTCTTCATTTCCTTCCTTAATGTCTCCCTCCATCCCCCAACTCCATGTTGTTGTTGTTAGTTGTCATTGAGTAGATTCTGACTTATGGTGATGCCCTATATGTCAGAGTAGAGCTGTTTTCAAGGCTGGGGCATTTTAAGGGTCTTAAAGGCAGGGACTTTTGGAAAACATATGACTAAGTCTGTCATTTAAAGTTATTCTGATAGGGTTTGAACTACTAGCTTTTCAGTTAGCTGTTGTTGTTGCGTGCCATTGAGTTGGTTCGGACTCATAGTTACCCTGTATAGGGTTTCTGAGAGCAGCTGGTGGGTTTGAACTGTGGACCTTGAAGTTAGCTGTCCAGTGCTTATCCTCCGTGCCATGCCTGGTCGAATTCAGCTAATAGTCAAGCACTGAACCACTTAAATCACCCAGGGATACCCACCCCCATCCTCACACAGACAAACACACACGCATCACATCATGATGGCTCAAATTACCTAAGCAGAATTCACACTCAAGATAAATTATTATTATTTTTTTTTTAGCAAGAAAAAAATTTATTTAAAATTTATCATTGCTTTAAGGCATCAGCATGGTTTTTTTTTTTTTTTTTTTTAAGTTTTTATTGTGAATTGAGTGAAAGTTTATAGAGCAGATCATCAGTTTTACATTCAACAAATCATAAACTTTGTTTCATTACAATGATTATAATCCCCTCCATGTACCATCAGTTAACGGTATTTCTTTCTATTCATTTAGCTCTCTCTCTCTTTTTTTAAACACTCAGGCATTTATAATAATTAAAATCACCAAAGGACATCTGCAAGCTTGCCTCCTGACCTCTAATTTTGTGAATTTAGAGTCCTCAGCTGCTCCCTGTCTCTATGTCCCCTTCTCTGCCTCCAGCTCTGGTGTCACTGCTTTCTCTGGACAAGGTTTTGCATTCTGCTTGTGCTCTTCTTCCTTGACGAGCCTAGGGTCCTCTGTTTCTGGACTGTAAGATTAACTACTCCCCTGTTTTAGTTATAAAATGTCTACCTTTACAGTTGTGACAGTCGCGATTAGTCATGATAACAATTATTCACTATTGAATCGTAAGACTTTTATCCCCATCTCTTTTCACCAGACCCATATAGACAAGATGAAAACAATTCAGTGGGGACTCTACCTTCCCCCGCACACTTTTAAACTATACTCTCTCTTGAAAACTTGTAAGCCAGTCACTTTGTGCCTTTATTGCCCCCTCATTTTAATTAGCCAATGTCTAAATTGCCCGTCTCTATCTACCTTGTATACAGAGGAGACAGCATTGATACTTGATGTGAAGACTCCTTCCGTCTCTGTTGGTATTTAGAGCTACTACATCCATGAGTATAGGTCAAGTTCATCAAATTGTAGCAATTTACCCTCATTTCCTTTATTTAAAAAAAAAAAAAATTTTTTTTTTTAAATCTTCCTCTAGTCAAGTTCTGATTATCAAGCCATTGAGGCTAGGTCAGATGGGTACTATCTACAAGTTTGGGTGTTCTTGTGCATCTCCTCTCACTTCATATCAGCTGGATGCTTCACTCTCAGCTTTAGCCCTCCTTGGCTATGTCCTTGTCCATGGGCTCAGGTATCCCTAGGTCTCACCACACCTTGGACCAACCAGCCCTTCCTCTTCTCTCTCTGACCTCCAGGTCAATAGGAGTCTATGGAACATGGTCAAACTCAGCCCATTTCTTCATTGCTGCCTTTCCCCCTCTTCCACTCACCAGTAGACCCATGTGGTTGCAGGCAAGCTTACATGTCTGCTCATGAGTTCCCTTTGAGTTTCAGTGTTAAAGGGATTTGTCCTGAATGGACATGATTGTTTACCTTGTTGATTTCCCAGCAAACAACTTGCTTATTCTTGTATTAGTCAATCTTACTGCCATTTTTGTTTTGGGTTTTTCCTGCTGATCTTTCTTTGAAGATATATCTACTGTCTCTCTAGCTGTTCCAGGCTGGTCAGGTAATCTTTTTCATAAAAGATAATATTTTCCCAATTCAAGCCACCTCTGAACCTTGCTTCCAGCTCTTCCCTGTGGGTCTTTGAAAAGTTGACTCGTAAAAGAGGCTAGCTGAGATTCTGAAAGTCATACAGTGTATTTTTGCTTGGTCTCACAGGTTTTAAAAGTTTTGGTTAGAGTATGGTTGTTTATATAACTTTTAGAGATTATGTCTCAAATTCTTGAAGAGACTTCAGTCATCTCTGAATCCTTTTCTTTTCACCTACATCCAAATATCTTGGCTACTCTTAGGACTTACATAGTAATGGATGAAATTGAGATTTGAGTTTAATAGGTGCTAAGTAAAGACCTTTCATGTCCTTGTGGGATAAGCCTCACATAAAACACTATCAATTCAAATGTCCTCATGCTGGTTTGAGCAGGCAGACAAGAGACATTCTGACAACTCAGTTTAGAGGGCTGAAGAGTTCTGGCAGTTTCCTTAGCTGGTTGCAGAGTTGGTGAGCTACTATCAGCTGAACTGTACTTAAGTCTAAGGTGGAGGAAAGATATACAAGGGTAAGTCAAATATTGCTAGGAGAGTTCCAGTTCATACATGCTTGGGTTTATTCCAATCAAAATGTGTTTGAGCATGTCTTTGTGATATGTGGATGGCTGAAAACAAGTTCTCTCAGTTATAAACTTATCTTAGTCTTGTTATTGCTAAGCACTGTTGAGTTGGTTCCTACTTGTATCGACCCTGTGTATGACTTCCAAGGAGTTTTGTAGTTACTGTTGTTAAGTACCATTGAGTCAGTTCTGACTCATAGTATAGGGTTTCTGAGGAGTGGCTGGTGAGTTTGAACTGCCGACCTTGTGGTTCAAACCAACACTATGGTCCAGTGCTTATCCTATAGAGTCATGCCAGGTCTTGTACTGACCCTGTGTAAAGTTTTCAAGGATGCCTTGTTGGGGTGTCTTAAAATAAAGGCCCAGTCAAAACAGTGTCTTCCAATGGGATCTGCTATTCCAGTTAAAAGCAGCGAGGTCGGTTCAGAAGTTTATGGTGATGTCTTTTGGGATCTCAAAGGAGGAATCTTCATAGATATTCTTGAAGAACACATAACAATCACAGGGCCTTATTAAGAATTTTTAAGAAAATTGGAAACTGTATTAATGAAAAAAGGCCAGGAAAATTGTGCTAAGGACTTTCCCCACCCCAACCCCCATCAAAACAATGTGCCGCTCATTCTTCAGGAGTTGCAAGGTCTGTTCCACAACAATTTTGTTGGGAAACTCCACACCATTTACCCTCCAGCCCTGATCTGGCCCCTTCAGACTGCTTTATGTTCTCCAAACTTAAAGAACACTGAAAAGGAACATGAGTTGAGTCCCTGAAGAATGTCCAAACTGCCATTTTTGAAGTGGTATAAGTCAAATATTGCAGAAGTCTTTGGAGAGTGGTTAAAGTGATAGGAACACCACCTTCAGATCTAGATGGGGGCTCTATTGGAAAACAATAGCTTCACATTTTGATATTTTTCTTTAATAAAGGTTTCTACGGTTTTGTAGCAATATTTTCTGACTTACCCTAGTAGAGGAATGTGTAGGGTGCTAGTTATGATTCCATCTGGGAACTGTGGGAGCTTGTCTTAGCATGCTATGACTTCCATTGCTTTCTGCATCAGGAAATGAATGCTATTTATCTAATAAAGCAATGAATCTCCACTGGACCAGTGAAGATTTCTCTGGATACCTGGTTTCCAGCTCTTCATTCCACTGTGACTCCACTTAGGTCCTACACAGCAATTAGGATAACTCATGATGGGCAGAAAATCCGAGAACATTTAGTTGTAGCCAGGCTTTTCTTTCAGGTCTGGACTTGGCTGAAGTAGTTGATGGAGGAGTAATAAGGAACAAATAATCTTTAGCTATTCAAATGCAATTTCCTTTTTCATTATATCTTTGAGAACTGTGGTTACTGTTCCAATCTTTGTATGCCTTTTTCTTTTCAGTCTGCTGGGAAGAGTTCCACACTCTTCAGTAGGAGCAAAGAAAGGGGAGCGTCCTTTTGCTTCTCTCTAAGAAGTTATTTTTCCCAGAGATCATAATTTCTCATGGTTGTGTAGTTGGATGTGGTTTTCTCAGAACTCAGGGATTATACAAATAAGGTTTAAGTATCACCTTAGATTGCCTTGCCAAGTCCTTAGGGAGAAAGACATAAACATGGATGAGCTCTAGAACATTGAAGCACTATCGTAGGGGTTTGAATAAAATGCTACTGGAGCATCTTGTACATTTCATTCTTCCTCTAGAAATGATGTTCACTTGGAAAACTTTATTTAAGGTCTTTATTTAAGACCTTATGCAAAAATTACTCTCTATAACCTCCTTGATTACTACATGAAGAGTTAGTATTTTCATCCTCAATGCCACAGTAGTACTTCAGTTGAATTTTAGAGATATACTCACAGCAATTTTCTACAATTTATTTATGTTCATCTTCCATCCTAATATATCTGTGAAGCAGTCTAGGGCAGTACTTGTGTCTTATTATCAGTGTATCTCCAGAATTTATTGTAATGCTCTGTAAATACAAGGTGCTCAATTTATGTTTCCTGGAAGATCTGGCATGGCACTAAGACTTAACTGCTTCTTCATAGTAGGAAGCTATAATTCTGAGGACAAATTGAAGATGAAAGGTTAAAATGAAGCTGAATGTATATAACACGCAGTATCAGATTACCCAATAATCCAGGTAAGTATAGATTTACTTGAGTCCTGGTGTGGCACTGTGGGTTAATGCTCCCAACAGCAAACACATTTGAACTGCAAGGTCAGTGGTTCAAACTCACCAGCTGTTCCTCGGAAACCCTACACAGAGTTGCTTTAAGTTGGAACTGACTCGACAACACTTAACAACAACAACAATTTACTAATCTGTAGCAAACAATTTCACATGTTTCCTCACATCAAAGATGTTGCTTTTTGGGTATGGTTGGCATCTGTCTCTCTCTCAACCCCATAGCACTTTCCTACAAAATCAAATCCTCTTTTCAAATTTATAATCCATGACAGAGGCAGAGTACCCAACAAACAACATAAGCACATGTTTACTTAGGCTTACTTACTAATCTATAGTGAATAATTTAATGTTTTTCACCACAGAACACATGAAGCTGTTCACAGCAGATTAGTAATAAGCACAAGTAAGCCTGTGCTTACTTTGCTTACTCTGCCCTAGACACCAGGCTCTTAGCTAGATGATCAGTTCAGATCAATTCAGACCAAGAAAAATGAGAACTCAGACCTGACTAGTAGAAAATGAAGCATTGATGGGTCAATTGTAGAATTCTTGCCTTCCATGCTGGTAGCGTAGTGGTTACGAATCGGGCTGCAAACCTTAAGGTCAGCGGTTTGAAACTACCAGCTGCTCCGCGGGAGAAAGATGAGGCTTTCTACTCCCGTAAAGATTTACACCCTCGGAAACCCTATACAGGGTCGCTATGGGTCAGAACCGACTCGATGGCACATAACAACAACAACAACATGCTATAGACCCAGATTTACTTTCCAGTCAATGTACTTTATGTGCAGCTACCACCCATCTGTCAGTGGTGACATATATGTTGCTATGATAGACTAGGAAGAAAGGCCTGGAGATCCATTTTCAAAAATCAGCCTGTGAAAACCTTATGAATCACAATGGATCACTGATTTGCATCCAGTCATGGGACTAGCACAGGACTGGTCAATGTTTTGTTCCTTTGTGCACGCAGTTACCATGAGTTGAGGACTGACTTGATAACAGCTTACAACATTTGTAGTGCTCTGTGGAAAATGCAGTTTCTAGCGACAACTAGAATCTCCACCATGGCTTTTAGGATCCCACTGTGTTTATCTCAAGGACTGCTCAGAGCATGTGATAATTTGAGACATATTATTTGATATTGGAAGCCAAGGACTAGATCCATGAGTGGAGTCTTGAGGTCCATGATACTGCTTATTTATTTATTTATTTTTAGTTCATATATATACTGGTTTATTCCCCACAAAATGTATATAAACACATTTCTGTGGTCAGTGGATGACTGAAGAAAAGTTCTAATACACTCTCTTATTCTCATCAGGATGCCAAGGTCCCATCAAAACAGTGACTTCCAAAGATATCTGCTGGGCCCATTAAATTCAATGCAGAGAAGTCAGCTCAGAAGATTATGGCAGTTGTCTTTTGGGATTTCAAAGTAGTAATCTTGATAGACTTTCCTGAAGGGCACAATCATGGAGTCTTATAGGAAGAGATTTTCAGAAAACTGAAAACTGTATTGTTGAGACAAAGGCCAGGAAAGTTGTGTCATGGAATTTTCTTTTCCATTCAGATTCTTTGTTATACTCATTCTTTGAGTACAACAGGGGATTCCTATCAGATTTTGACTGGGAAACCTTACCCTATCCATCCTACCTTCCTGATCTTGCCCCTTCAGACTTCTTATTGTTCTGCAAACTCCAAGAACATTGAAGAAGAACACAATTACAATTCCTCAAGGATGACCAAAGTACCCTTTTGGCATGGTATAAATTGCAAAGCTAGAATTCTTAGCTAAGGGCTAGAGAGATGGCAACACTGGCTACAAAACTATATAAACACAGATGAAGGATGTCTCAAGAAGCAACACCTTCACATTTTGGTATTTTGGTTAATAAAGTTTTTGTTAGTGACCCTATGCACAAGTGAACGAAACACTGCCTAGTCCTGAGCCAACCTCATAATTGTTGCCATGCTTGAGCCCATTGATGATGCCATATTGCCAATCCATCATACTGAGGGAATTCCTCTTTTTCTCTGACCCTCCACCTTACCAAACATAATATCCATCTCCAGTGACTGGTCCCTCCTGACAATATGTCTGAAATATGAGAGATGAAGTTTGGCCATCCTGGCCTCCAAGGAAGCACTCTGGCTGCACTTCTTCCAAAACAGATCTGTTTGTTCTTTTGGCAGCCCATGGCACTTTCGAGATTCTCCTCCAACACCCTAACTCATAAGCATCAATTCTTATATGGTCTTCCTTATTCATTGTTCAGATTTCGCATGCATATGAGATTCTTGAAAATACCATGGCTTGGGTCAGGCGTACCTAAATCCTCAAGCTGACATCTTTGCTCTTCAACACTTTAAAAAGGTCTTGTGCAGCAGATTGCCTAATGCAATACATCATTTGGATCAACCATCAACACTCGTGGAGGCAGCAGTCTACCCTTTAGCACATGAATCATTTCCTCCTTCCCCCATAGCTCCCCATTTCTTTATCAAAAAAATCTCTCTTTTTTAATGATGTACAAAAGAAAAAACACGAAGGAACATATAATTGTTTAAACAACCAAAGGGCACATTTTGGAAGCCAGCTTCCTGACCATCAGCACACAGCCTTTCTCTTTCCATGAATATAGAGTCCTCAGCTGTTCAATCTCTCCATGCCATCATCCTACATCTCTGATGTCACTGTTTCTCTGGTTTGGGTTCCAGGTTCCACTCATCATAGTTTTCTCTTGGTGGTCCTGGGGTCCTCTGTTCCAGGAATGTAAGATTAACTACTCCCTTCTTTTTGTTACACAGCTTCTACATTTACAATTGTGACAATTGCAATTAATATGATAACAATTACTCACAATAGTATCAAATGAATCCTATCTCCAGATCCTTTCATCAGACACTCTAAGCAATATGAAAACTTTTCAGTGGGGACTCTACCTTCCCCCGCACACTCTGAAACCAAACTCCTTCTTGAAAACTTGCAAGCCAACTACTTTGTGCCTTTATAGCCCCCAGGTCAGAGGTTCAAGCTCCCCAGTCACTCCTCAGAAACACTATACAGGGTTGCTATGGGTCGAAACTGACTCGACGGCACTTAACAACAACAAATTCCCTTTTTAGTTAGTTAATGTCTAAGTTGCCTGTCCTTATCAACCCTGTGTTCAGACAGGATAGGTTTGATTCTTGATGTAAAGACTCCTTCCCTCTTGGTTGGTAATTTGAGCTACTACATCCATAAGTATAGGTCAGGTTCATCAAATTGTAGCAATTGCTTTCTTTTAAATTGCTTTATCTTCCTCTAGTCGAGTTCTGATCATTAAGTCATTGAAGCTAGGTTTATTTATTTATTTTTAAGTAAAGGGAATGCAATGGAACTGAATAAACGGCTACTTGAAGAAGGATATAAGTCTACTGTATAATATTTATTATTGTTAAGTGCCATCAGTTGATTTTGACTCATGTTGCTGTTCTTGCTAGGTGCCTCTGAGTTGGTACCAACTCATAGCAATTCTATGCACAACAGAAGAAAACAATGTCCAATCTTGAGCCAACTTCACAATTGTTGCTATGCTTGATCCATTGCTGCTGCCACAGTGCCAGTCCATCTAGTTGGGGGGTCTTCTTCTTATTCCCCAACCCACCAGTTTGCCAAACATGATATCCTTCTCTAAGAACTGGTCCATGTCCTCATTTGAATCCAGCTTGAACCTTTGGTAGTTCTCTGTAAATGTACAGTTACAGTTATTTTTGAATGATCTCTAGCAGAAATTTACTTGCATGTAATATTAATGATATTGTGAGATGATTCCCACATTTCGTTGAGTCATCTCTATTAGGACTGGGCACACATATGGATTGCTTCTGGTCAGTTCACCAAGTAGCTCTTTTCTAAATTTCTTGGCATAGATGAGTGAGTGCCTCTAGTACTTCATCAGTTTGTTGAAAGATTTCAATTTTAATCCACCAATTTCTGGAGCCTTGTTCTTTGCCAATGCCTTCAATGCACCTTGCATTTCTTCCTTCAGTATCATTCGCTCTTGATCACATTCTACCTATCGAATTGGTTGAAAATTGACCATTTCTTTTTGGTACAGTGACTCTGTGTATTCCTTCCATCTTCTTTTGATGCTTTCTGTATCATTCAATATCTTGCCCATGTTGTTGTTGTTAAGTGCCATCAAGTTGGTTCTAACCCATAGTGACCCTGTTTATGGTTTCCCAGTAGCAGCTGGTGAGCTTGAACTGCTGACCTCGTGGTTCAAACCGACTTTGCAATCTAGTACATTAGCCCACAGCGCCACACCAGGACTCTATATTTTGCCCATAAAATCCTTCAATATTGCAACTCTAGGCTTGAATTTCTTCCCCTCAATTCCCTCAGCTTGAATGCTGAGGGTGCTTTGCCCTTTTGGTTTTCTGGCTCCAGGTCTTTGCACATTTCATTATAATATTTGAGTTTGTCTTCCCCATGCTGACCTTTGAAATTTTCTATTCATTTACCTCCTCACTTCTTCCATTTGCTTTAGCATATCTATGCTGGGAAGCAAGTTTCAGAGTCTTTTCTGACATCCATTTAGGTCTTTTCTTTCTTTCTTTCTTCTTGTCTTCTTAATGACATTTTACTTTCTTCCTGTATGATATTCTTGATGTCATCCCACAATTCTTCTAGTCTTCAGTAGTTAGTATCTAATGAATAAGATCTATTCTTCAGATATCTAAATTCAGGTGTGATATGTTCAAGTTCATATTTTGGTTCTGTGGACTTGTTTTAATTTTCTTCAGCTTCTGCTTGAACTTGCAGATAGCACTTGATGGTCTGTTCCACAGTCTGCCCATGACCTTGTTTTGGCTGATATATGAAGGTTTCCCACCATCTCTTTCCACACATACAATTTGATTTCTGCGTATTCCATGTGGTGAGGTCAATGTGTATAGTCGTCTTTTATGTTGTTTGAAAAAGGTATTTGCAATGAAGAAGTCATTGTCCTCATAAAATTCTATCATTCTATCTCCAGCATTGTTTCTATCACCCAGTCCATATTTTCCAACATCTGATACTTTCTGTTTTCTTTCCAACATTTGCACTGCAATCTCCAATAATTATCAGTACACCTAGATTGCATGTTTGATCAGTGTCTAACTTGTAGTGACTCTGCATAGAGTTTCTGAGGAGTAGTTGGTGGGTTTTAACTGTTGACTTTGTGGTTTGCAGTCCAGTGTTGATCCTACCGCACAACACCAGAAGTCTTTATAACATTTGGAAAGGTAACAATTTGACAGATAATCCATGCACTACAAAGAAAACCAGCTAATATGAATATTAATCAAATTTGTGCACCAATCGCATGCCAAATAATAAGAAATTGAAGATTTTGCTGACTTCTGAAGCTTGAAATTGATCAAACATGCAATCAAGGTGCATTAATATTTACTAGTTTTTTAGAATGTGAAAGTAGGAAGCAAGGAAGAAGGTTTGGTAATTGGAAAATAGGTTTTAGTGATAGAGATGACACTTAAGATCACATTATAGGGTTTTATAGAACCACAATTTATTCATTGTAAATACCTTGTTCAGTAACATAAGTATTCTTGGACAACACTGTTGGAATTAAATAGACTACATCTGTGGAAAGAGATAATGGAGAAAATCAGTATCAGCCAACACAGGTCTTGGGCCAACTGCTGAACAGGCCATCAATTGATCATAGGCAAGGTCAAGATGAAGTAGAAAAAATGAAAATAAGTCCACAGGAGCCAATGACCTTGAGTACATTTCACCTGTATTTAGGGAGCTTCTAAGGAATACATTTGACACATTGAACACCAATGACTGAAGACCAGGCAAATTATGGGATAATGTCAAGGACATCATATATGGAGAAAGCAAAAGGTCACTAAAAAACAAGAAAGAATGAAAAGACCAAACAAGTGTCAGAAGAGACTCTGAAACTTACAGTTTTAAAAAAAGCTTTTATTATAAATTGAGGGATAGTTTGCAAGGGAGACAATCTATTTTACATTCATCCTATTGTATTTTGTTTCATTGCAATGATTATGATCTCCTCCATGCATTATCATTGAACAATATTTGCTTCTATTCCCTCTGGGTTTTTTTTTTTGTTTTTTTTTGATATACACAAAAACTCTTATGAATATATAATTATTTAAACAATCAAAGGGCACATTCTGCAAGCCTGCCTCCTGGCCGCTAGCACACAGCCTTACTCTTTCTACGAGTCTAGAATCCTCAGCTGCTCTATCTCTCCATGTCACCATCTCTGCCTCCATCTCTGGTGTTGCTGCTTCTCTGGATAGGGTCCCACATTCCATTCATGCTTTTTTCCCTTGAAAGTCCTAGGGTCTGGTGTTCTTGCAATGTAAGATTAACTACTCCCTCTTTTATGCTACAAAACTTCTACCTTTATAGTTGTGATAATTGGAATTCATCACGATAACTATTACTTACTTACTATTGAATCATAAGAATTTTATCACCATCTCCTTCCACCAGACCCATCTAGACAAGATGATAACTATTCAGTGGGGATTCTACCTTCCCCCACACACTATTAAACTAAACTCCCTCTTAAAAACATGTAAGCCAACCACTTAGTGCCTTTATTGTTCTTGTTGTTAAGTGCCATTGAGTCAGTTCCGACTCATAGTGACCCTGCTTAGGGTTTCCAAGGAGCAGTTGGTGAGCTTGAACTGCTCACCTTGCAGTTCAAACGACTTTACAGTCTGGCGCATCACTCCATAATGCCTTAGGTAGCCAATGAATGTCTAAGTTGCCTGTCCCTATCAAACCTGTGTACTGATAGGATAGGCTTGATCCTTGATATGAAGACGTCTTCCCTCTCAGTTTATATTTTGAGCTACTACATCCATAAGTATATGTCAATTTCATCAACTTGTAGCAATTTACACTTGTTTCCTTTGACAAAATTTCTTTATCTGCCTCTAGTAGAGTTCTGAACATCAAGCCATGGAAGCTCGGTTAAAGTGTACTATTTCCAAGTTTGAGCATTCTTGTGAATCTCCTCTCACTTCATATCAGCTGGACACTTCACTCTCAGCTTTAGCTCTCTGTGGCTTGGTCCTTGTCCTTTGGCTCAGGACTCCCCAGGTTTCAACAAACTTCAGACCAACCAACCCTTCCTCTTCTCTCTCTCCAGATTGATGGGAGTCTATGGAACATGGTTGATCTCAGTCCAAACCTTCATTGCTGCCTCTCCCCGACTTCTACTTACCAGTAGATCAACGTGGTTGCCAGTAAGCTTACATACCTGCTCATGTGTTCCCTTTGAGTTTCAGTCTTGAAGGGGGTATGTCCTGAAGGGACTTGATTGCATACCTTAATGGCTTCCTGGCAAACAATTTGCTTGTTCTTGTAGTAGCCAATCAGACTGCCATTTTTGTTTCAGATTTTTCCTGCTGGCCTTTCTTTCAAGAAGTATCTTCTGTTCCTCTAGCTGCTCCAGGCTGGTCTGCTTGTCCTTTCAAGTGGGAACGTCCCATCTCAGAAGGCTCTGGATGGGGCTCAGGATTCCACCAAAGTTCCTGTATACTACAAAGGCTCTTCAAGAAGCCTCTTTCTCTGGGCAAGTTCAAGAACCCCTTTTAGGCATTCCAATCAGTTATAGTCTGAAGATGGGCTTACAAGATTTCTGTAGTCATGTTTCCCAATATTCCTTTCTATCCCTCTCAAGTGTCTATTTTACAGTAGTAGGCAAAGGAAACCAATAATCATAAGACAGTCAAGCATCTTAGCATTATTTACTCTCTTTCACCCATTCAGACTATGCCTTGATCCCTGTATCACAGAGCCCTGTTGTTCCAAGGTTGAGTATACATCAGTATTTACCTCTGTCCTATTTAGTCCATGCAAACCTGCCTAAGTGTTCTCCTATCTACTTTATTCTTCCATCTCCCTCCCATTTTTTGTGTATTGCCCTCACCAACACCCAAACTATGATGTGTCTATCCCCTATCCTGTGCTCTACTGTCCCTTCCCACCCCTGGTAACCAACAAAGAATTTTTCCCCCCTTTTAGTATGGGTATCTTTTCTTAAGCTTTTACAATAATGGTCTTATGCAATATTTATCCTTTTGTGATTGACTAATTTCACTCAGCATAATGTCCTTAAGGTTCCTCCATGTTTTGCAGTGGCTTGCAGCTTCCTTATAATTCTTCAAGGTAGCATAATAGTCCATTGTATGTATGTACCAAAGTTTCCATTAATGGGTACATAGGTTGTTTCCATCTTTTTGCTATTGTGAATAATGCTGCTATGAACATTGGTGTGCATATTATGGTGTCTATATTGAATCTGAATCTATGTCCAAGAGGCTTTGGTTATACTATGAAGAGAGTGCCCAGGGTATGTCTCCATCTCCCTGGGCCAGGATACCCCCATGAACCCATGTTGGGTTCTGGACACCATGTCTCCCCACCCCTCACAGCCATCCTCCCCTACTTCTTCCTGTTCTTGTCATCCTGGGTTGTACTTTGCCACTTGTCTTTCTTTTTGAATGGTCATGGATCTAGAGGGAAGGAATATCTGGTCTATTCACTCTTTGGCCTTTTTGCTAAAGTTCTTACTTCACTTTCCTCACAGGCTTAGAAGTTCCCTCTCCTTTCCTTGGCCTTCTGAATCCTCCCTCTCACTCCCGTCCCTGTTTAATTAATCCTATTTCCTCACCTCAGTTCCCTTTCATGCTGTTCTCACTTTGAATCTTCTTCCTCTCATACCCATGGCAGGAACTTAATAAAGCATTCTTTCCCAGTTCTTCCTTCTTAAGTCCTTGTGCGGAGAAACTTCCACCCTCGTGCAGTCCACTCTGAGAGGAGGGTGCACCAAGGCTTGGGAGGACCATCACCTAGCCTGCAGTTTTCATCTTTTTCTGTCTTAGTCCTGGACTTTCCAGAACTGACACAGGGCGTTTTTGGCCTTTTGGGTTTTTAGTTGCCCATTGAGCTGTCACCCATGTTCAAAATCTCATTTGGGAGGCTTTCAACTATTAATACATTATTTTAACATAGGGGCAGGATTTAAAGAAGAACATTTGATGGAGCCAGTGGGGGAATGCCCCAGAGCCCACTTTCTGCCAATACAGCTTGCCCCAACCCCAGGAGTGAGGTATGCCTTCTTAGAGGCCCACCATTATGCCAGAAGGAGCAGGACTATTCAGGATAGCCAACAGTTTTGGGGGTGCAAGTCCCCCAGAGCTTCAGAAGACTGGACTCTGGGGTCCCTGCCTCTCATTTGAGACCTCCTCCCCCAGATGAAAACCCATGACTGGGAGGGTGGGCGAATTTTATTTTCCTTAATAAATTTTTAGTTGTGAAACTAAAAAAAACCCCAAAAAACTACTCGTGTTATGGCTTGTATTTCTTGTGGATATATACCGAGTCGAGGAATTACTGGATCATAAGGTATTTCTATTTCCAAGTTTCTGAGGAAGCACCATACTGTTTTCCAGAGTGGTTGGACCATTTTGTATTCCCACCAGCAATGTAGGAGGGTCCCAGTCTCTCCATATCCTTGCCAGCATTTATTGTCCTCTGTTTTTTTGATCTTTGCTGTTTTGATTTGCATCTCTCTAGCTCTGGTAGAGTAGTGGTTACAAATGGGCTGTGAACCTCAAGGTCAGCAGTTCGAAGCTACCAGCTGTTCTGCGGGAGAAAGATGAGGCTTTCTGCTCCCGTAAAGGTTTACAGCCTGGGAAACCCTGTACAGAGTAGCTATGAGTCGGAACCGACTCCACGGCACTTAACAACAACAAGCGTAGTGGTTACGAATCCGGCTGCTAACCTCAAGGTCGACAGTTTGAAATTATCAGCTGTTCCATGGGAGAAAGATGAGGCTTTCTGCTCCCGTAAAGATTTACAGCCTCGGAAACTCTGCAGGGTCACTATGAGTCGGAACCGACTCCATGGTAATTAACAACAACAAAATGGTTAATGATGGCGAACATTTCTTCATATGTTTGTTGGCTGCCCAGATGTCTTCCTTAGTGAAGTGTCTGTTCCCGTCCTGTGCTCATTTTTTAAGTGGGTTATTTGTCTTTTTTCTTATAGCGGTGTTGTAGTTTCCTATAAATTTTACAAATTAGTCCTTTATGTGATATGTCATTGCAAATGATTTTTTCCCGTTCTGTGGGCTCCCCTTTTACTCTTTTAGTGAAATCTTTTGATGCACACAAGTTTCTAATTTTTAGTATGTCTCAATCATCTATTTTATCTTCTTTTGTTTGTACAATTCTCATAATGCTTGGTAGTCTATGTGTTCCCTGTATTAGAGTCCCTAAATTTGTCCCTATTTTTTCACTGATGACCTTTATAATTCTGGGATTCCCATTGAGGCTTTTTATTCATGCTGAGCTGGTTTTTGTATATGTTGTGAGATAAAGGTCTTGTGAAACTTACTCTTGAACATAAAGTAGCTAAAACAAAAAGAAGAAATGATGAAGAAAAAAACCTAAGTAGAATATTTCAAAGTAAAATATTATTATGAAGTGGCAAAGAACTGGAATTAGAAAACCAAAAGAAAAGAACATGCTTAGCATTTCTTAAGGTGAAAGAACTGAAGAAAAATTCAACCTGAGTTGCTATATTGAAGGATTTTATGGAAGAAATGCAGTCCTGGTGTGGCGCTGTAGGATAAGCATTCTACCACAAGGTCAATTTGAAGTACAAGGTCAGTGGTTCAAACTCACCAGCCGTTCCTAGGAAACTCTATGCAACATCATTATGGATCAGAACTGACTCAATGACACTTAACAACAACAACATGGGCAAAATATTAAACAATGGGGGAAGGCTTGGTAGTTGCAAGGAATATAGAGTTATTGTACAAAAAAGAATTGGATGACAATCACCCAGCTCAGGAGGTAGGAAGTGATTAAGAACCTATGGGATTGAAAGAAGAAGTCCAAGTTTCACTGAAGGCATTGGTGAAAAACAAGGCTGCAGGAATTGATAAAATACCAATTGAGATGTCTTAGTAAATGAACAATGAGCAATGATGAAAGTACTCATTTGTCTACACCAAGCAATTTGGATGACAGCTACCTGGCCTACAGACTATATCTGTGGCCATTCCAAAGAAGTATGATTCAAGAGAATGTGGAAATTATTAAACGATATCATTAACATCACATATAAGTAAAGTTTTGCAACAGCACACTAACAGGGAACTGTCAGAAATTCATGCAGGATTCAGAAGAGAACATTGAACGAGGGATGTCATTGCTGACATCAGATCTTAGCTGAAAGCAGAGACTATAAGAAAGATGTTTACCTGTGTTTTATTGACTATGTAAAGACATTTTTGTAGCTCATAATGAAGTCTAGATAATGTTACAAAGAATGTGGATTCCAGAAGACTTAATTGTGCTCATGCAGAACCAAAAGGCATTAGTTTGAACAGAATAAGCATATACTGCAAGGTTTAAAATCAGAAATGGTTTACATCATGGTTGTATCTTTCTCCCATATTTGTTCAATCTGTATATCAAAGAAATAATACAAGAAACTGGACTGTATAAAAAACATGGCATCAGGGATGGAGGAAAATTCATTAACAACATGCAATATGTAGATGACACAATCTTGCTTGCTGAAAGCGAAGAGGACTTGAAGTACTTACTGATGTAGATCAAAGACTACAGCATTCAATATGGATTATACCCTCAACAAAAAGAAAGCAAAAATTCTCACAATGGGACCAAAAAGCAACGTCATGATAAATGTAGAAAATATACAAGTTATAAAGAGTATCATTTTACTTTGCTGTACAATCAACAACCGTGGAAATTGTTTTTGTTAAGTGTCATGGAGTTGGTTCTGACTCATAGTGACCCTGTACAGGGGTTTCTGAGGAGCAACTGGTAGGTTTGAACCATGGACCCTACAGTTAGCAGTCCAGTGCTTATCTTACAGTACCATGTCAAGACTTCATGGAAGCAGCAGTCAAGAAATCAAACATGTTGCATTGAGCAAATTTGCTGCAAAAGATCTCTTTAAAGTGTTAAAAGCAAAGATGTCACTTTGAGGACCCAAGTGTACCTGACCCAAGTCATAGTATTTTTCAATAACTTCATGTTCTTGCAAAAAGCTGGATAATGAATAAAGAAGACCAAGGAAAAATTGATGCATTGAATTATGGTTCTGACAAAGAATATTGAATATGCCATGGACTGCCAGAAGAATAGAGTCCTGGGGTGGTGCTATAGAATGGACAAGCACTGAACTGCTAACCAGGTTGGAATCAGAACCAACTCAATGGCACTTAACAGCAACAAGGAGCCAGAAGAATGGAGGATCCCTGGTGGTGTAGAGGGTTAAGTGATGGGCTGCTAACTGCAAGGTCGACACAAAATTCACCAGCCACTCTATGGAACAATATGAGCGTGTCTGCTCCCATAAAGATTGACAGTCTCAGAAACACAAAGCAGTAGTTTTTCTCTGCCCTACAACATTGTTATGAGTCAGAATTGACTTGATGGTAGTAGATTTTGGTCAGAAGAATGAACAAATATGTCTTGGAAGAAGTAAATCCTGAATGTCCCTTAGAAGCTAAGATGGAGAGACTTCATCTTAGGTACTTTGAACATATTACCAGGAGAGGCCAGTCACTGGAGAAGGCCATGAAGCTTGGTAAAAAGGTCAGTAAAAAAGAGGAAGACCCTCAAGAAGATGGATTGACACAGTGGATGTAGCAATGGGCTCAAACACAGTAATGGTTGTGAGGGTCTATCCTGCAGGACAGAGCAGTGTTCTATGCTGAACTGACTGGATGGTACCTACTAACTACAATCATTTGACATAAAGTGTTCTTGGCACATCTTCACGGATATATAAGGTACACACAGTTCAAACACTACTGAGTATTATGTGCCTCAGCTTTATCACAAAACACCATAAAAATGAAGTTAGGAGTCTTTGCCACAGAACTCTCTCACTCGTGGATTTTGACAGTATGTCAAGTACAAATACACATACAAGGATTCAGCTAGTGGTCTGCATAATATTTTGACTTTGGTTTAATTTTGTTTAGGGACAGAACTACCCACGAGGGACATCATTTTGGAAAATAGTGAGGATGTTTTTATGTTACAGTGATTGGTGGGTACTATAACACTGGGGAAGTGCCAGGGATGTTACCAAAACAACAAAAAAATACAAAACTACTTCCATCTACTCAATTCTAACTGATAGCTCTATAGAGGATTTTTGAGGCTGTAAATCTTTAGGAAAGCAGAAAGTCTCATCTTTCTCCCATGTGTTTGAACTGCTGACATTGTGGCAGCAGATCATTGTTTACCCTAATGGGTGGATAGTCTTACAAAATTATTTCTCCTGCATCCCACTTACCTCTTGAATGTCCTATTAATGATTCACAGAAAGTATGGTCTACACATAACTCTCACGTTAACTTCAAGGATCTTATTCTATGAGTTAATTCTATTTAAATAAAAACATATAGGCACAAAGTATTACGTGCACAGTTTAAATATGCTCTCCCAGGAATACAGTGACCATGTTCTTGAAGGAAGACAGTTTTTTGATTTGTTCACAAATTTTACCAAAAGTTGCTCCACATTTTGTAAAATCACACCACTGATGTGATAAATAATAAAGAGTATGGTATTTGAATCAACCATATCACACATATTTGGAGCTACTGTGGTCATATTGATTCTATGAGCAGGTATGAATATACTTTATTAGCCACTATTTCAAAGTGTCAAAATCAAGAAAAATATGATTACGTTTTTATTCCTCTTACATTCAAACTTATTCAGTATAAGTTAGTTCTATCATTTGCTTTTAATTTGGTTGTGTCTGAAATATGTGCATATTGAAATTCATATTATTCCATTAAAATGATTTAATTTGGTTTGATAAACTTTGTTATTATAAAAAATATATAGCACAACACTTGCCAATTTAATGACATAAATTGTATTATATTATCAATTATATGCTGTACCCATCACCTGTACTCATTGCCAAATATTCCATCACCATAAACAGAAATTCACTGCTTATTAAGCAATGGTTCCTCTCTTCCCTTCCCTCCCACCTCTGGTAACTGTTAATAAACTTCGGTCTGCATATATTTGCCAATCCTTGTTATTTCTTATAACAGTATTTGTACTTTTGTGATTGAGTTTTTTTACTCCATAATATTTTCAAGGTTCATCCATATTGTAGCATATAGTAGGACTACATTTTTTTTATGAGTGATTAGTATTTTGTTGTATATATGCACCACATTTTGTTGATCCATTCACCCATTGATAGACAATTAGGTTGTTCCCACCTTTTGTTTACTGTGAATAGTGCTACAGTGAACGTTGGTGTACGTGTGTCTGTGTTTCTGCTTTCAAGTTACTAGGTGTGGAATCGCATGGAGTCCTGGTGGGGCACTTTGGGTTAATGTGCCAGACTGCAAAGCCATTTGAACTGCAAGGTCGGTGGTTCAAGCTCACCAGATGCTCTTTGGAAACCCTATACAGAGTTGCTTTGGGTTGGAACTTACACAATGGCACTTCACAACAACAACAACAACAACAGGTATGGATTCCTGATGTGGTACTGCAGGATAGTGCGCTGGACCACAAGGTCAGTTTGAGATTCAAGGTCGGTGGTTCAAAACCACCAGCAGCTCCACAGAAACCCTGAGTTGGAATCGAACTGCATGGTACTTAACAACAGCACGTATGGAAACCTTATAAAGGGTCTCTGTGAGCTGGAACTGACTTGACGGAACTTAACAACAACAACATTTACTGCTGGTGGGACTGCAAAGTGGAACAGGTGCTTCTTCAAACATTAAATATAGGACTGCCATACCTGTTGTTGTTGTTAAGTGCCATCGAGTAGGTTCTGACTCATAGTGACCCTATCTATGTAAAGTTTCCGAGGAGTGGCTAGCAGTCTGGTGCTTATCCTACAGTGCCACACCAGGAATCCAGCAATAGATAGGAATTCCAATATCTCTACACCCTCACTAACATTTTTTTTTTCTTTTTTTTTTAAATTCTAAGTGGAAATTCTGGTAGAACAAGCTGTAGAATAAGTATCACACAGCTAATTGCAAAGTAGGTGGTTCAAGATGATTAGCCGAGTCTCAGAAACCCTATACAGGGTTGCTATGAGTTGGCACTGAGTCAATAACACTTAACAACATCAACAACAATAATAGATGTGAAATAATATTCTGTCGTGGGAGTCCTGGTGTGGTGCTGGGGGTAAAGAATTGAACTGCAAGGTCAGTTGGAACCACACAGTTGGCACTTCAAACGCACCAGCCATTCCTTGGAAATCCTATACAGGGTCCTATGAGTCGGAAACAGTTCAACAACACTTGACAACAGCAACAAGTTGCCAATAACATTGAATATCTTTTCTTGTTTTTGTTGGTCATTTGACTATCCTCTATGGTAAAATGCCTGTTCTTCTACCCATTTTTTGGATTGGATTGTTTATCTTAGCATTAACTTTTTTTTGGAAGTTATTTGTGAAGATAGGTCTTACTATGCTAGAATTTTCAATACATAATAGTGTTTATAAAGTGGGGCTTGTGGGACTGACCAGACTGAGAAAAAGAGATTTGGGTAAACAAAAACAGCAATTGGGACACAGGAAAGGATCAATTATCTTTTGATTGTAGTGGGAAGTGACATAAAAATGGCCCCTTGGGAGTGATTGCAAATTTAAAATAAGCATGAAAACTTGTAAGGGTGAAAAGTTGAAGAAGTTGGCTTCCTTAATAATAGTCATGCTTATTAAGTGCTTAAGAGCATTGGTGGAGCAGCAGTTAAGCACCCAGCAACTAACCCAGGAAAGGTCGGTATTTTCTCTGCATGAGGAAGATGTAAACTTGACAGCCTTGGAAACCCTCTGTAAACTTGACCCTCTGTAAACCCCCTTGACAGCTCTGTAAACTTGACAGCCTTGGAAACCCTCAGGGGCAGTTCTACTGTGTCCTACAGTGTCACTATGAGTCAGAGGCAACTCAACAGCAATGGGCTGGTTTTCATTTTGTATTAAGTGCTTGTTGTTGTTGTTGTTAAGTGTTGTCAAGTTGGTTCCGACCCATAGTGATCCTGTATGGTTTCTGAGGAGCAGTTGGTGAGCTTGAACCACGAACCACCAACCTTGCAGTTGAAATGGCTTTGCAATCTGGCGCATTTCACAGCACCACACCAGGACTCACTATGTGTCAAACGCTTTTCTGAATTTTTTTTCCTTATGACTTTCTGTCACCTCTGGTATAGTGATGTTATTCTCAACTAAAAAACCAAGTGCACTGCTACCATCCAGCTGATTCCAACTCAGAGCAACCTTATATAGAGTTTCCAAGACCGTACATCTTTTCGGGAACAGACACTGTCATCATTCTCTCATTTATTCTCAACACAGGCGTTGCGACTTACCCAGATCACACAGGCAATGGGGCAGAGCCTAGGTTAAAACCCTTCCTTGTTAGTCTACAGAAACTGATGGATCTTAAGTCCACAAAAAAGGAACTGGTATTTCCTGGTACCTACTTGTGGAGCTGTGGGCTAATACGTCAGACTGCAAAATCATTTGAACTGCAAAGTCAGTGGTTCAAGCTAACCATCTGCTCCTTGGAAACCCTATACAGGGTTGCTATGGGTCGGAATTGACTCAACGGCACTTAACAACAACAACAACTAGACAGGCAGAGTCCTGTTGTGGCGCTGTGGGTTAATGTGTCAGACTGCATAGTTGTTTGAACTGCAAGGTCCATAGTTCAAGTTCACCAATTGCTCCTTGGAAAACCCTATACAGGGTCACTATGGGTTGGAATCGACTCCACAGCACTTAACAACAACAACAACTAGACAAGGACTCTGGTAAATGGGTTGGAAAACATTTGAAAAGTTTAGGGTCCCGGGCTGCCTTGATTTGCTTCCCTTCCTCTGGCTGTGGCTATGATCTATGGAAAGGTTGGACTAAGGATGGGGTGTACGAAAAGTAAGTTTCCTTATCCTTAGGCATCTGAGGGGCTTATGCATTTGAAATAATATTTACACATGGACCACGTTTCAGCAATTAAAAAACGACTTTAATGACACAGTCCGGAAACAGGAACTCCTTTTCAAAGTATTATTTACAAAAATAAATAAATAAGAGAGTTCCATTAATTCTTTTAAAAAGATCATTGTAACGTTATCCCCTCCACACATTCCTGGAATGTTGCTCCTTATCCTGAAGTTTCAAAACATAGGAGTAACTCCTATGCCCTAGCTAATTATGACATCTTGGTTCTTCTTAGAGGAAAAAGGGTCCCAGACACCAGTACTGGCTTCTTCAGGCTCCCACTGTCTTGAAAGTGGCACTGCAAAGAAGCAAAGTGAGGAAGAAGAGGAGCCAGGCTCCTGAGGAGCATCCATCTGTGGCTCCCTAGACTTCTATAGATGTGTCCCAGGAAAGTACCCAGGTCCTATCCACTCTGCCCACCCTCAATTTTGTGTTCCAGTGGTAACCTCAGCTCATGAGAAGCTATTCCAGAGCCCTGTGCCTTTGACTCCTTGCTCTCTGCTTTCTAGATTGTTGTTGTTAAGTGCCATTGAGTGGCCACCCTGTATAGAGTTTCCAAGGAGTATATGGTGACCTTGAGCTTCTGAACTTGAGCATAGCAGTCTAGTGCTTATCCTACAGTACCACACCATGACTATATAGTCTAACTTCATCTCAGCTCCTGGCCTCTTTTGTTTGGTCACTTTTCAAAGTCCCACACACCCCTTCTGACTTTTTTTTTGTTTTTTTGTTTTTTTTAAAGTAACTTTGCCTGGAGCTTTAGCTCACCTGGAGTCCCTGAAGGGTGTAAATGGTTAATGCTTTTGGTACCAGGACTGTATCTCTAGTCCCTTGGCTCCCAGGAGAGTAAGTACACTGACTGCTTCTTCACTATGAAGTGTGACTTGTGCTGCTTCTAAACTGAAATGATGAAGATGTAGACCACCTCTCCTTCTCCACTCGGAAACTGAAGGCAAGGACTCTGTGGTTGTAAGGTAGGGTAGAAGTTGTAAGGTAGGGTAGGGGCTTAGGTGGTGAGTCACCAGTACTCTCCGAAGCATTGACTACCTGAACACTTACGTATTATTTCCAGGCTACCACTGACAGCCTGTAAGATGAATGAGAGTTATTTCCCCACTCTTATACCCTACAACTATAAATGACAGTATCAACAGTTTGTACATCTGATGGTTGCTGGGATGACTAAGCCCATTAGACACAACACATACCTAGTGTTTAGTTCAGAAGTAGAAAAAGTGTTCTCTACATGGTTTATATTAGATTAGCATTTGGCTCAGGATCCCTGGTGTCCTGTGTTATGGACAGCTCAGATCTAGAACTCCCAAGTTCTAGCCCAGGCTATAAATACTGAGAGTACTCTTGTCATTTCTACAATAGCTTCTTAAGCTTGGGTGAAGGAGGTGGACAGTGAACTAGATAGGGAGCTCTGTCATTCTTTTTTTGGAGTCTTGGTGTGGCACTGTAGGATAAGCACTTGAACACAAAGTCGTTTTGAACTGTAAGGTTAATGGTTCAAACCCACCAGCTCCTCCTCGAAAACCTTATACATGGTCTCTAAGAGTAGAAACTGACTCGATGGCACTTAAAAACAACATTTTTTTTTCTTCAAGTTTTTATTGTGAATTGAGTGATAGTTTACATGGGAGAACATTGGTTTTACACTCATTGCTTCATTGCAATGATTACAATCCCCTCTGTGCGTCATCATTCAATAGTATTTACTTCTATTCCCTCTGTTTTGTTTTGTTTTTGGCAGGGGGGATGTACACAAAAATACTCAGGAATATATAATCATTTAAAAAACCAAATGGCATATTCTGCAAGCCTGTCTCCTGGTCACCAGCACACAGCCTTTCTCGTTCCATGAGTCTAGAGTCCACAGCTGCTCTATTTCTCCATGTCCTCATCTCTGCCTCCACCTCTGGTGTTGCTGCTTCTCTGGATAGGGTTCTACATTCCACTCATGCTCTTCTCCCTTGATGGTCCTAGGGTCTTCTGTTCCTGGACTGTAAGATTAACTACTGCCCCCTTTATAGAAAACTTCTACCTTTACAGAACAACATTATTCTTCTTACAGTTATCATTTTTCTCTTCTTGTTTGCTTTCTGCCATCGAATTACCGAGGTTAGTGGTCATCCCCTGTGCCCCATTCTGAATGCATATGCTAATCTTTCTCATGTGAATGTGCTGTCTTTGCATCTTTTCATTCTGTGCTTCTCAAATTGGGGAAGGTGGGAATGTGCAAAGGACAGGCAGGGACTTAGGATTAATAGGACATCTGCTCCTTGTATACCAACTTTATCCAGAAACTTATTAATATGCAAATAAATATGAATATAGTAGATAGTAAAATGCAAATTTCATGCATTTAGTTTTAGTAATAAAATATGAGATTTACTCTTCTTTGCCTAGAGCTGATTCCTAGGAAAGTTTGAGAAACACTGGTCTACAACCTACAATGCCTTTTACAGGATTTTTTTTTTTTTGCTGTTTTGATTTTATGATTTAAAATTCATGTCCTTAAACAACATTGTGATGCTGTTATTTTCTCTTTTTGCTTCTACCCTGATATGGAGAGTTAAGATTCCACACACAAAGTGATTGGAAGCAATTTAGGTTGAGAATACAATAGGCCAATCAGCCCTGGATAAGAACACAATCCTGGAATATCTGCTGGAAATCGTTCACATTTTTTTTTTGCAGATTAGCCAAAAATAAAAAATAAAAAAAAATGTGTAAACAGTCCAAGTTTTTACCCAACTCATGATGAATATTACCAATAGAAATAATCAATGCAAAATAAATCTGCCAAGGAATAAAATTACAGACTGTCAGATTTATATCTGAGAAATTTGCCCTAGGATAATTGGATTTAGTAGAAATAATCACCACAAAAGAAAACTCACAATTAAAGCTGTAATTGGGAAATTTGATGTGGACAAATGAAGTGATCTATGAATTGCATTTTGGGGGCGGGGTTAATCCAAATGAAAGCTAAGAATTGGTTTAAGTGAAAGATGTTAGTAGAATAAAACTGACATAAGAAAAAAAAAAAAGATTTACAGCACTGATAGAAATAGATCAAAGAAGTAAAGTGGCTTGGATTTTGCTCTTGAAATATAATCTGTTTTCAAATAGCATTGCTTCAAATGTTTATTTGCATAACACAATGGGAAACTATACCCGTTAGCCAAAAATGGTGGCTTCAAAAACAGTGACTGGGTCAAAATGATGAGTCAAAACAGTGGGCCAATGTGTTCTGAACCTTTGGCTAACATGTAGAAGTTGTCAAGTAAGAGATAATCAGTAAGCACACTCTGTGTGTGTTTCTTTGTGTCAGACACTGACTGTATAGTAGAGTCATGTGTGCTATTTTATGAGCCCTTTCTACAACCTTCTGTACTGGATATTAATCTCTCCCTTTTACAGAGGAGGAAACTATGCCAGCCCAACCGTGTAACTCAATTAAAGAGGCCCAGTTCTCTACAAGTCCACCTCTTTGCATTCTACCATCGTGGAACAGCTCAAGACCAGTGGGCATCATTTTGTTCATTGCTTCAATTCAGTGGAATAAATTGTGGTAGATTGCATTCCTATTTCCAGTGATTTCCTCCCATTGCTGTAGAAAGGTTATAGCTTCATGCCTATAACCATGTATCTTATAGGATCTCCTCATGTGAGGCATCTACTTCCCTGTATCAGTACGATCTGACTGGCTGTGCCTTTCAATGGTCAATGGAACATAGGGAGAAAGAAGTATCCTATGCTGCAATCAAGCACAAACTTGAACAGCTATTGCATGGTTTTGCCATTGCTCATTTTCTTCAACCACAGGGTTTCTCGGTCTCCCTGTTATTGACATTTGGGGCTGAATAATTCTTTGGGTGGGGATAGACAGTCTGTCCTATGCATTGTAGGGTGTTTAGCAACATTCCTGGCTTCTATCCACCAGTAGTATCCCTCCCCAAGTTTTGACAACCAAAAAATGTCTCCAGATATTGCCAAATGTCTCCTGGGGGCAAAATCATTCCCAGTTGAGAATCACTGCTCTGCCACAAGAATGACACATCCCATGATGGCACTGTTTCGTTATCCTTGATTCAGGAATAAAATAAGAAAATAGAACAAACAAACAAACAAACAAAAACCTATGGAGATTAGAACTGCAGCCAAACCACCAGATCATGCAATTTTTGAGAGAAATAAATCTTTTCTCTTATAAGTTTCTGAGATTTTGTGGTACTTTGTTACCTCGTGAAAGCTGACCACTACAGAAATGTAAAGGAAAGAGCAGAGTACGTTGGAGATAACAACAACAAAAAAACAGAAACAACAACAGTAAGCTGCTTTGAGTCAACTCTGAGTCATGGCACCCCCATGTGTGTCAGAGTAGAACTGTGCTCCATAATGTTCTCCAGGGCTAACATTTTGAAAGTTGAATTAGAGACCTTTGCTTTGAGGTGCCTCTGGATGGATCCAAGCCTCCAACCTTTCAGTCAGCAGCTGAGCATGTTAACCATTTGCACCACCCAGCCACTCAATACTAAACAGACAACTCAACATTTATGCATCTTGTATTATTCCTCCCTGGTGGAGTTACTGAGTCAGGGAGTGATTTACTTTCCATTTCAAATCCTTCTGTTCAAAGGGAGATGTGAGGGGAGCAGGGGCCAGGTTTAATGAGAGCAGGGGCCCTGGGAGTTCTGTGGAAGGCACCCCTGCAGGGCTTTACCCTCTCTTTGGCTACTGCTTTCAGCAGAGATCACATTTCTCAAAGGCATCACACCTTCACTCAGAGAAGAATTTAGGAAAAGGTCAAAAGAGGATCTTATTTCCTCTGCTCCAGAGCAATCACTGGAATGCCCTTATTAGGAAAAGTTTGCGTTGTGATTTCATAATTGGTGTCAGTTCATAATTGGGGTGTACTTATGTCCCTCAAGATGAGGGTATGTGGTCTGGAAATGGCTCTTTTCAAGCTGGATAAGCTTGGGTAAATTGATTCAATTCTTTGGACCTTGGTTTTCTCATCTACAAGTGGGTATCTTAGTGGACTAAACAAGGTGATTTATGTAAATTTCTTAGTAGAATTACATTGGTTAATAGATGCTAACGTCATTGCATCTCAGTGTAAAGAAAACACAAATCCTCACTGCTGGATCAATAAATAATATTCTTATCGATAGAGAAAAGATTGAAGTTGTCAAGGACTTCATTTTTCCTGGATCAACTATATCAATACTCATGGAAGTAGCAGTCAAGAAATCAAACGATGTATTGCCTTAGGCAAATCTGCGGCACAAGACCTTTTAAAAGTGTTGATGAACAAAGATGTCAACTTGAGAACTAAGGTGCACCTGACCCAAGCCATGGTATTTTCAATAACCTCATATGCATGCAAAAGCTGGACAGTGAATAAGGAAGACCATAGAAGAATTAATGCTTTTGAGTGATGGTATTGGAGGAGAATACTGAAAGTGCCATGGGCTGCCAAAAGAACCAACAGATCTGTGTTGGAAGAAGTTTAGCCAGAGTTCTCCATGGAGGCCAGGATGGCCAACCTTCATCTCTCATACTTTGGACATATTGTCAAGAGGGACCAGTCACTGAAGAAGGATATCATGTTTGATAAGGTGGGGAGTCAGAAAAAAGAGGAAGACCCCCAATGAGATGGATTGGCAAAGTGGCAGCAACAATGGGCTCAAGTGTGGCAGCAGTTGTGAGATTGGCTTGGGCGGTGTTTCGTTCTGTTGTGCATAGGGTTGCTATGATTCGGTACTGACTTGATGGCACCTGACAACAACATTTGAAAATGGGAACATTAGAAGTACCCACCTCGTAGATTGTGGTAAAGATTGAATGAATTAATCTATATAAATAATGTGATCGGAAAATAGTGCTTGGCACAGTATAAGCAATAAATGCTACTTTTATTTTTGCTATGATTATCATCATTTTAGGGACATTATCAAATGAAAAAAAATTGTACAATTTTAGTTAAAATTTTTTAAAAATTGTTCCCATTTAAGTATTCTATACTAACATAATATGTTCCAATATTTGACTTGATAAATCCATGATAATGCTACAGCATACATTCAGGAGCATGAAAACTCCTGGTGCTGTAGTTGGTTACACATTGGGCTGTTAACCACAGGGTTGTGATTTGAATCCATCAGCTGCTACACTGGAGACAGATTGTCTGCTTCTGTAATGGTTTACAGCCTTGGAAACCCTGTTTGTTGTTAAGTGCCATTGAGTTGATTCTAATTCTAAACCCTGTACAGGGTTTCTAAGAAGCAACTGGTGGGTTTGAACTGTGGTTTGTAGTCTAGTGCTGAACCTACAGTGCCATACCAAGAATTCAAATGCTCATTTACTGTTGTTGTTAAGTGCTGTCAAGTTAGTTCTGACTCATAGTGACCCTGTCTAGGGTTTTTGAGGAGCAGCTAGTGGGTTTAAACTGATCTTGTGGTCCAGTGCATTATCCTGCAGTGCCACAGTGATCAGCTAGCATTGACTGAGTTGATGTAGTTGGGATTAGCAACCAACTTCATTTAGTCTTGTTCCTCCAGAACCCCCCTCAGTGGTCTAGGCAAGAGGGTCACTGGAGGCTTTAGTTATGGTGTGGCCCTTGACCACGGCCAAGCAATGTCACACTCCCTTCTGTCTTTTGAGAACTTGCATGATGTAAATGGAAGAATACTGGATTCAGAAGTTTAAAAAACCTAGTCCTATGCCTGGACTCCTGGTGTGGTGCTGCAGGATCAGCATTGGACAGCAAACTACAAAGTCGGCAGTTCAAACCCACCAGATGCTCCTTGGAAACCCTATACAGTGTCACTGTGAGTCGAAACCAACTAGAAGGCACTTAACAAAAACAGTAACACTCCGACTCCTAGCTCCATTTCCCTTTTCCCCAGGGTTATTGTGGTATAATTTACATCCAATCACCTTTTTAAGTACACAGCTCTTTGAGTTTTGATGCATGCATACAATCACTTACTATCTCCCCAGTCAAGAGAGAAAACAGTCCCAGATCCTCCAAAGCCCTTGGTGCTTTTCTGTATTCAACTCTTTCCTTTATATTCAACTCCTGGCAATCTCTCATCCTTTCTCTGTTCCTATAGTTTTGTTTTTTCCAGAATGTCACATAAATGAAACCATGCAGAATGTGGCCTTTTGAGTTTGGCTTCTTTCACTTAACAGGATGCATTTAAGATTCATTCTGGCTCCATTCTTATTGTCTTCAGGGTTAAGGTTAATTTCTTTCAGCTTCAATATCCTCATCTGTAAAATGGGCATAGCACTTACTTGGAATTTGTATCCTGTGTCCTTATAGTTAGAAAGAAAGAAAGAATGTGTACATTAGGTTATGTGCATTGGGAAAAGGGAAAAGTAAATGTGCACATCTATTTGTTAATCTTGATATGAGATTGCATTTTGAAGAGAATCCAGGTGTAAAAGCAACCCTGATTGAAACACAAGCCCTACTCAGCCTTTGTTCCCCTGGTGCAGTATAGATAGGATCCAGCTTCACTGTTAGATACTTCCTCAGTCAAAGGACCCCAGGAGCTGGTTCCAAAGCTCAGATGTTAGGGAAACTCTTTTCCAATAGGGACTGTCACCAGGAGAAAGAGATCCCTGGCATATGCTACTCCCCCTGAGGTGTTGGGAAGCCTAATCCCCTATGAAATACTTTGATCTGTTCAGATGAAATACACTTTACAACATACTACTATTAACAGTGATAATAATTTGTGATAGTAATTGTGTAGTGGGGGAAAAAAAAGGAAAAATAAAATAGGATTAGCTAACATATGGAGCACCAAACAGTTCGCCAAGAAGATAGGACTTCTCTTGGCTCGAAATGTGCAGGGAGGAGCGTGAAATCTGACTTGCATTCCTTTCTGAGTGCTATGCTTCTGACTTACAGAACACAGATGACCAACATATATTCCCTGGGCAATTTTGTCTGTAGGTGGAACAGGGAAAGCAAGTCTTTGATACTGCCTACCCCTCCAACCGTTCATCAGAAATCCTATACAGGGTGGCTATGAGTCGGTAAAACAACAGCAGACCTTCCTGAACAGGAGCCCTGGCAGTGTACTGTTTGGTGTCTGGGTGCTAGCCAAAAGGTTTGCACTTCAGACCTACCAGTCATTCTGAGGTAGGTATATGTGGCAGTCTTATGTAAAGAGTAAAGATTGCAGCCTTGGAAGCTCTATGGAGTGGCTTTCCTCTGTCCCATAGGCCCACTGTGAATTGGAATCAACTCAACGTCAATGACTTTGGTTTCAGTTTGGTATTGATGTATGGCTCCAGATTAGAAAACTGATGAAGTTGCAGCCTATAATCAGAGGAGGAGAGAATACTGGATTGGGTTTCAGGAGAGTTGGGTATGATCTATGAATGCCCCTGCTATTAATTGTGTGGCTTCAGCTTTATTTCCTCACCCATGGAAAAGGGGGTTGTAGTAGGTCCCCTTGAAGGAATCTCAGGTCACTCCAAGAATGGTAGAACCAATGATGCCTGGCTCTCAGCACAGAAGCAGAGCAACAACCCCAAGCTTTCAAGTGAAATTCTTCAGGGAAACTCATACTTCCCAGCACTCATTGAATAGGATTCCTATAAACACATTGCTGAAATGTTTGTTTCCGGGTTTCATTTTAGGCTGCAAGTAGCTTACACAGATCCAGCTCCTATACACTGTATGTAGACTGTATCTAGGGAGCCAGCTAGGGAGGCTTTTATGACTACACTCCCTAGCTGGCTCCCAGATGACTCCCAAATGAGCTTTTTCCTCTAAAAATCATATTTTGGAATCAGAGTCAGAGAGGATGAGTGACCATGTTAAGGGGTCTTTCTCCACGAATGCTCTAGACTTCAGGCTCCTCCCTTTGCTCAATAAGACTTTTATTGATAATGATGACAATACTAATGGAAACTGACCAGCCCCACAATGGCAGCAGATGCAAACAAAACAACTTAGGTGGCTTCGGCTTTAATTGAGGCAAAGTATAATTTGAGCTGAAATTAGTACAGATTGTTACAAACAGGCTGATCTTTACATAAAAGGACTCAGGACCCTCTGTGGATAGTCCATCCGATAGAAGCCAAGACGGGGGTTGGGGGCATTAGGGTGGAGCTGTTTTGTTTTTTGTGGCTGGTGGTGGTATTGGAATATTACTCATGAATTCTTCAGGAAAGTATGCTAGGAGCGAAAAGGTGAAAAGAAGAAAGTGAAGGTGGGTGATGAGGGAAGAGATGTAGAGAGGGAAACAGGAGAGAATAGGGGTTTACTAAAAGAGACAATGTTGAAGCTTTGTAATTTGATTTTTCAAATGTGTCTGATCACCAACAGTCTCTTTAGTGTGTGTCTTTTGTTTTCTGTGCAAAAAGCCTTACCCCCGTTCCATTTTGGTTTGTATCTTTCACCTGCCTTTGCAGTTTCTCTGTGTGTAACTGCTTTCCTTGTCTTCATAATGTATGAACCTTACCACCTCTTTCTTTTTCTTCTTCTGTGTTTCACTCTTCTCCCCTCTCTCCAGCTCCTGTTTTTCAGTCCTTTCTGTTCCCAGACTCTTCCCTTATTCCTTTGCCCCCTCCCCCTTCCAGTTCACTCCTTTTCTCTTCCGTCCTCCCTTCTCCTCGTCCTCTACTTTCCTCTTCCCTTCTCTTCCTTCACTACTCCTCCTTTTCTTCTCTTTCCCCATCACCCCCTTTCTGTCTTTCTCCCCTTCTCCCCTCTCTCCACTGCCCCATCTCCCATTTCTTCTCCCTTCTTCCCCTCCCTCTCCTCCTCTCCCTTCTCGGTGCTTGTTTATCTGTAAGCTCCAATTTCTTGTCTTATAGATTTACCTGCAGTACATGACACCGTTCCTCTTGCAAAAAAAAAAAAAACTGTTTAAGAAATCCATAGCCTCTCCTTTCATTCCTTGGGCATTTCAGAAATGATATTCCTCCCCCAGCTACCCCTGTCAAAATAAAATACATTCAGCCAGCTCCTGCTGTGTGTCCTTAAATCCATTCCCTCCAGCTTTGCTGGGTTGGAAGCCTGTACCCTAGAAGGGGCCTCCTGCATTTGCTGGCAACCCTGCTCTAGTCTGATCGCCACAGATAGTGTTTGGGAGTGAAAAAAAGGGGGGAAAACCCTCTAGTTGGAGATTTCAAAACAGATTCTACCAGCTTTCAAATTTGTGCACTTGCCGAGTGGCAGGGTTTGGGGGAGAGGGGCAGGGAAGTTGGGGTGTGAGTGTTCGTCATAAACAAATAAGCAACAGAATTTGTGCATAGATGTACGACATTTTGGGTTTCCTTTGACATGTTTGGTGTCTTCTCTGGCATCCAGAGTGGGTGCTATGCAAGTCTGACTTCTGTCACACTTTGATTTACGTTTGGGGTCTGTATATATGTGTATGTGTATGGAATTGAGGAGGGGGTTACTGTGCTTTTTGATCTGATTCACTTGATGGATGGTCTGAATCCAGCCTACCTTTCCGCACATGTCAAACAGATGGGATACCAGTGAAAAGCCTAGAGAGCTGAGGCTGAGCGGTGGGTAAGGAAGGGAGGGGAGAAGAGGAGGGGGCACCTTCTAGTAGCTTTGTGTTTCTCACACATTGGAACTGACAGGAGCCCTCCTCTGTGTGTGTGTGTGTGTTGGGGGGTGTGTTTTGGGGGTCTGAGGCTGGTGAGGGGTGGGATGGAAAGGAGAGCGAGAGGTGGGGTGTTGGTGGGCAGGGTTATGATGTCACAGCAAAAGTTACAACAGGAGGAAAACACAGAAATGGTTCAACATTTTTTTTTTTTTTTTTAACTTTGGACTGCCAAGAGCTGAAGGAGAGTGGTGAGCAAAGGAATGAAGGGGAGAGAGAGAGAAACTAAACTGGAAGCTTGAGTTTTGTGTAGCTTCTTGAAACCTTATGAATGGATTACTAGCAGCAGAAAGCCAGGAGAGACTTATAGGGGATGCAAGACCATTTACACATTAAAAGGGGGAGAAAAGCACTATGGGATGCTTCGTCCTTGCAGTCTTACCCCCACCTTCCTGAAATGAATGGTATGGAACCTTTTTTTGCGGGGGCTCCTGGGGGTGGTAGCATGTGGGAGGCGGAAATTTACTTCTCCTTTTCTTACCTGAGTCTCTTTCCTTCACTTAAACAAGAAAGCTCCCTCCCTTCCTTCTCCCGCCTTTCACTTCTAGTCTCATTCCTCTCTCTGTCTTTCTTTTTGTCTATCTTCTCTGCTCTTATGAGTTTCTCTACTCCCCCTACCCCTAGCCCTAATCTATTCTTGAGCTGCTTCAGGCAAAAATTAAAAAAGGACTGTGTCAGAAAAGTAAGGACTATATGGGAAATGCTAAAAGATAAAAGAGGCAGCCTAGAATAAAGGGCTATCTGTACAGTAGTATCCATGTGCCTGGATTGATATCTGATTTGGAAACTTACTTTTGAGGCACCAGTGGATGGCTACATAGGGAAACTGGGTATGCTAGGGAAGAGGTGGCTCAGGATACAGGAGTCAAAACAAATAAAGCAGTTTTCAGCTTGGGTAGAGGAGCTTAGAAGACGATGAGGAGACTCAAGGGAGATGAGGCCGTGTACTCCTAAGTATGTAGACTGTGTCTTATATGTGAGCAACACAAACAGTGATTTAATGATTCTAAAAGTGTAGGTGATTTTGTCTTATTATTGAGTGAAGGATCTGATGTATTTCTCTACCTATTTGGTACCCACCTGTTGTCAAATATCCTTACCTGTGTTGAGAATTCAGAACCATGCTGTGTGTGTGTGTGTGTGTGTGTGTGTACATGCACATGTGACTAGGGGGAGGGGACACTTGCATCTAGGCAAACATTACCGAGGCTGAAATCACATTATTTGCTCCCCCGTCTGATCCATGCATTTCAAATCAATTGAACAAATAGTTACTTGAGTCTAGCTGTTCATTTTTGTAAATTACTTATTTTGAGCATCTCGTTTGTTTATATGCTCACCCAGCATATGGTGACGTTTAGTAACTTCAGATTGAGAAACTTCAGCGTGAAAAAGAAGATCTAGATAGCATGTATTTATGGCGTTTTCTTTTAATGCTTCTTACGGCAGGAGAATTGATTTTTCCTTTCTCCCCATCTCCAATATAAAGTGAATTGGGGGTATTGTTTTTTAAGTCCCAAATGATTGAAAGTAGAAACCCCAAAACTACAGGAGGTTGTGACAAAAGAAGAGAGATGCAAGCCTTCCCTAACATGCTAGTTTGGATTTCTTAGCTGGTGAGTAGGTCTAAAGAGCTTTGGTGGCACAGTGGTTAAGCACTCAGCTGCTAACTGAAAGGTCAGCAGTTCGAACTTATTAGCCACTCACCCATGGGAGGAAGATGTGGCAGTCTGTTTCTGTAGAGATTTACAACCCTGGAAACCCTATGGAGTAGGTTTACTCTGTTCTATAAGGTTGCCGTGAGTCTGACTCAATGGGCTATCTGTGGGGCAGGGGGAGGGTTCTGCGGGGAGCAGTGCTGTTCAAAACAGTTTGTGTGTGAGTGAGAAAAAAGAGAGAGAGAGAAAGATTACACACTGAAAAGAAATGCTCCCAAACAGTATTGATTGTTTGCTATTGATTGTGTAAGCTGTGGCTGCTGGAAGAGAAAGCCCAAGATGTTTACTGGGGAAACCAAGAGTAGTGTCTGTCCTGACTAGACTGTCTCCCCAGTGCCTCGGTGAGGTGGGGAGGTTGGGAGGTTCCCAGGAGGAAGGAGGGGACAGGGAGTAGGTGGAGTGATGCACTGAACTTATTAGCTTTGACATCATCATTGTCTTTAAATGAAACAAACAAGAAGATAATTATAGGCAGAGAGAAAGGGAGAGAAGGGGAGGAGGAGAGACTGGAGAGAACAGGTCCCCTGATGTATGCTCTCTTCTTCTCCCTCTCTTTTCAATCTTCCCAGGAACACACAAGACTCCCAGAACGTGAGGTCAAGGCTCTCAGACTCATAAGGCTATTGGAACAACAGATTGGAACACCAAAGGAGAACTTTACAGAGGCTTGCAACAAACCAACAAGTTGGAAGGGGATAAAACACCTTTAACAACCAACAACCCCAAGAACCACGCTGAGGAAGAACTTCTAACCTGCACAGGCAGACTGGAAACTGGTTGGGAGCTGGCTGTGGAGGACAGCTGGAGAGAGCAAGTTAAGTACAAGCTTGGAGTTTTCTGCTCCTGGATTCTTTTTGCTTTTTTAGAGAATACACACCATCTTGTGTGTCTCTCTGTAGAGAAGTTCTTCGAGCAATTTGTTTGAAGGGAAATGCATCTTGGGTTAAGGATTACAAAAAGAAGGTAAACTCTGAGAGAAAGAAGGAGACAGAAATGAAAATTAAAGAATAAGATAATTGCTTACGACTCCAGGTAGCTAGGGGGTGTGTGTTTGCAAGTGAGTGTACATTTGAGAGACTTGGTCTCAGACTCACATGGCCCTCTTCTAGGATCAGCTAGGCAAAGGGCTATTAAGAAGGAGGGCAAACAAGAGAAAGAAACCTGAGCTCTCTGGAAGGAAATTTATAGGAACCAAAAGAAATCAACATCGAACTGAGCAAGAAAAGAGGTCAAAGAAAAGAGGTCAAAGGAGCACTGTGAGGTGAGGAGAAACCCTCAGAGGAGGGGAGGCCCTGAAGCCACACTGGCAGGGGAGGATCCAGGGTAGGTAGTGAGAAGAGGCACTCTTTGGGGACTGCTGGAAAAAGTTTGGTTTGTGGACAAGTTTCCCTGTGACTGGAGTTCTGTCCCTAGCTGCCTCTTTTTCTTCTCCCCATCATCCCTGTGTGGTACCCAGAAGTTGACTTCTGGTCCAGTAAACACTGCTGTAGGGAGGTATGATGAGCTTAAAGATTCTGAGAGTAATAAGCCTGGTGATTCTGGCTGAGTGGGCATTCAGTCCTGCCAACTCTGAGCTGGACTGGTCACCCAAGAAATCCTTGGCCCAGAGGGGACACCTGAACCAGGTGCTGTTGGAAGGGGAACGTTGTTGGCTTGGGGCCAAGTTTCAAAGACCCAGAGCTTCGCCCCAGCATCACCTCTTTGGGGTCTATCCCAGCAGGTCTGGGAACTACCTGAGACCTTATTCTGGGAGGGAGCAAGGAACCCACAGTACAGGACACAGTAAGGCAGACACTGAGGAAGATGTGGTGAGCTATGTTCTCCAAGTTCCAACTGGAAATACAGTGGGAGTGAGGAGTAAGGTTGAGCAGTCAGCTGCCCCGTGGGTAGGGGATGGTCCGATTGGGCAATCGGAGCTGCTGAGAAATGATGACACTCATCTTGGCAATCGAGGACCCAAGGAGTCTGTAGGTGAGACTGGGACAAAGGGAAGTACAGAAACTGCTGTCACTATTAGCACCACCTTCACACACTCAAAGGAACCCAAACCGGAGACCTACAGGAAGGGCAGACCCAAGACTAGGCAACGTCGGCTTGTGGTGGAGAGGCAGGCAAAGGGTGTTCAGGGAGACCTTGACATCTCTCCTCAGCATCTCCACTCTTGGCCTAAACCTACCCTTAAGCGTGAGATCAGAAACAGTGTGTTGGAGGCTGGCATCCAAAACGATGGAGGTGACCCTCACTGGGACAGAGAAACCTCCCAACCCCAAGGAGGATTGCCTGTCTTGTACTTCTCGGGGAGGCAGGAGCGGCTGCAGCTGCGTCCAGAAGTGCTGGCTGAGATTCCCCGGGAGGCGTTCACAGTGGAAGCCTGGGTTAAACCTGAAGGAGGACAGAACAATCCAGCCATCATAGCAGGTAATAATCCACTGCTGCAGTCTCTGTGGTCTTCAGGGTATGGCTGGCTCCATTTCTGATTGGGCTAAACGTAAGGGGCAATGAGGGAAAGAGGACAGGGTAGGGAAACCAGGAAGGGTGGCCATGGGAGAGGAGAAAAGGTTCCAGACCCCACTGACAATAATGACTGTATTAGCAGAGCAGCATCTGTCCATTGTATTGATTTCATGTAGCTCTCTGGGTTGTATTTGTACTTAGAAGATTTTCAACTCAAACCTCTAACTCTTCTTTAAAGGGAATGATCTCTTTGGTTCTTATGGCAATGAAGAAGGATATAAGATACCCAGGCAACTTTGAAAATAGATGAGAGCCCTAGGACCTGGGCAGTGAATCATGCCTGTGCTGGTCCAGGTAGTGAGGAGACAGGCTGCCAGGTAAACAGCCATCAAATTCTACCTCTGCTCTGAGCAGCCCTAGAATGTGGCAGAAAGATACTACCTGGTCCAGGTCCTGGGGTTCCCTTTACCTTTCTCCAATAACCATTATGTCCACCATAGGAACAGTGGGTTTTATGGCTAAGATCCTGGGTTTTAGCCTTGGCTGTTGTCATAGGGAGCTAAAAATAAAATCATGTATAACTCTACGGTTATACCTGTTAGGGAACATTACCCATATTTATTTTCCCCTTTACCCAGATCTTGGCATCTGTGTTGAAGTAAAGAGCTTTCCTTAGCTTTACTGGTAAGGTTGGTTTCATGCAAGGGGTGAGTGATTAGATATTTCATTATTTAGTGTCTCCTGACCTCCTTGGGTTCCTATGACCAAACCAAACACAAAGCTAGGGACTTACTTACTAACGCCATTTCAATCTTGCTAATTTCTGTTATCCACAACACCCTTTAATGTTGACCAGTCCTTTTTAACTGCTGGAGAAATGGAGACAATAAGAAAGAAGTGTGCCCGAGGTAGGCTAGGAATAGAATTCCAAAGTTACAAATGGCTTGACGACTCCCAAAATTAAAACAACAACAAATGTTCAGTTTACTGGAGGCTTGTGAAGCAGATACAGTTCAAGGGGAAAGAGATTCGGGCAGCGGGAGTCTCTTTCAATGGGGTATTGCTGGAATTTCTCTCCTGGACACTTTGTCTCCCCTCTTTGGCTGTAAGTTTTCTTTTGGAAGCTGGGATTCCCAGACACTGAGCACTCTAGAGTCTTGTAGTTTTGCTTAATTTTATTTTTGGTGGCAGAGGGGGCAAGGGGAAGGGAGAGAGAAGGGGCTGGGCTGTAAGGTGGGGGACCGAGAAAAAGTGGAAGGAAATCCTTATTCTGGAGCCAAATGGATGAAATAATGAGATGATTATCTGATCGGAGTTGGCAGTTTCACAGTTTTTCCCAGATGACATCTTCTTGCTGCCTAATCGCACTTCCTAGTACCCATCTGCTAGGGAAATTGTGTGCTTTCAGTCTAGTCTGAGCCCCACAAATATACTTACCCCTTCTCTTGCCAGAAGTAGCATGGGGACCCGAAATCAGCTCCCTGGCTGTACAGAACTAGAGAAGGACCCAACAGAAATATACATAGGAGCATTCAAGAAATGCTTTGGGTTATTAAAGCTCAGTCCTGAGGGAACAGTTTCAGGACAGTGAAGGTACTGAACTCCTGTCCTGTTCATTCCATGTCCCCCTGTCTCATGTTCTTCATGGAGGAAAGCAACATCATGCTTTGAGTCTAGTTTCAGCACTCGACTCTGCCCACCTGCCTACCACCATCAACCATTCCATCCACCATGCCACAATACACACACTCAGATCTTTCTACAGTGTACATCTGAACTCTCTTAGCCTTAAAAAACCCCAAACCTCCACTGTCTTAGCCTTAAGCATGCAAAATTGGGCAAGAAATCTTAATTTTTTGGGAACATTTTATTATGTTTTAGGTGAAAGTTTACATAGCAAATTAGTTTCCCATTCAACAATGCACACACAAATTGCTTCATGACTTTGGTTGCTCTATCCCTGCAATGTGTCAGCACTCTCTCTATTCCTGCCCTGCCTCCCTTTTGTTTAACCCTCCAGTTCCCTTTCCCCTCTTTGCCTTCGAATCAATCTTTGCTTTTAGGCAAATGTTGCCTGTACAGTTCTAAGGAGCACTTTCTTCATGTGTGTTATAGTTTATTTATAGGCCAATCTATAATTTGGCTGGTAGGTGACCTCTGGGAGGTAGCTTCAGTTCCAGGTTAAAAAGATATCTAAAAGTGATAGGGACTTCTGGTATGGCAATGTAGGATCAGCACTGGACTGTGAACCACAAGGTCAGTGGTTCAAACCAACTAGCTGCTCCTTGGAAACCCTATACAGGATCACTATGAGTCAGAACTGACCCGACAGTACTTCACAACAACAAGGGTAATAGTTATGGGGATGCATCCATACCTGTAAGTCCAGTAAATCTGATGTGAGTTTTGTTTCACATTTTTCTGCCACTGTCTCCAGGACCTTCTATGTGTCCCTGGTCAGAGTGGTCAGTAGTAGTAGCCAGGCGTCATCTAGTGCTTCTGCTTAAAGGAGTCTGCACTGGCTGTGGATCATTTGTCCAATGGAATAATTGCTTCTTTGAGTCATGGGTTACCACTACTTTCTTTTACTCCAGACCAGAAGAGACCAGTCTCTTAGACAGCTGCCCCAAAACTTTTAAGAACCCAGATGCTACCCACCAAGCTAGGACACAGAACATTATCTTTATGAAATAGCTATGTTGTGCTAATTAACCTGGTGGTGGGTGGTGGTAGTGGGCTGTGGAGTCAGTTCTGACTCATAGCAACCCTGTATAGGGTTTCTGAGGCTGTAAGTCTTTACAGGAGCAGAGAGCCTCATCTTTCTCCTGTGGAACAGCTGGTAGTTTAGACCTTGAGGCTAGCAGCCCGACTCATAACCACTACACTACCAGAGCTCCTTGCTAATAGACCTAGATCCCTGAAAACTATAGTTCTTAGCCTTAGTTAGCCCAGTAACTCAGTCCCATGAGGTGTTGGGTTATGTCTAAGAAGTTTCTATAACTGTGCTCCCATGTGTTTCATTATGAACATACATGCAGCACAGATATGTATACACAATTGCCCACCACTTTATCTATATATAGGGAGTACGGCAGGTCTGTGGTTAAACACTGGATGGCAAACCACAAGGTTGGTAGTTGGAGTTTACCATGCACTCTGGCAGAGATTTGATCCTGCAAAGATTTACAGGCATGGAAACTCTATACTGGGTCTCTGTGAATTAACAACAATGATATTCCTATATAGAGTTATAGTTAGGAGTCCTGGTGGTGCTGTGGGTTGAATACTGGACTGCTAACTGAAAAGTCAGTTTGTGGGAGAAAGATAAGGCTTTCTGCTTCCATGGAGATTTACAGCCTCAGAAACCCTAGAGAGCAGGTCATCTCTGGCTGACAGGGCCACCATAAGTTGGAACTGACTCTATGGCAGTGGATTTGGAGGTTTGGGGTTGTATACCTCTATATGCCTGTATATGCGCTCCAAGGCGGGAAACCTTGTGCAGGCAAATTACAGTGGCCCCCATGGTACAATGATGTTTTCTTTTTAGGATCACTCTAGGAAAGATAAGGATAGGGACCCACCAGGACATGGAATACTTAGGCCTATCTCCTCTCCATCTTTGACCCCTAACTATATGTTTCTCCATCCTTGTACACATCAGCAAACATTCAGAGCAGACTTAGGGCAAAAGTCTAGGGAAGATGGGGCTGAGAATAAGACCTCCATTCTTCAGGATTCTGGCAACCAGGTTCCTGAGGGCTCAGACACACTTCTCTGATTGTATGTGCTGAGCTGTTTACACTTTACTTGTGGAACCCATGCCTAAGAACAACTAGGTTGGAGTCCTCCAGAAGCAAAGGTCTCTGAATGGCATTAATTTATCCACTTGTTTCAACAGATAAGCCAGAATTCTCTCTCTTACCTTCCAATTAGCTTTAGTTGGCTATTCTACCTGTTCCTAGGATTGCTGGCGTTCACTCATGCAGAAAAGACTACAGTAGAAACATTTCCCTTGGAGCTGAACACAAGTTCTGCTGCTCCACTGAGGCTAATCCAAAGTGCTGCAAAACTTGGCTCCCACATTCTTTTTCAGCACCTCTCAAATCCCACTTCTACCTATTTAAAGTAAGCCAAGTTTCCAGGTTCTCAATCTCCTATACTCAGGGGATTTTGCTTTCAGCGGGGAGTTCAAACAATCTAACTGCACCAGCCCTTGTACCATGATACACTGTGCCATAGGGAATACTTCCCACACAGGGCACTAGGTGGCAGTATTGCTTCATGCACAAGGGAGTAGACCTGTCTTTGGAAGCTGTGTAGTTGGGAATGTGTCAGACATTGGAGGGCTACCCCTGCCCTGGCCTCTGGGCTGTATTTAATCATCCCTACCCAGTGTTTTGTTGGTAGGCATTCTCAGAGTCAGTTTAATACAAGTCTTTTTTGGAGGGCCTATGTGAAAAGGCTAAAGTAGCATTTTGGGATTGTAGCAGTTTGTAGTCACTAGTAAAGAAAAGAAAATCAACTAGAGTTAACTTCGCCCACCTCAAATTTCCACATTTGTCCCAAATATGAAGTTGGATTACAGAATGAGATATTTCCATATAAGTCTGAAGACAACATAGGCCTCAGAAACTTCCGGTGCTGAGGCTGACTATAAAAGATGGATGACTGTTAGACCTTTTGAAGTCGCTGTTTTGTTTATTTTCTGTAGCTGGGAAGCAAGCAACTGAGACCCGGAAACAAGCATATGCAACTGTTCCAATATTTCTGGGTCCTCCAACAAAGTGGTTACTCAGGGACCTGCCAATTTAGGGATATGTAGACACCCAGGAGTAGCCTGAGGCCAGGGGACTATTTGGATGGGCCATTGGAAATGAATAGTGGACACAAGCCAATTTCTGTCTCATCCTGATATAAAATCTTTAAGCTCTAGTGCCCAACCCTTACACCATCCTGCTTTGTTCCTATCCTTCTCAACTTCCTTTCCTCTCCTTCAACCTCAGCACACACAAAAGAGAACATTTTAATAGGTTTCTCATCACCCATAATTGATTTCAAATGTTCCCTGAAGCTGCCCAGCTGAGTAACCACCTGTAGCTCCAAGCTGCAGGAGACAGAGTCACTAAGTCCATGGTAGAATTAGAGTCTGACCCAGGTTTCTTCATTCAACAAATAGTTATTGAAAGCTTTGCCATGCAAAGTATGGCAAGGCACTGTGGGAAACACAAAGATGTTCAAGAAACTTCCTGACTTGAAGAATAGCTTTCCTCCTCAGAGGACCCATGGTTTATAGCTTATCACAGAACTTCCGAAGGAACTGCTTAAACCTGGAAGTCAGACAGAGCTGCCTGGAATCAGATCCCATCTCTGACAGTTCTCATTGCTGGGGGCTTCGGTGTTTCATTGAACTTTAGCGAACCTTGGTTTCCTCAGATTGAAAAATGAGCTTCTGTCTTGCTGATTTGTTATAATGTTTAAATGAATGAAATACCTGCAGGCATGAACAGTGAGAGACAGTCATTACTAAAAGCAGTGAATCACCCACTTCTTCTTTTAACCCACTAACCTGTAATTTCTCCTTAGGTGAGATGTTAACTTTAATTTTTTTTAGGGATTTTAGTATGTTAATTTGTAAAACAGGAAAGGTAGCAAATTGTCCCTTTGTGTGTTTTCACAAGATGGTCTCAAGAAGATTAAGAACAATGTTGACTCAGAGGACTGCCAAGATCTAGTTGTTTTAGACTTTTAAATTTTTCCTCCTAATCCTTTCCTTTTTAGCACAGATAGTACTATTTCTAATGAATTGGGCGATGGTTTGGGGACCATAATGCCTTTGAGAATCTGACGAAATCTCTGCTCATGCCCCCAGAAAAATGTATATATGTGTGCACACACGTTATATAACATTTGAAGCTTTCTGGATTTCCTGATAACCAAGGCCTGCTGCCCTAAAGTGAAAAATGTCTTGTGTAGTGCATATCGTTGGCTTCTCGGTTTAGAATGGCATGTAAATTATGAGACGGCATGAGATGCTGTGACTACACCTCCCCCTGCTTGGCAACAGCCTTTTTAACAATAAGGAATCGATTAACAAGGCAGAGTATCACTCATAGGAAATAAGGTGAATCAGCAAAGCAAGGTTCACATCAACAGACACACAACAGCAATAACTATGTTTATGGAGTCCTGTTGTGGTGCTACAGGATAAGCACTGAACTGCTAACCACAGGTTGGCAGTTCAAACCCACCAACTGCTTCTTGGAAATTCTATCCAGGGTTGCTATGAGTTAAAATAGGTTCTATGGCACTTAACAACTACAGGTGATATCTGTGTTGTTAGTGTGTGGACTATGATTTGAGTAGCAAGCTTTAGACTCACTCATAAATTTAGAGCTACTGGTGCTAGTGTGCGGAGGTCAACAATTTTTTTTGTAAAGAAACAAATAATAAATCATTTAGGCTTTATGGGCCGTAAAAATCTCTGTTGCAATGATTCAGTTCTATTGTTATAGTGTGAACACAGCCAAAAACAATACGCAAACACATTGAAATGTCTGTGTCCAAACAAAACTTTATTTACAAAACAAGTTGTGGGCCAGATTTGGCTCACAGGCCATGGTTTGCTACCCCTAGAGGAGAGGGTTCCTCCATGCATGCTACCCTTTTCGAGACAGTACTCTTTTACTTTGTTTCCCAGTTCTGCATTATTCATAAATAGTCCCAATACAGAGAAATCTATTCCCTAGAAACATGTTAAGTTGTCAAATAAAAGCAAAACTTCCCAGAGATTCCCTGCAGGAAATTATTGTTATAAAAAATGCAAAATAACAAAACACTGCCATCGGGCTGATTTTGATTCATAATGATCCTGCATAGGGTTTCCAAGGCTGTAAGTCTTTTCCAGAGCAGAAAACTTTTTCATTCTCCTGAAAAGCAGCTGGTGGATTTGAACTTCTGACCTTTTGATTTGCAGCCCAATGCATTACCCACTACACCACCAGAGTTTATATTTATTTTTTTGCTTTTTTAAAAAGCCTACTGAGATATAATTTAATTTCAAACAGTTTACCTGTTTAAAAACTGTGACTAGCAGTTTTTAGTATATTTATAAAGTTGTTTAGCCATCAAAACAATTTGATTTTAAAACCTTTTCACCATCCTCAAAAGAAATCCCATAACCATTATCATTCACTTTGCATTTCTCCGTCTTTACTGTCCACCCACCAGAACCTTACTCTGGGGCTCATCAAATTCATCTCTGCTCACATCATACACCTTAGGACCCGAGCACCTTCCAGAAAACCACTGGTTTACTTGTAGCTACATAGTTGTCTATTTAAGACATTTCATCTAAGTAGAATTATTGAATATTTGCTCTTTTGTGCCTGGCTTCTTTCCCTTGAGGTTGATCCACATTGTAGCATGCATTCCCTTTTATTGACAAATACTGTGTTATGAATATACCATATTTTATTTATCACTCATGAATTTATGAACATTTGGGTTGTGTCCACTTTTTGTCTTTATGAAATATGCTGCTATAAATATTTGTGCACAGGTTTTCATGTGGGCATATGCTTTCACTTCTCTTGAGTTGTTGTTGTTGTCAAGTGCCGTAGAATCGATTCTGACCCATAGCAACCCTGTATAGGGTTTACAAGGAGCTGCTGGTGATCTTGAACCACTAACCTTGCAGTTCAAACAACTTTGCAGTCTGACGCATTAGCCCACAATGCCACACCAGGATTCTCTTGGGTAGATATATACAGATAGATTTCCTGGGTCATATGGTACTGCTGTATTTAACATTTTGAGGAACTTCCAAACTGTTTTCCAAAGTGGCTGCACCATCTTACAATCTCTAGTAATATCTATATGAGGTTCATTTTTATGTATCTGGCTCCGTAAAATTAAATGGGCTTCTGTGGCATCACAGAAGCAAGGTTTGGTACTGCTTACATCTTGATAGAATCTCTGTGGTCTTAGAGAAAGATGCCCTTGTCTTCCTTCCATAATGGAGAGAGATGACTGGGCCTCTGGTGCTGATGCCCTATCTGGTTGAGATGAGTGCGCTCACCAATCTCCTCCTTTGGCTTCTCAAGGGCATCCTAAGAAGAATCCTGTCTGACCTGGACAGGCACCTTTGGCCTGAACTACTTTCCATTGTTTTCTACTTGGATGAGTCCTAAATGATGCGCATTCAGGAAACACTCACTTAGACCTACAGAAATCACAATGTATTGATTCTGATGTAACACCTTCAATAAGAAAAGGGATGAGGTAAAAAATAAAGCCCATGTAGCATTATAATGACATAAACTTTCTCCTGAATTCCAGAGTTCCTGGATATCTCTGGGTCTGACCCCACCTGGGTACTTGGTATTACCATCTCTCTGAAGTCCACTCTGTTCAGGGACTTGTGTCTGAGTCACAGGGTTAGATCAGACACTTTGGAGTCATCCAGTTGATTAGGGTGGGTGTAGGGTAAGGAGAACCACTTTTAGGTCATAGCACTGAAGGGGTATCCTGTGAGCATGGTCATATGTTCATTCTACTTGTCAGACATTCAGTGCCGGACACTTGTTATTCTCCTTTCTCTCTGCATTCCGCGACCTTCAGTTGCTATAAAAGACTCTATCTGTGGTCCTTCCCTTGCTTTTATTGACACAATGAAGTCGGGGGAGGTTTTGACTGATGAAGTAGCACCATCAGCTGCTCATACCTTCATCCTCTGTTAGCTACATGTTCTCACTAGTCCTCGGGATGGAAATGTGTGTGTGGGTGGGTAAGTGGAGAATAATTATTTGGTGGTGCACAGGGTGTCAGGTTGGAAACTTCCAGGAGTGACCAAGGCAGGTCTGGAATGTCAGAATCACCACTGGCAGGCCAAATCAATTCAACCATCCGCCTGTCACCAGCAACTTTTTCTTTCCTCCCCTCCTGCTTCCTCCTTTGTGCATTTCTTTATTCTTCCTCCAGGGCTGGTCATCTGATTCACTCAAAATGTGGGGCAGAAGGCTGGATCCTTTTCCTTCCTGCTCTAGGCCTTGCTTTGATGAGGCCAAATAAACAGAACAGCGAAGTAACACCTTGGCACTGTGGGTTAATGCACCAGACTGCAAAGCTGTTTGAACTGCAAGGTCGGTGGTTTAAGCTCACCAGATGCTCCTTATAAACCCTATACAGGTTTGCTATGGTTCGGAATAGACTTGATGGCACTTAACAACAACAACAACCCTGACCGTCCCTTAGTTTCAGTTCCTTGTGTCATAAACAAGTACATAAATTCTAAACTTCTGCCCTCAAATCTTTGGAATTAGGTTGCTCCGGTGGCTCACGAAATCCATTTCTGCTCACATCCTACATCCTATGACCCTGGAATCTTTCAGAAAGCATCTCAATGTCAAATCTGTGTCCAAAAATTAACAGTATTCTTTCTTCCTCATGTTCACTACCTGCCTTAAAAAAATCCCACTTTCTGATTTTTTTTTTTTTTTTTAATGAGAACATCCAGGAAATAAAACTAAGAGGGCAAACAAAATATACCAATTTCCATTATAAGTCTGAAATGAATGGTGGAAAAAATTGGTTCTGCCCAAATATACAATATGATAACTGGAACCACAAGCCTCAGAAAATTTTGAAGTTGAAACATTGCCAGGTAACTAGTCAAAGCATTAAGAGAAGTAATTATGGCTTACTTTTGGATCAAATGCTCAGTTACCTGGTCAGAGAAGTCACAGGGCTTTAAAGTTAACCAATCAGTTAGAGAGACATCATTCAGTAGATGACTCAGCATTTTCTGGCTTTCTACTTAATAGAAATAATTGTCATACATTCTGGATCATATGAGAAAAGTAGTTTGCTCTCTTTCATTCATTCCTTCATTTATTCACTTGTTAACATTTACTGAGTTTTCACTAAGTGAACTATCAAGCAATGAAGCATGATGGGGAAACAAGAGTGAACATCGCAGGGCCTTTACTGGAAGACTCTCACATCTAGAGGGAAGATACCTATAAATAAGTTATTACAGTCCACCACTTGGAGTGACCATTCCTCATGGGGGAGTCAGGATTCCTCAAATTTAAGGAAGGAGAACTGATAATTAGAGGACAGCAGAGAACCAGGAGGCAGCAGAATTGGGGAAAAGAAAAGAGATGTCTACAGATCGGATGTCAAAGGAGCACAAACAAGTCACAGGGCCTGAGAAAGTTGACTGAATTTGTTGATGTTAAGTGTCGTCTAGTCGGTTCTGACCCATAGCGAGTCTGTACAGGGTTTCCAATGCTGTAAATCTTTACAGGAGCAGAAAGCCTTATTGTTCTCCCACAGAGTAGCTGGTAGTTTCGAACTGCTGACCATAAGGTTTGCAGCCTAATTTGTAACCACTACACTAGCAGTTAGGAAATCATTAGTGACTTTATAGACTGTAGTTTTACTCCAGAGTTAGGGGTGGGGAGACTCCAAGATCCTCTAGGTAGAAACGTGAATGAAAGATGAGGTTGTAGAGACAAAAAGTAGAATCTAATCTTTATGAAAATTTGGCTATGAAGGGAGAGGACAGAAGAGATGTCAGAAGTAGATACAGGTTCAGGGAGATTTTATGTTAAGGTGGAGAGATTCAAGATTCCAGGCCTTGTTCTGAGGAACTAGTAATCTCAAGTGGGAGATCGGATAAACATATGCAAAACTAATGGAAGATAAAGTGACAGAAATGTAATGCATGCAAATGCCAGCTCACTTGTTCCAACAGATTATTGAGCATGCTTTTATTGGAAAAAATACTTATGGAGCACTTATTCTGTGCCAGACACTCTGTGGTCTCTTCTCAAATATTAGGTCACAGACTTCTACAAACAACCTGAGGCCGTAGATGGGAAGGACAGGGCCCAGAGAGCTATAGGACCTTGCCCAAGGTCCTATAGCTAGCTTGTCCATGCAGAGTCAAGACTTGACCCTGTGTACATTCTGGAACATGTACTTATCTATTATGTGATAGCATCTGTATATTCCCTCCCCATCCCCCCCACCCCCCATCCCGGAGTCGGGAGGTGAAAGCAGTAGTGAGTGAAGTGCCCTGACAAGTGACTGATCTCTTCTTCTGTCTGAGACCCTTTACTGAGGTTTCCTTGATCTCAGTACTGGGTTATCCATGCAGGCTAGAATTCTTGTGCCACATGGCTACTCACTGCCCTCAACATCACATGCAGTTCAATTACTCAATCATGCCTGCTTTACTTCTCCAGTATCAGTTGGATCTGATCTCTTCATTTTCATGCCTCTTTCTTAGTTTTGACCGCATTAATCCTGGCTGTCTCTTAGGTTCCAGACTAGTGCATGCTTTAGCTAACTGGCTGTCCTCAATGGGAACTTTCTCAAATAAAAAGTAGCTCAAGTCACTTCCCCACCTAAAACTCTTAGATGTCTCCCCTGTTCCCTCAGGATAAGGTACAGCTGCCTTGATTTGCCATGTTGTTGTTGCCTGCCTTTCAGTCGATTCTGACACCTAGTAACTTTATAGGACAGAGTAGAACTGCTCTCTAGGGTTGCCTAGAGTGTAACTTTTTTGTAAAGGATTTTATTTATTTATTGTCTTAAACATAATGTGAATTTATTGGTAGATATACAGGAATTCACAAGAAAAAAGGAAGAGCAGAATATTGATTGGAAATAACAGGAACTAGTAAATGCAGAAGATCACCATAGTAGGTAGAAGCCATTAAAGCTGTAATGCCTTTACTGGGGGAGTCAACCCACCCCCTTTCTTTTAAAAATTTTTATTATAAATTAAGTGATAGTTTACATGAGAGAACTTATTTTTGTTTTTGTTTTTGTTTTATGTACACAAAACACTCAGGATTATATAAACACTTAAACAACCCTCCTGGTTGCCAGCATACAGCCTTTCTCTTTTCATGAGTCTAGAGTCTTCAGCTGCTCTATCTCTCTATGCCATCACCTCTGCCTCCATCTCTGGTGCCACTGCTTCTCTGATTAAGGTTTCACATTCCGCTCATGCTCTTCTAGCTTGATGGTTCTTGGGTCCTCTGTTCCTGGAATGTAAAATTACTGCCCCCATTATGTTACATAATTTCTACCATTTACAGTTGTGACAATTGCAATTACTAGACTGTATCTTAAAGGACTCCATGACAGTGGTTTAGGTTTTTACTTTGGGGTTCACCATACTTAGTCAATCTTAGATGATGGACTCCATGAAGAAGTTGTTGAGGTAGACTCATTAACAACCTAAGGAGCTCTGGTAGCACAGTAGTTACGACTTGGGCTGCTGACCTCAAGGTGAGCAGTTCAAAACTACCAGCCATCCCATGGGAGAAAGATGAGGCTTTCTGCTCCTGTAAAGATTTATAGCCTTGGAAACCCTATGCAGGGTTGCTATGAGTTGGAACTGACTTGATGGCACACCACCATCACCACCACCACCCTGTGATATGCAGATGACACTATTTTGCCTGTTGAAAGCTAAGAGGACTTGAAGCACTTACTGATGAAAATCACAGCCTTCAGTATAGATTACACCTTCTCATGTTGTTGTTGTTAAGTGCTGTCGAGTTGGCTCTGACCCATAGTGACCCTGTATAGGGTTTCCAAGGAGCAACTGGTGAGCTTGAACCGCCAACCTTGCAGTTCAAACCTACTTTTCAGTCCAACTCATTAAGCCCACAGGATTCTACACCTCAAAATAAGGACATAAAAATCTTCACAACTGAATCAATAAACAACAGAATGATAATGGAGAAAAGATTGAAGCTGTCAAAGATTTCATTTTGCTTGGACCTATAATCAATGCCCATGGAAACAGCAGTCAAGAAATCAAACAAACTACATGATTGAGTAAATCTGATACAAAAGGCCTCTTTACAGTGTTAAAAAGCAAAGATGTCATTTTTATGACTAAGGTGCACCTGACTCAAGCCATGGTATTTTTAATTGCCTCATATGCAGGTGAAAGCTGGCCAATGAATATGGAAGACTAAGTCTTTGAATTTTGGTGTTATCAAAGAATATTGAATAAACACTATGGACTGCCACAAGAATGAACAAATCTGTCTTGGAAGAAGTACAACTAGAATGCTCCTTAGATATGACCATAGTAAGACTTAATCTCACATACTTTTGACATGTTTTCAGGAGAGACCAGTCCCTGGAAAAGGACATCGTGCTTGGTAAAGTGGAGGGTTAGGGAAAAATAGGAAGACCTTCAATAGCATGGATTGACCCAACAATGGGCTCAAAAATTAACAATGATTATGAGTATAGCATATGAGTAAATGGTGTTTCATTATGTTGTACACATAGGGCCGCTATGAGTTGGAACTGACTTGAAGGCACCTAATAACAACATCTGGTAGCGTAGTGGTTACAAATTGGGCTGCTAACCTTAGGGTCAGCAGTTGGAAACTACCAGCTGTTTTGCGGGAGTAAGATGAGGCTTTCTGCTCATGTAAAGATTTACAGCTTCGGAAACCCTGTACAGGGTCACTGAGTCAGAACCTACTCCATGGCACATAACAACAACAACAATAACAATATTAAAAAAAAAGGATTTGGCGATAATTTGCAAGTTGGTTTAACTATGATTACTTCTAAATTTGAGAAATTGTTTCTATTTTTTTTTTTTTTTCTTCTCACTTGTCTTGACTTTGTATATGTTATTCTCTTTCATATTCTTACCCTGAGTCATTTGATCACTCTGTAGGAGATGAAGGAGAGGGTGTGCCTGTTGTTGTTGATAGGTGCTACTGAATCAGTACCGACTCTTAGCAACCTTATGAACAACAAGGAAACATTGCTGGGTCCTATGCCAGTCTCACCAACATTATGCTAGAGCCTAATGTTGCTGCCACTATGCTAGTCCATCTCATTAGGGAGAACTTCCTCTTTTTCACTGACCCTCCACTTTGCCAAGCATGCTGGCCTTCTGTAGGGACTGGTCCCTCCTGGTAATATGTCCAAAGCATGAGAAGCGAAGTCTCGACATCCTGGATTCTAAGGAGCATTCTGGCTGTCCTTTTTCCAACACAGATTTGTTTGTTCTTTTGGTAGTCCATGGTACTTTTAATATTCTCCTCCAATACCATGACTGAAATGCATGAATTCTTTTTTGGTTTTCCTTATTCATTGTCCAACTTTCACATGCATATGAGAAAAGACCAATATTTAGGTCAGGTGTACCTTAGTCCTCAAACTAACATCTTTGCTCTTGAATACTTTGAAAGAGGTCTTGTGCAGCAGATTTTCCTAATGCTGTTTGTCATTTGATTTATTGACTGCTGCTTCCATGAGTGTTGATGGTTGATCCAAGAAGAATGAAGTCTTTGACAACTTCAGTCTTCACTCCATTTATCTTGATGTTATTTCTTGGTCCAGTGGTGAGGATTTTTGAGACACTTGATCACATGATTTCTGTAGGAGAAGAAGAATGGGAGGGTGGGTCTAGAGAAGGTAAATCTTGCTAACTTGATATAGGGGCAACCAAGAGACCAGGAAACTTTCCTTGGTTTGCAAGTCTTTCCAGCCTTTGCTTTGTTTCTGGTTCTCTCACAATGTGGAGTGTTTACAAAGTTCCATTTTTTTTTTTTTTTTCTTGCAGGGAGATAGGGTAAGTTGAGGTTACATTCTTTTAACATAAACATATTTAGAGGCAGTACTTATCTCCATTTGCTTTTTAATCATTCATTCACTAATTCATATATTAAACAGGTATTTATTGTGTGCAAAGTAGGTGTTGTTGTTGTTAAGTTCCTGTCAAGGCAGGGCATACTCACAGTGACCCTGTATAGGGTTTCCAAGGCTGTAAATCTTTGCAGGAGCAGAGAACCTCATCTTCTTCCTGAGGATCAATTTGTGGGTTCCTACCACTGATCTTGTGGTTCACAGTACAGTGCTTATCCTACAGAGCCATTGCTCTTATGTTCTTGTTGTTAAGTGCAGTTGAGTCGGTTCCAACCCTTAGCGACCCTGAACAGGGTTTCCGAGGCTGTAAATCTTTACGAGAGTAGAAAACCTCATCTTTCTCCCGTGGAGCAGCTGGTAGTTTCGAACTGCTGGCCTTGTGGTTCACAGCCCGATTCGTAACCACTATGCTACCAGAGTTCCATAATATAAATATAAATAAATAAATATATATGTGGAGAGAGAGAGAGAGAGAGCGCTCTGATAGTGTAGTAGTTACAAATCGGGCTTCTAACCTCAGGGTTGGCAGTTTGAAACTACCAGCCATTCCACGGGAGAAAGATGAGGTTTTCTGCTCTTGTAAAGATTTACAGCCTCGGACACCCTGTGCAGGGTCATTATGAGTTGGAACCGACTCCACATTACTTAACAACAACATGTATATATATATATGAAGTTGTTTTCTGTGTTGTAAAGCTCTTCTTCCATGACAACATTTCTTCAGTAAGGCCAAGTGAACACACACATATCCCAAGACACAGAACCTGTCCCTGGCAACATAGCCCATCCTCTACAGCTGTGATTGAACCTAAGGGTATGAGTACTAGAGAGAAAAATTTAATTCTAATTGCTGCTGGATGGTAGACTAAAATTGCAAAGTAGGTATGTGAAATAATCTTCCTCTTTACATAGATTAGCAACAAACAACAACCATAGCAGCTATCCATTACAGACACTGCTTATTTCAAGACACAATCATAATCTGAAATAATTGCACATTGTATTATTCTTTTGATCCTTGCAAGGAGCCCTGCTGTCACAAAGGCTAAGCAGTTGACAACTAACCAAAAGGTCGGATGTCAAACCCACAAATGGCTTCACTGGAGAAAAGACTTGATGATCGAGTCACGTAAAAATTACAGCCAAGGAAACCCTATGGGGCCACATTGTTGTAGTTGTTAAGTGCTGATGAGTTGATTATAACTCATAGAGATTTTGTAGAGGGTTTCTGAGGAATGGCTGATGGGTTTGAACCACCAACCTTGTGGTTCAAACCATCCTTGTGGTCCAGTGCTTTATCCTATAGCACCACACCAGGACTCTGCCACATTGGGTCGATGTAAGTCGGAACTGACTTTATAATACCCCACACAATCATTGTAATACTGCCTGTAATACAGCATGAATCCTGAAGATGGACGTAGTCTGTAACATGGGTCCCTCCCTAAGTATGGCAGTATTATTGGGCCATTGGCAGGGTGTGCACTGGTAGCCTAGTGGGTTACATATTGGGTTGCTAACCACAAGGTCAGTAGTTCAGATCTATCAGCCACTCTGCAGGAGAAAGATGACACTTTCTGCTATTGCAGAGATTTACAGCCTCAGAAACTATACAAGGTCACTATAAGTTGGAACTGACTTGATAGCACATAACAGCAGTAGTAGCATGTCACAGGTCTGACCTTAGCTGGAGACCAGCCTGGCAGGGAAAGGGCCATAAGTAGATGATCTATTTTCTCTCACACTCTGCCTATAGGTCTGGGAAGTGAGGAGAACTGCTGCTGAAAGAGAGCAGAAGGAAAGGCAATTGTTGGTCTTGTTGATCGGGTTGCCTCTGTGGCTGTCTCTCAGTCTGGGCCCTGCCTCCACTACACTGCAACTTCCTTCTCTCCACTCCAATACTGTTTTGGGTTCCTGTTTCCAGATCAAGTTCTAACTCCTCAGTGAGCAGTTGAAATGTTGCTTTCTCTTGATCATCTGTACCACCATGGCGCACAGCCCAGGACCTGGATCGAGTTGGCACTTTAGGTTGAGTGAATAGATGGAGAAGAGCCTGGTTCATTTCCACACATAAAACTTTGTCTCTCTTCTCTGAGTTCCCAGCACGAACTACACTCCCAAGTCAAGGAAGTCTTTCATCTGCTTTCCGTGTGACCTGCCTATCACCATTTCTTGTCACTGTTCATGTTTTCTCCTCACTATATCTTTTTCCATTTACATGCTCCCTTTGACAGAGTTGTTAGTAGTTCAGGATCTAGAGACAGATGTTCTGGCTTTATAACTCTTTTTTTTGGTTGGATTTTTTTTTTTTTTT
>NW_006408618.1:7165840-7181753 GCF_000296735.1 Chrysochloris asiatica
TTTCATAGCAGGGTTGACTTTGGCAAAATCCCTTAGCTTCTGCCTATCCTGGAATGTTTTGATTACACCATCGTATTTGATTGACAGCTTTGCTGGGGAGAGGATTCTTGGGTGGAAGTTTTTTTCTTTCAGGGTTTTATATATGTCTCCCCATTGCCTTCTTGCCTGCATGGTTTCTGTTTGGCTTTATAACTCTTAATAATTGCGTGAACTTAGCAAGTTGAAGTCTCTTATCTATGAAATTAAAGTGGTGGTAATTTTTGTATCATGGAATTGTGATGATTAACTAAGTTAATACAAATCATGCGCTTAGAGCCATGCCTGGCACACAATAAATGTTCAATCATTGTTAGTTGCTATTTCCAAACAGTGGAATCGGTAGTGTATAAGAGACCCCATGCCTCATCCGCAACATGTTCCTGGTCAAGTATGCAAGACCTGGTTCATATTCTTGCCATTCCTAAGACCTCTTTTCCCCACTGTTTTTATTGTGTGCCATGAAGTCGATTCTTACACATAATGATCGTATGTTGTTGTTGTTGTTAAGTGCCGTTTAGTCAGTTCTGACCCATAGCGATCCTGTATAGGGTTTCTGAGGAGCAGTTGGTGAACTTGAACCACCGACACTGCAGTTCAAATTGACTTTGCAGTTCAGCTACAGTTAACCCACAGCAGCATACCAGGACAAAGTAACACTGTACCTAGAGTTTCCTAGGCTGTGATCTTTACAGGAGCAGAGCACCAGCCCTTTTCTCCTGTGGAGTGGCTGTTGGTTCGGTTCACAGTTAAGCATTTCATCATTGTACCACTTAACCATTCTGCCCAGTCTTGTTCACTCAAATTCTCCTTCCCTATGGCGCTGTGGGTTAATGTGCTGGACGGCAAAGTTGGTTTGCACTGCAAGATCAGTGGTTTAAACTCACCATCTCTTCCTTGGAAACCCTGTACAGAGTCATTATGAGTTGGAACCAACTTGATAGCACTTAACACCAACAAACTCTAATTGCATATGCATCAAAACCTTTATTTCTACTAACAATGTCCTCAACTAACCATTAATTCCAAATGATTTCTCTTTTTAGTAAATAGAAGTAGATGATTGAAAGATGAATTCAAAATGGAAAGCTAGTAAAGCAAATCTGTTCCCTACCCTAGATAAATCTTCTAGGGTTTGTCCCAAATAGGTGCTGGTCCAGCCCAATCCTTGCTATCATCTGTGATTATAAGGGTGGTGACCTTAGAGCCCTTTGAAACGAATCTTGAGGCAAATCATCAGAACAACATGGTAGTTTGATGACCCAGCCGGTTTTCCCTTCACAGGCAAAGCTCTGAAGCCATAAAGGGGGAAGCGTTTTCCAGATGTCTCACAGCAGCAGGACTGAGACCACAGCTGACATTTCTTGGCTCCTAATCTGGTGTTTCCATAGACCTTGTGGTTTAAACCAACCTTGAGGTCAGTGCATTACCCCATAGTGCACACCAGGACTCCCAACAACAATCTGGTGTTTGCAGTCCTGGTATAGTGCTGCAGGATAATACACTGGATTGCAAGGGCAGTTTGAGCCACAAGGTTGGTGGTTCAAACCCACCAACCGCTCTTTGGAAACCCTATATCAGGTCACTCTGAGTAGGAACTGACTTGATGGCTTTTCACAACTACAGCAACATCAATATGGTATTGGAGTCTTGGTTTGGCATCATAGAATCAGCACTGGACTGTTAACCACAAGGTTGAGAGTTCAAACCTACCAGTCTTTTCTCAGAAACCCTATACAAAATCCCTATGAGTTGGAACTTATTTGACGGCAAACAATAACAATGTGGTATTATTTTTAACTTTTTTGTCTATACTTCAATGACAGTAAACAATAACAAGGCTATATTGCTGGTTAATTTAAGTCTCTTAATGCAAAGTAGGTACAAACATCTTAGAAAGATTTTCAATCAGAAGAGGGAAAAATAATAATTTTGACATATCTTTATTTAACTAGAAAGATTAGTTAATGAGAACAGACATTTTCCTGTTCTTTCTCTTTCTCATTCATGGGGCCAGGTGGCCAAATATACTTTGTAGCAGGGGTTTAAGCATCTTCTTTAAGCTTTAAGCATCTTCTTTACACACTCACCTGGGTGCAATCTGAGAACACACAAACCCCATATCCTGTGGTTTCCTCACAGACATTCAAACCAGTAGATAACAGGGCTCTGAGCCTATAAGCTCTGATTGGCACAGCATTTGGATTTGTGTAGTCCCTGGGTCTCCTCACCAGTAATTTACCTCCTAGAAATCAGTTAGGGTCTTCTTGGATTATTTGTGACCACAAAGTAGAAGCAAAACCATTCAGATATTATAAAGTAAACTCGGGCAGTTCACATATACCAAAGGAATGCCACATTCGACATATACTAATACTATGAATGTTATATGATGTCTCACTTCAGCAAAACTTGATGCACAAACAGCTAACCTGAGCTAACTGCAAAGTTCAGAGCTTATTGCAGGAGAATCTTCTTGAAGCTTCCTTTAAATCATGACTCTTGCAGTGCTCCTGGATCATTGAGCATGCATTTAACACTATTTAAACACCTTTTCTTAAAGTTGCATCGATTCTGTAAATTGTACCTTGTAAAAGAAATGCCAAAGCAAATTCCGGACAGGCATCTTAAAGTTATTTATTTGGCAAAGGAGAGGAATAAGCCAAGAAATTGGCCTTGGTGCTAGCTTTAGTTATATAAGATAGTTCTCAGAGGGATCTTGGTGGAGATGGGAGAAGGCTGGAGAAGGAGGACTGAGGCATACTGCTTGGACATCACTGCATGGCCTCCCAGGATGCGCACATGCTGGAAACTATGGTATCTCATTCAAGGTTAGGGGATTCGTAAGTACTCAAGGCTGTGGAAGTGTATGACTGCATTAGCTTCTACAAGGCCCGTCTCCTGCCTTTGGGAATTTACACCATTTCTGTTGTGTTGCCAAAATTCCAAGCATGTGACTTCCCTGTTTTTGTAAAGATGAGAGGCAGCTTTCCATCTCTACTGAAGAGCAGCAGCCCAACCCCACCACACCTGCTCACATTATGCTAATGAAGCAAACCATAAGTTTTCAGCCATTGGGTGTTGACAAAGCTGTTTATGCAATTCCATAGTCGTAGGACCTGCTGAGCATACTGATGATCAGGAAATTTCATATTGCTTGTTCTCCTAGATGATGAAAAAATGTTTAAAATGACATTTTAAAAATTAACCAGGAAATTGTTTTTTGAGGGTGGGCGGGCACAGGAAAGACTAGATAAGGCTCATTTTAATAGATCTTGTGGTTAGCTGCCTTGGAGTCAGCCCACCTCCTGGCAACTTTATGCACACCCCAAAGACTATTCCCATGATTAGCTGTAGATCAGACTTGTGATCAATGGGGTCTTCACTGGCTGATTTTCAGAAGCAGAGTGCTATGCTGTTCTTCCTAGTCCATCTTAGTCTGAAAGCTCTGCTGAAACCTGTTCAGATCACAGCAACATGTAAGCTTCCAGTGACACGGTGGTGGCGGCGATGGTGCTCGTGTGGCACTGCATTGGTTCTGACTCATAGTGACCTTGTACAGGATGTGCAAGGCTGTAAATCTTTACGGAGCAGAAAGCCTCAACTTTCTCCCACAGAGTGACTAGTGGACTCAAAGCCTGTGGTTAGCAGTGCAGCTCGTAATCCACTTTGCTACCAGGGCTCCTTACAGATGGCTCCTTACTGGCTGTGTATGATATATGTTGGCTGGGAATCAAACCCAGTTCCCCGACATGAAAGCTGAGAATTCCACCACTGAGCCTCCAATGTCCTCTCAATACATATTAAACTTTGGTGATTTCTTTCTTGCCCTTACATGGAGATAAATAAAGTTGTTCAAATATACTGAGATAATGGATTGTCTCAACACAAACTGTGACTCTAGAGGAAATTGCCCAAGGTAAATGGGAGGTAACAGAAGCATAAGAACTGCTTTTGGTTCTTGGCAATGCCTAATGGACAATGGGAGGCAGGCAAAGAGCAGACATGAGGAGCACAGTGGGCAGCACGTACTAGGTCCGTAACTCTTTCCATCTGTTTGGGAGTGAGTAGTGCGGAAGGCTTGGGAGCTTTTGCTTGTTATTAGATGAAGTGTTTTTCATTGTTAAAGAAATGAATTGATTAGAGTAGCATGTGCCTTGTTCAGTTGGGAGGAGGCTCTTGGGAGCTCTGTTAACTACATCTTGTGGATACTATCCATTAGAAAATTATTTATTCTAGCCATGGACAAGATGCTGGTCTTGATACAATGAGAATGTGGGGAAGCATAAAACAGTATTGTCTGCTCTCAAAGAGCTTATATTGAAGAGCCAAGCCTATATCTGTTAGAATGATAGTAATCATGTTACTGTTGGCTGCTGTTGAGTTTGCCCCTGATTCATGATGGCTCCATGCACATTTGGATTGGATCATTGTGATCCAGTGGGTCTTCACTGACAGGTTTTTTTAATGAAATATATCAGTAGGCCGTTTTTCTTTCTTAATCTGGAAGCTCTGCTGAAACCTGCTCAGCATCATAGCAACAGGCAAGCCTCCACTGACAGTTGAGAGCAATGAATAATAACTGTTTTAACTACTTTATCCATGAGAATTAAGGGGTTTTGGTAGCATAGTGCTTACGAGTCAGGCTGCTAACCTCAAGGTCAACAGTTCTAAACGATCAGCCACTCTGCAGAAGAAAGATGAGGCTTTCTGCTCCTGTAAAGATATATAAATAGCCTTGAAACCCTATGCAGAGTTGCTATGAGTCAGAACTGACCCCACGGAACGCCAGAACCACCATACATTTGAATTAATTTAATCTTTCTTACAAACTCTGTAAATAAAAGGTACTATTATTATCTCCCTTTTAGAAATTATGAAAATGAGATACACAGATTGCTCAGTTTTGCTCAAGATTGTTGAGCCATAAAGTGGTAGATCCAATGGATTTAGTTCCACAGTCTGATCTCTTAACTAGAACAGAATTAACCACCTTTTGGCTCTCAGTTGACAGCTGGGATGACTCACATTAGTCATTTGTCAGTCAGTATGACGGCCTCTGAGAGTCTGGGGAAGACTAGCATGGGGCAGAATTGTCCTGGGAGATCTTCGTGAGGCCATGAAGGTGTTGGCCGCTTCCTGAAAGGCACACTAGAACCCTGGAATGGCTACTGGGGTAATTCTTTCTGATCTCTTTGGGTTCCTTTTCCAGCCAGAAATGGGTAACCACACTAGGCAGTAGATGATGAATATCTAATGAATGGGATAGATCATGAGCATGCTTTTTGCTGGGATGGCCCAGGAGAACACCCTTAGGACCCTCCCAGGGGAGAAAGAGGTTTATCTTAGCTCGATGGCAATGCTGGACCTGGTCCTGATCATGCTTCCTGATGGTCCTTGTAGTTATTAAGTGCTTTAAATCAGTTCTGACCCATAGTGATCCTGTATAGGGTTTCCAAGGAGTAGCTGGGAGTTTGAACTGCCAACATTGTGGTTCAAATAGACATTGCAGTCCAGTGTATTAATCCACAGCACCACACTAGGACTCCTCATGGCGACCCTAGCCATGTGCTTTCTAAAAATTTTCAAGCAGTACAAAAAAAAAAAAAAAAAAATCCCTGGCACAAAGGCCATATAAAAATGTTGTTGTTAAGTGCTTTTGAGTCAACTCCCACTTATAGTGAAAATACAGACGTGGTCAATTTACTGTCTTCCTGTCAGTTAACTTTTGTCTTATTTTATCATTATTATTCCGATTTTATAACATTGCCATTACATTTTTCTAACAAACAAATCTGATCGGGTCACTGTCTACCATGTAGTACCTCTGTTTGCCTAAAACCCTCCAGTGTAAAGACCAGTTAATTCATATTCAGTGTCTTTTGTGATTAATTTCAGTCATTTGTATATGGTTTTATTTTTGCCATTACTCTACATGTATTATATAACTCAGTAATTAATATCCATAAATCAATTCATTAATAAATACTCATCTAGAATCTAATATATGTTTGGTTGTAGTCTAACAACAGCAAATGAGACAAAATAATCATAATTATTGACATCTTATGTACTTGAGTGTTTGTTATAGTCCAGCTTAGTTGTTGTTGTTAAGTGCCATCGAGTCAGTTTCAAGTCATATCGACCCTGTATTGTGTTTCCTAGGAGCAACTGGTGGGTTTGAACTTCTGAACCTGTGTTTAACAAGTCCAATACTTATCTTACAGTGTTACACCAGGACTCCTTTAGGTGTATTAATTTATTTAATCCTTCATTTAATTAATGAAGTGATGTAATCATAAGTTTCATTATACATTTATAGAAAACGTGGTAAATGGAAAATTGTTAACGTCTCTTTTCCTATAAATCTAAACATAGGAAAATAAAACTTTAAGCAGTGTGATTCAGATATTACTTATTGTTTTAGAACTTTGTTTCTCAATAAAAATGCTGTGAAAATTTCCTATGTCCCTTGACAGTATTATAAAATGGGATTTTTTTAATGTTTGGAAGCACTGTATTGTTAGATATTTAGGTTTCCTGTAATGTTTCGCTGTCATAAGTAATACTCTGTGGACATCCTTATTCATTCTTTTGAATAAACCTCTTAGATTGGTTTCCTATGTTGATTCCTAAAAGTGAAATAATAGGATTAGAGAATATGAACATTGACAAATGGTTCTGCAGAACAGTTAACCAATTTTTACTCTCACTGCAGTGCCTAAGAATGCTTATTTCTCCACAGTGTCACTCTATCTAGATACTATTACTGTTCTTCACCTTCGCCAAGCTGACAGACAAAACATTTTGTCTTTTGTTAATTTACATTCATTTTGGTTGGACATTTAAACTTTGTATTTTTTTCTTTTTTGATTTTCTTCATTCATGTCTTTATAATCCCTAACCTCTTTATTCTGTGTTGTTGTTGTTAAGTGCTGGTTCTGACTCATAGTGATCCTCTGTAGGGTTTCCTAGGAGTGGCTGGTGAGTTTGAACCACTGACCTTGTGGTTCAAACTGACCTTGTGGCCCACTGCTCATCCTACAGTGCTACACCAGGACTTCCATGTGACTACCAACTAACATTACTGTGGGAGCCCTGGTGGTACCATGGTGAAGGGCTTGATTGTGGTCCCTGACAGTCTGCTTCCATCAAGATTACAGTCTAGAAAACCTTATGGTGGCAGTTCTATTGTCACTTGAGGTCATTATGAGTCAAAATCAACTCAAAAGTACCTAACATTCTTATTGTGTGGTGATCTGAACTTTACTGGTAAGTTTATGCATAAGACTCTGCACCAAGATTTTTTGCATGTGTTCTTCTGTTTAAATCTCACAACTGGACTGTGAACCACAAGGTTGGTGGCTTGAGCCCACCAGCCCCTCTGCAGGAGAAAGATGAGGCTGTCTACTCCTACAAAGCCTCAGAAACCATATCTAGGGTCGCTGTGAGTTGAGACTGATAGAATGATACTTAACAACAACAACAATTGGTGTTTAACAACATTTAGTTATGTATGAGCAGAGGAAATGTCACAAATGTGATCGCTAGCTAATGTATCTATGGAACGTGTTGCTTGCATCTAGAAGCTCCCCCGCTGCTAGTCATAAACTTTATACACGATCATTATGAGTCAGAACTGCCTTGACAGCACTTAACAACAACGTGTGTGTTGTGCATGTATGCGTGTCTGTCTGTAGTAAATGAGGTGAAGGTGGGAGTGGAGGAGACTACCTGCTGGTATAAATTACATTTAAGCCACTAGCTGAGCCCTAGTAAATTAATTACTGCCCAGTGCTGCCCTCAAAGACACAGACCTTGCTCGATTTAGAGCCTTTCTACCCAAAATATAGCATTGTGTTGGTATGACTTGGAAGCTTTCTAGAAATGCAGATTTTCGGGTGTCAGCAATGACCCACTGAAACAGAACCTGCAGCTCTTTAGATCCCGGGCTTGTTCATATGCACAGTAAAATGTCAGAAATTCTGATCCAGAGTTGGTCTTTCAGAAGAGAAGTGTGTACCTTCAACCTGATCTCCCCACAGGCACTACTCATTACAGCTGAGTATAGCAGGTGGTGTCGCTTTTGACCCCCACAAACAATAACAATAATTCTTCTAAGAGTAGCCAACGTCTATTGACTTTCTGTGGATGCCATGTGTGGTCTATCTCTTTGGAAGTTGTAGACCCCTTTGGCTTCTTATCCCATCTCTCAGCCATTCCACAGTACCCTGCTCCCTCTGGCAATCACAAAGAAAATTCTCTCTTCTCCTGCAAATCTGTCTCATTAACTCTTGCCCTAGGTATGGGTGGCCTATAGAAAGCTAGAGAAGTCCCCCATCCTGGTTTCTGTCATCTTTGCACATGAAGGGAACAAGACTAACATGAAAAGTGGACTATAAGGAGAGTTTGAAACATTTACCAGAAAGATGTTAGTGAAACAGTTCCCGAGAGATTTTCCCCACTCTTTGCTATAATTCTTAAAAGCTTTGACTCATAGATAAAAGCTGATTACAATACTGTCTTGCAAAAAAAGTTCTCTAGAACAGCTGAAACACTCTCCCTGGATTCTTTTTTTCATGCTGTCCTGCTCCTCCCACCGATAGGGGCCTGCTTGCTACCAGGTCTGTGTGGCCTTTGATGGGTGGTTTCTCTGCACACTTTTGTCCTTTGTGTTCCCCTGTGTCTTTCTGAGGACTCAGGGTGTTGGGTAAGTAATTTTGCAGAGGCAGCAGATATTTATATGAATATAAATTTATATGAAGCTGTGGGCATAATAACATCTTGAGAAAGTAGCTTGCCTTCTATCGGGTTTATTTATGGCTGTGACCTAATCCAGCCTTGCTTTTTGCTCATTTTCCTCCTAAAAACAACCAGACTTCACTCAGCGTGTTATTTTGCTTACCAGTACTGATGACACCATGTGTGACTCCTCTGTTTTGTTGACTATAACCTTACCTTCCTGGAAACTGATGGGGTTTCGTGGAGAAGCAAGACTCTCATTCTCAACCTTAGTCTCCTCAGAAGTGCGGAAAAGAACTCTGCCTTGGAGGTTTCCTGAAAGTGAGTTTCCAGTCTGAACCAGGAATTGTATTTGTGCTTAGAGCTTATGCTCATCTTCTGCCATCTTGGCTTGTTCTTAAATGATCTTTTCCATTCTGCCATAGCTAGGTGTTGATGCCCATGAAAACTCTCTGTACATCTTACTATGTGTGTGGTTTATTACAACTGTATGGATTCAAAAGGAACAGTTTACTATGTCGTGAAAAACATACCAAACAGCACAGGAAAGTCAAAGCAACTGCAAGGAGACTGGTCTCCTTGAATTATTCCTCTAGGGGCAGTTTCAGCGGTATTGCTCTCCCCCCGAAACTGGTAGAAAATGTTCTTTGTCTGAACAGACATTCTCATGACAGTCTGGCATCAAGAGCAGAGTGGGTGCAAAACAGGAACTAAGAATAAACAATCTTTTTTTGAGGATCGGTAATTTCACAGGAGAAGAGAGACTTTAGTCACCAAGGAGCTTTCAAATTGCTTGACAACTAACAATAACTGATAATAATAAATAGCAATGTAACAAGACTCAGCAATCTGCCACATAAAAGAGAAAAATCACTGGACTAGTTTCAAATTGCTTGACAACTAACAATAACTGGTAAGAATAAATAGCAATGTAACAAGGCTCAGCAATCTGCCACATAAAAGAGAAAAATCACTGAACAGCTGACCAAAGAGTCGGTGGTTCAAACCCATCAGCCACCATTTGGAAAACCTCTTTAGGGTTACTATGAGTTGGAATTGACTTGGTGGCACTTGGTGTTCGTTGTGTGCAATGGAGTCTATACCCTTCTGATATGGTATTTTCAGTGATATTGCTCTAGTTCTTCCTTGAAAAGCTCTGGCATTCTCAAGAGACTTGAGGATATCATGTTCCCTATCAATGTTTTTAGAGTTGATGCGAAGAAAAAGAAGTCTGAAGGGGCAAGCTCAGGGCTGGAAAGTACATGCAATAAGCTGTCTCAACAAAATTTTTGAAGGACTCCTTTTGCTATCCATGAAGAAGGAGCAGGTTCATTGTCATGATAGAAAAAAATCCATAGCACAACTTTCCGATATTTTTCTCACCAAATCAAATTTTCAATTTTCTTAAAACTTCCTTATAATTCACTCCTGTAAGCATCCTTTATGTCCTTGGAGAAAAACTATCAAGAATAAGCCTTTGAAATCCCCAAACACAGTCACCGTAACCTTCTGAGCTAGTCTCTCTGCCTTGAATGTAACTGGCTCAACAGATCCTTGTGAAGCCACTGCTTTGATTGGATCTTATTTTTGAAGGAACTCTAATGAGAGTAAGACAAGTGTATTACTGAGTGAACTTAACTTATCTGCAGCCATCCACTGATTATAGCGAGTTTACTTGAACACATTTTGTTTGGAGTAAATCAGAGCATGTAGAAACTTGAACCCTAAACGGAGTCCTGGTGTGGCACTGTGTGTTAATGTGCCAGACTGCAAAGCCGTTTGAACAGCAAGGTTGGCGGTTCAAGCTCACCAGCTGCTCCTTGGAAACCATATACAGGGTCGCTATGGGTCGGAATCTACTCCACAGCACTTCACAACAACAACAAGAGTAGCCAACAGTTATCGACATGTTGTACCAAGAACTTAGTACAAATAAATAAGTCAGTAGCAATACTTTCTGACTTATTCTCGAAAAAAAGACTATGGTCTCAGCTATCCTTCTTCTTAGCCGTAAGTCCACATAGGCTTTCTAACAGGGGTATTTGGGGCTTCTCCATTTATTTGAACACTCTAAAATACTTTAAAGTTTGCGTAACATTCCTGGAACACCTATACTCCTCTACTATGTGGAAGAAAGAGCATAAGATTCTACTTTATTCTTTTTGTCATTGCTAAAGAGTAAGAGTGTCAAGGGCAGTTGGCTTTCTGATAGTTTTCAAGAGATTGCATTTTTTCCCCCTCACTTTCTATTGATCTTCAAAGCTCCTGGAGTACATGATGCTTTTCTTACTCATAATGCACCTATAGTTGCAAGGAGAATGGTGGTTGCAAGAATGCTGTCATTATGATGCCAGGAGCAATGTTGAAGCATAACTCTGTCTATCTGGTTGATAGTTTGGGGACTCCATTCTGCCAAAACCAATTGACAGAAGATTCCAGTCAGGGAAAGGAGAAACTTTTGGTAGAGAGGGAGGTGAGCAGTCAGAGCAGTTTGAGTGGAATAGTTGAGAGATGTGGGCAGCTCCTATCTGGAGTATTTGGTCCCTTTTGGGTTACATTCTCTTCAGACCCAGATTCTAACTTTACTAGCTACATACTTAGTGGGAAATCCAAAAAGGAAATGGAGGCCACTGGTTTGAAAGCAAGCTGTTAGTTGCATGTTCTTCACATTAACTTCTCTCCTGCATTTTCCAACTACAGTGACAGTCCTGGCTTTCTGATAACAAGCGTCCTTAGCCTCAGAGCCTTTAGACTTGATGAAGTGTATGTGTCATAGAAAATCCTACGCTGCCACCCAGAAATTTTACCTTATGTTCAGCAAGCTCACCTGTCAATTTGGGAATTGGCCATCCAGGAAATATTAACATCTGTGCTAGTCAGCGTTTCTTTTTCAAATTGTTTTCAGGTGTGGCTGTTAGCTCTCAGTTGTTACTGTTGTGTGCCGTCGAGTCGATTCCAACCCATAGTGACCCTGTATAGGGTTTCCGAGGAGAAGCTGGTGAGCTTGAACCGCTGACCTTGCAGTTCAAACGGTTTTGCAGCAGTCTGGCGCATTAACTCACAGCGCCACACCAGGACTCCTGCCTTCAAGCAGTGGTCTGTAAATATGTTGATAGCCCTACACTCCCCAGCCCTTATTGCTCTTTTTATCCTAAAACAATAACCTATCAACTTTTTTTTTAGTGTTTGGAATATTTTAGTGTAGTGGAAAGAGCACGACTTTTCAGTTGAACAGACCTGGTTTTAATTTCTGTCTCTGGCACTTGCTAGATTTGAGACCATGGATGAGTTGCTTAACTTCTCTGATCCTTAGTTTGTGATGTGTAAAGAGAGGGATAATAAAATTTAGCTCTTATATTTGTGGTAGGGCTTAATAGGAGTGCCATATGTTTAGCATCTGAAGCAAGGTAGACATTTAATAAAAGGCATTTTGAGTCTCTTTATTTCTTTTTGACATAAGCAGCAGGTCTTCTGCATGTAGGGGGCGGGGGGGCACACAAGAAATGGAAAGAAGCAGGATTACTTCTCTACAGAGGCCATGTTAAAAAAAATTCCCCATTAAACAGTTGTTTATAACTCTGTAGATGTACTATTTGCTGCTATAGTTGAGTTTTTCATAATCCTCCAGGGAGACTGTATCCTCAGTTTGACAGAAGGCCTTTCAACTTGAGGGCAATTGGCTCTAATGTTGGAAATTAATAAAAATAGAGAACTGGATGCAAATTGAAGTCCCATGTGGGCCTTTTGCTCTACTGAGATACCCATGGTCTCTAAATACAAGTTTTGGATTTAAGAGCCAGAGTTTATTAAACAAGATATATTCTCTCGATTAAAATGTCCTTTCTCTCAAAACTCAGATTAAATACAAGACAAGGTGTCGGCACAATTTTAACTTTTGTAAACATCGACATATAATAGAATCCAGTTGCAATCAGAGATGAAAGAATGGTTCTTAAAGTTTTAATACAATATGGTCCAAATGTTTGGCTTCAGTACTACCACCATCTTTTTGAGTTACATCATTTGATCTGATTTTTCTAACCCAGAGGCTATCGTAGTTCAATTTGGTGTTGAGTGATTTCATAAATCATATTCATGATCTGGTCCCTCTGTTCCTCCCAAGAATGTGTCTTTGATGAGTAAACAACAGTAATAATGTGTTTGCGTCTATCACATGTACATCCAAAGTTATAAAATCTCAATGTTGCACAAGCTCAGAGTTTCTCCACATACACTGTGTTGGCATAGACTACACTGGTTTTTGTCAGACTTTGCTCTACTAGACTGAGAAGAAAGAGAAGTTGCCTAGTTGTGGGAATTTCATAATCTTTGAAACAAAGTCCCGCTAGCTCTTGTTTATTGGGGTTAAGGGAGCCCCTCTTGAGAGCCTGTGGATTAGCAGTGATCTTAGCTTGTGGTTGAAGGGTGATGAAGAAGAGATATGGGATGGACAGGTTTTATTTCACAGGTACAGTTGATTGCCCGGTGCTTAACTAGGTATGTGAAGGTCCAACGCCCAAAGAGGAGGCAACATTTTGCTAAATGAGGAAGTAATCAGGTCAGCAGCAAAGTGGCTATACTGACCGACCCTAGTAGTCAGGAGTAGACAGGTGGTTACTGCACCTGTTTACCATTCTAGTCTTTACAGTGCTGGAGATAATTCCCTCTGGCTCATGAAGCTGACTGTACATGTGTCTTCTCAACTCCATACATGGTGATATCGGAATGATAACTTGAAATTGACCATTGTAAAGTATTTGCTCCACAGAAATTCTAACGCTACAAATCTCCTTTAGGAAATGGATTGTTAAACGTTTACCAGCATACTATTGGTTTTCAAACTAAGTTGTTTTTTTCCCTTTTATTATGTTGTTGCTGTTAAGTGTTGTCGAGTTGGTTCTGACTATTAGTAACCCTGTATAGGATTTCTGAGGAGCAGCTGATAGGTATGAACTGCCAACCTTGCAGTTAGCAGTCCAGTGCTTATCCTGCAGTACCACACTGGGACTCAAACAGTTGCTATCAGTTTGACTCCAACTCATGTTGACCTTATGAGTCTCAGAGTAGAATTTTGCTCTCTAGGGTTTTCAGTGGCTTATTTTTTAGAAGTAGATTAACAAGACTTTCTTCCAAGGCATACCTGGCTAGACTTGAATCTCCAATCTCTTGGTTATCAGAGGAGCATGCTGTTTGCACCAGCCAGTGATCCACCATCATATCACGTTTACTGTTCACTTTTATGTAAGACTCTGCACCAAGGTGTTTTGCATGTGTTCTTCTGTTTAAATCTCACAATGACCCAATGAGGTGAGTCATGATCTCATTTATGGTTTAAGGATACTGAACAGATTTTATTTTACATGTATAATTTGCAAATGGGAAAATTGAGGCTTAGCAAGAAGATGCTACTTTTCCTAGTCACATATCCTGTGAGTGGTGAAGTAGGTACTGAGTCTTCTGACTGACTCTAGCTTGCAGCAATCTCCTTACGCAGAATCATGACACACTGGTTCTAGAGCAATCTCTGTACTCAGCTTGACACCTGGCCTTCTGGAGCTTCAGTGTCTTCCTCTGAAACAACACTAGCGATAATGACCCGAGTTGCTCACAGGATGGTTTTACAGCTTAAATGACAGTGCAGATGAGATTATGTTGGAAAGATCAATGACTATATAAATGAGAGAGACCATTAATGTGCAGGAGTGAAAGAAAGATGTTCACAAAAGTGACACCACTTCCCATTTTAGAAGATTTATTTGAGGCAGGTATTTTATATAAATACAGGTCATAAGGAACCTGAAAGACCTCTGAAATCATCTGTGAATGTTTCTAGATGAACTGGCAGAACCTGTGATCTGGGCAGTGTCTGAACACGTTGGCTTTGGGTCTCCTTAGCCTTCCCAGAAGGATTCCTGGTGGCACAATGATTAAAGTACTTGACTGCCAATGGAAAGGTCAGGCATTTGAATCTAACAGTTGCTCCCAGAGAGAAATGACTTGTACCTGTAAAGATCATAGCTTAGAAAACTTGTAGGAGTAGTATGAGTCCTAATAGACTCCAAGGTACATAATAACAACCGTCTTCCCTGGCAGTCTGACTGGTAGACTGGATAGCTCCAGCTTCATGGGCAGATTTGGATGGTAGATATCTTCAAAGAATCAAATAATTACCATAACATGTTCAACTTCAGGGAGAATTTCTGCAATAGCATGTCCATGTTTTACTAAAGATATCCTTTTGCTATGTTTCTCTAGCTATTTATACTTCATTGTAGTTTTTGCTATAATGTACATATTTTGTTATAGTTTTTTAACTTAAGGTTTATATTCTGTACTATATCAAAATCTCCCTGGTATCAAATAACCATTTGATCACTAATGAATCCTCAGTACCAACTTCTGAGTTTGGCAGCTAGTATGGCTTCATAAATATCAACTGGACAAGTACATGAATACTGCCTGCAACATTTGTAGTGGTCACATATTTCTTGAACCTCAGTTGTCCACACAAAATCTTTTTAGTTGCTTGTTTTTTTTTTTTTTAATGTGTTTTAATGGCAGTTAACCACCACTCTTCTGTCAGTTTGTCCTACTATGGTGGCTTGTGAGTTGCTGTGATTCTGAAAGCTATGCCACCAGTATTTTAAACACCAGCAGGGTCACCCATGGTGGGCAAGTTTAAGATGAGCTTCCAGACAAAGACAGACTAGGAAGAAGGGGTGATGAACCACTTCTGAATATTTAGTCACTGAAAACCTTATGAATAGCAGAGAAACACTGTCAGATATAATGCCAGAAAATGAGCCCCTCAGGTTGGAAGGCACTCAAAAAGTGACTGGGGAAGAGCTGCCTCCTCAAAGTAGAGCTGACCATGATGATGCGAATGGAGGAAAGCCTGTGGGAGAAAAGCCCACAGGACCTTCATCTGCTGATGGGGCACAACTCAAAATGAAGAGAAACGGCTGTAAACATCCATGGAAAATCAGAACACGAAATGTACAAAGTATGGATCTGGGAAAATTGGAAGTTGTCAACAATGAAATGGAATGCATAAACATGAATGTCTTAGGCATTAGTGAGCTGAAATGGACTGGTATTGGCCATTTTGAATCTGACAACCACATGGTTACTATGC